>NW_004524693.1:6704227-6709145 GCF_000260255.1 Octodon degus
AGACAGAGACAGAGACAGAGACAGAGACAGAAACACAAAGAGAACCATCAGCTCTGTTGTGATACTGTGACATTCAGCATCACATCCTGTAAGGCATTGATAATTTATCAAATTGAAATTGATTAGAAATTCTTGCTTGTCTTGCAGAACACTCTCAGAACAAGTGTTATTTGCATTCCAAGGTTTTACAGTGTATCCATTTTCTTAAAAATCAAATGTATCCTTCTTAATACTTAGTAGTATTCCTTTGTGCATAGAGATCATATTTTATTTATCCATTCATCTATTATTGGGGAAACAGCCTGCTTCCACGATTTATCATACATTTTTTTCATCAGGAATCAAACTCAGGACCTTGTGTTTGCTAGACAGGTACTGTGCAGCTGAGCTACACCCCAGCTCTGCTTCCAGGATTTAGCTATTAGGAATTGTTCTGCTATAAACATTAATACACATGTATCACTGTAATGTGATGACTTCAGTAATTTAAAGAAGATATCAGGAAATGGAATAGTTGAGTCAAATTAAATAATTTTACTTCTTTGAGAAATCTCTACACTGATTTCCATAATGATTGTAGTAGTTGCATTTTCATGAAAAAAATATAGCAGGGTTAGCCTTTCACCACACCTACACCAGTATTTGCTAATATTTTATTCTTGATGATTGTCTTTCTTTCTGTTGTGAGATAATTTTTTACATTTTTTAAATTTATATTTTTCTAATAGCCAGAGATGTTGAACATTTTTTTCAAATGATTGTTAGCCCTTTGTTCTTCTGAGAGATGTTTTTTTTGTTTGTTTCACTTGCCTATTTTTATTGGGTCCTTTGGGGAGGTAATAATCTAATATTTTGTGTTCTTTTTATATTACTGATATTAGGTCTGCCTGAGGAATCAGTAACAAACATTTTATTATCTCTGTAAACTGTATCTTCACTGTACTAATTCATTCATTTGCTGTGCAGAAGCTTTTCAATTTGATATAATCCCATTTGTTAATTCTTGCTGTTATTTCTTGTGCAATTAGAGTTCTGTTGAGAAAGTCCATGCCAACACTTATGACTTCAAACACTTTACCTATATCATCAGTAGGTCAAGTAGGTTCAGTATTTCATTTTTAATGTTTACATATTTTATTGATTTTGATTTAAGTTTAGTATATAGGTAGAGATAAGGGTCAGCTTCATTCTTCTGCAAATAGATATACAATTTCCAGAAACATTGTTGAATAGGATAGTATTAAAATATATGTTTATGGACCCTTGTCAAAGACCAAATGGTTGAATGTCTCTGGGGATATTTCTGTACCCTCTATTGTCTTCCACTGGTCTACATTTCTGGGTTTGCACTGATATCATGTCATTCTTTCAGTGCTGTTTCATAGTACAAGTTAAGTCAGTACTGTGATGCTTCCTGCTTCACCCTTGTTGCCCAAAATTGCTTTTGCTATTTTGGGTCTCTTCTGGCTCCATATGGGTTAGAGGATTTTTTTCTCTAGTTCTGTGAAGGAATTCTGTTGTTATTTTTATTGGGATTGTGTTGAAGGTGTGTAACAATTTTAGGAGTAGAGTCATTTTTAAAATATCATCTCTGCCTATCAATGAGAATAGTACAACTTTATATTTTTCTGGTTATGTTCTCCTCAATTGTCATTTTCTTGGTTAGGTTAATTCCTAAGTATTCAATTCTTTGATGCTAATATGAATGGTATTACTTTCCTAATTTCTTTGTCCTTGAGTTCATTATTGGTGTACAATAATAATATTGATTTTTATGTTGATATTTTATCCTGCTGCATTGCTGAATTGGTTATTAATTCTAAGAATTTTTGGTGGTATTCTATGGATCTTATACATAGAGTATCATGTCATTTGTAATTGATAATTTGAATTCTTTCTTTCCCTTATGTATCCCTTTCAGATATTTTTCTTGCCTAAGATTTTGAGTACCACATTGAACAGAAGTACAGGTAGTGGGTATCATTTTCTTCTTCCATATTTTAGTGGGAAAGCTTCCAGTATTTCCCCCACTTAGGTCAGCAAGATAGCTTAGTGGACAAAGTGCCTGCTTTTTCAAGTGCAGAGACAAGGGTTCGATCCTCAGTGCCAAATTCCATGCCAGCCCCTCCTCTGAGGCACGCTGAGCCAATGATGGTGCACTCCTGCAATCCCAGTATTTCTCTATCTAATATGATATTGGAAATGCACAGTAGATATTGTGAAAGTGAAAGAAACTGCCAAAAGGAAAAAGCAACTGGGATAGGGAAAGGAGAAAAGAAGGGAAAGGGGAACATAAACTATCACAAGATAGCTAAGAATACTATACTACTAATTTCTATTAGTTCATTGAAAAGAACAGTTCATGATTATATAATAGCCATTGTTAATTTTCTATCATCTTGTATTGAAATTCTGTATCATTTGTATTGTTTTTTCTTTCTTTAAAATAAAAAAACGTTGGCCATTGATTTGTCATAAATAGCTTTTGTCAAATTCAGATATTGTCCTTCTATATTTTCCTCAAGTTTCCTATTTAAAAGGGTATAGAATTTTGTTGAAAGCTTTTCCTGCATTCATTCATATCATCATGTGGTTTTTGTCATTGCTTCTTCCTATGTGGTGAATTACATTTATTGATTCACATGTGTTGAATTAACCCTGAAACTTTGGGGTGAAATCTGCTTAAACAAGATGCAAGATGTTTTTTTAAAAAAAATAAAAAAAATACTGACAGAAAAGAATAACAGCATTAGAAATGATACAAGATTTCACCAAAGTAATAGAAATTCAACAATGGTTGCTGTATCACATGATGCTATCTTCAAACTAATTGTCCAAATTATCAGCTATAAATGTGTAAGATCCATTTAAAGAAAAGCAAAATAAAACAAAACCAGAATAAAGCAATTATAAGAAATTTAGCAAAGGAAAAAATCAGAGTGAAAACAAAAACAAATTAAGCATTAATTGCTTCTTTCAAAAGTTCAGCAGTCCCCTCCGGATCCTCACTCCCACTAGTGCCCAGGCCTGACTGGTGAATAGGGCTGCCTGTAGGTCTGCCAGATCCTCATTCCAGCCAGCACCTAGGCCAGGAATGTGTGTGGAACTTCCTCCATCAACCAGCCCCAGTGTGGAACCCTACGGCAAAACTCCCTGCACAGAGGCTAGAGGCAAGACCGACCCAACTGATCCAGGAGCACAACATCTTGCCAGAGTGGATCAGTGGGTTCACTTCAGAAGGGCTATAGCAGAAAGAAGTAGAGCACAGCAGCCAGATCTGAGCCACACCCACCTGGATGAGTTTGAACTTTGTAGATCTGGGCCTGGTGCTAAAGTAATAACTTTACTAAAGTTCTACGCCAAAGGCCAAAAGACAGTGCTATAAGAAATGACTAAAAGAAGAAGCAAAATGCATTCTCAGGCCCCAAGCCCACCCAGAACAAATACAGGAGACAATAGCATAGAATAAATTAGAAATCACACACCTGAAATCTTTGAAATAATAGCATCTGAAGTAAAGAAACAAATGCAGAAAGGCACAGAAGAAATCAGATCAGAAATAATTTCTGAAGTAAAAAATAAATGTGTGATTCCCAATTTGTTCTGTGTTAGTGTCCTCTGCACTTGTTACGGGTGGGCTTGGGTTCTGAGGTTGCATTTTGTTCCTTCTCATCATTTTGTGTAGCACTGTCTTCTGACCTTTGCTGTAGATCTTCGCTGTAGTTATAACCTTAGCACGTACTGAAGTTCAGGTGCAGATCTACAAAGTTTGGACTTATCCAGCTGCGCCTGGCTGGGGTCTGGCTGCTGTGCTCAGCTCCTTCCCGCTGCTGCCCTTAAGGGTGAACCTGTTGTGCCCCTGTGGCAAGATGTTCTGCTCCTGGACTAGCTGGTTGGATCTATCCTCTACACTCTCTGCAGGGATTGCAGCTACAGGATTACACCTCAAGCGTGTATGCCAGGCCTGAGCTGTGCCTGGAGGGGGCAAGGTGAAGTAGGGGGAAGAGGAAGCTCTCCCACACACTCACCTGACCTGGGCTAGGACTGGGTCTGGGGGTTCCCAGAAGGAGGCAGAAATTCCTACTCGGCGGCGGGATAGAGGAGGTGCTGCGGAGTGGTGGGGGGCGGCCCAAGGGGGTGGGAGAGGGTCCATCCCACGCTGCGCCTGGGCTGGGACTGGTCCCGCCGGCGCAGGGTAGCAGGAAGCTCTCCCACACACTCCTATATACTTCATATGTTCAAGGGCCAGCTCAGCTAATTCTTTATTGATATTTTGCTTAGGCAATTTTGTATTTGTGAAAGTGACATATCATGATCACCCACTATGATTGTTTTTGCATATATTTAAGATTTTATGTTCATCAGCATTTGCTGTATGGTGCTCCAATATCTGATCCATAAATATTTATAAGGTAAGTCTTCCTGTCAGATTGTTCCCTTATCTAGTATGTAGTACCTTGTCTCTTCTGATCAATTTTAGCTTAAAGTTTGTGCTTTTAAGTTTACAGTTGCTACCCCTGCTTGTTTTCAGAGTCCTGGTGCAAGAAATAGAGTTTTCAATCCTTCGATGATGAATCTGTGAATATCTGTTTCAATTAGATGACTTTTATGAATACAATAGACTCTTGGATTCTACTTTTTAATCTAGTCTGCCATTCTGTGTCTTTTGCTTGGAAAGTTGATGCCATTTTCATTAAGAGATATTACACAGAGGTGCTGATTAATTACTATCATTTTGCTCTTTCTCTGTTGATTCCTTTATTTTACTTTTCCTAATATTTAGCTTTTATGTTTTTCCATGGACTCTGCTTGATTTCTTCATTTCCTCTATATTTTGGGCTTTATCGGTTTTATTGTCTCTGTCTAGGGTACTCTTGTGTGTTTTCTGGAGTGCTGGCTTGGTATTCTTTTTTTTTTT
>NW_004524693.1:6709245-6716340 GCF_000260255.1 Octodon degus
TTTTTTTTTTTTTTTTTTTTTTTTGGTATTTTAGGGAAAGGTCTATAAGGTGCTCTGGGTCTCACTACTAAATCAATCTCCCAGTGATCCACCTGTCTACAGCCTCCCAGGCGCTGGCGCTGGGATTACAGTCATGTACCACCATGCCCAGTCTATTGCTTGATATTCATAAAACTCTTGTGTTTTTTTTATTTTTCATGACATATATTTATTTACTAACCTATTTTGAAGTCATGCCAGATATGTTAATCTGAGTTGGAAGTTGTTAATTTTTTTGTGTTGTAATGCTTTACTCCAACCTCTTCTGCCTTTTAAAGTCTTTATTGAGAAGTCTACAGTAATTCTGAGTTTACCTTTATATGTGTTTGTTTTCTTCTCTGCCTGCTTTTAAAATATTGGTTTTCTTGTTAGACATCTTGGCATTTTAATTACAATATGTTTTGGTAAGCTTTTTTTCATCACTGTTATGTGGCATTCTTGAAACTTTTTTTTCTTCTTTTTGGAGAATCTTCTATTATAATTTCTGTAAACAAATTAATTGTGCTATCTTCTAGGGTTTTTTTCCAACTCAAATGAGTCTTCAGTTAGTTTTCTTGTGCCGTCCAGTAGCTGTTGTAGCAATTTCTCTTGTTCTTTAATCTTTTCTGAAACTATAACTTACCATTTTTTCTACAATTTCAGACATCATGTCTCTGTATAGGTCATTTCTGCAATTTATTAATTCTATTGTTGGTTATTTATGGTATTCTGCTTAATAATTTTTCATGGATTCTATGTTTGACAAATTTTTAGTTCACATTTTTAACAATTTTGATCAGCTCTTTCAATTCTTTATTCACTTCCCCCAAATCCACATAGTGCATTTTGAGTGATAATTCCATAAACTTAGGTCATGTTCTCTTTGAACTCACCAAACTTCTGTATCTCTTCATTTTTAAAATTAGGCTTATTACTATATTTTGGGTAGACATACTTATTAAATTTATAATAGAGAATTTGTTCATGTTTATGATATGTATTGATTCTTCTTTTCTTCCCATTCTCCTTCCCTCCCTTTA
Organism: Octodon degus; assembly: GCF_000260255.1. Lineage (NCBI taxonomy): Eukaryota > Metazoa > Chordata > Mammalia > Rodentia > Octodontidae > Octodon > Octodon degus. The sequence continues at coordinate 6,710,304 of NW_004524693.1, forward strand.
AGACCTCTTCTTATTTGCAAAAGGTTTGTTTCTATTTTTTTTCCTTTTCTATTTTTTCCTTTCCCTTCCTTCCCCCTTCTCCTCCCAAATTCCCCTTCCTATTTGAATCTTTTCTAGTTCACAAAATCTCTCATAAATTTTGGTCCTCATGTACACTTTTTGTTTCTCATGCCAGAGAAACGTTATGAAATGTGATATTTACATATATTCCTTATATATTTCCTTTAAGAATATGATTTCAAGATGCATTGATTTACTTAGAAATGTCTCAAGTTTATCCTTAAGGCTGAATAGTATATATATATATATATATATATATATATATATATATATATATATAGAGAGAGAGAGAGAGAGAGAGAGAGAGAGAGAGAGAGCACATCTTGTTTATACATTCCACTTGAAGAACATTTAAGCTGTTTCCAAGATTTTGCTATTACAAACTGCTTCCATACACATGTGTGTGCATATATAGCTGTGGTTTGATGTTTTTAATTCTTCTGGCTTCCATTTATTCCCCCTTGATCTGCCTTGGGAGAGTTAGATTAATTTTCCACTGCAGAGATGAACCTAAACCAGTCTCAAAACTTCATTCCGTCAGTGTGCAAAGAGTCTAATGATGTCTCTATTCTTCAGTTAGAATTTTTTTCTCTTCCTGGGCATGCTGACAGAATTGGCAGGCAGGTTAATTGGCAAACAGTGGACCTCAGAGTTTCAGGCATGCTGGTGCTCTGGCAGCAGTCCCCAGGGGCTTGCAATTGCTTTCATTTCCTGGCTGTGAAGTCTGCAAGAAACAACAGTGTCTGGTGTAGGACTGCTCAGCTGTTCACTTTCAGGATGGAGTCCAGAGATTCTTTAGGCCATGAGTGCACATCTGCTGGAATCTATAGTAGATGCTCTGCTTGAGTGTGAGTGGAACGTTCTCTTGCCCTCAATTAACACTAATGGGGAGTCCACTAAAGGACAAGGCTGGGATTACAGGCATGTGCCACCATGCCTAATCTCGGTGGCCATCTCAGCGCACCCTGGGGGTGGGGCCAGCACAGCAGGCCCAGATGGAACCCCACAGGACCCTGTGCCTGCTTGCAAGCACTTTAATCCACTGAGCTATTTGGATGGCCCTAAGCCCTTATAATTCAGTCACCTTCCAAAAACCTTGTCTGTAAAGGCGGGAAGCTCTTGCGGGACTTCCCAACACTGCAGGAAGCAGCAACAATTGAGAGTCATTTTTTTAATATTTATTTATTTTTATTTATTTATTTTGTGTGTGTGTGGCCAGCTCAGCCCACCTGGGGGCAGGGCTGGCTGGCATGTGGTGCTGGGGGATTGAACTGTGGTCCCTGTGCTTTGCTAAGCTTGTTCTAAGTAGGTGCTTTAGACCACTGAGCCATCTCACCAGCCAAGAGTGATTTTTATAGTGTTTTATTTCCTTTATTTTTTGGGTCTACTGTAGGTTTTGTGTCTACTCTTAAAACTTTTATATATCTTGTAGTGATGGCCTTGAATTTTAATTAGAAAGAAACTTATGTTCAATGACATACCAAAGTCTATTATTTCTCCCTCACATTATATGTTCCTTTATTTTAAAAAAAATTATTTATTTATTTGGGTCTTGTTATGCAGCTCAGACTCACAGTGATCCTCCAATCTCAGCCTCCCCAGCACTGAGATTAAAGACCTGTGCAACCACGCTGGGTTTCGGTGGCCAGCAGGGCATGCAGTACAGGGGATCATACCCAGGTCCTTGCACTTGACTGTAGGTGCTTAGAAAGCTGTGTTATCTCCGAAGCCTACATTATGTGTTCTTAAAGTCACAGTTCACTTCTTTTTATATTGTAAATATGTTACTAGAGTTAATAATTGCTCTTAATATTTCTGGTTTTTAACCTGTATATTAAGGTTATAGATAATTTGCCAGGAACTGAAACAGTGATATCTTATTTTGTATTTAACTATATGTTTTCTTTTACCTGTGAGATATATGCTTTTATATGTTTTACATTGCTTTCTAGCATACTTAAATTTCATTTGAGGAACTCCTTTAAGCATTTCTTTTATGACACATCTAGTGATGACAAATATACTTGGTTTGTGTTTTTCTTGGAAAGTCTTTATCTCTTCATTTTTAAAGGCTATGTTCCCAGGATTTTACATTCCCATTGGGAACTTTCTTTTTATGCATTTTCAATATGTGATCCCAATCCCTTTTAGCTTTCAAATATTCTTCTGATAAATCCACTAATAGCTTATCCAATTTCTCTTGTACACAATAAGCTGCTTTTCAAAATTCAGGCCTCTTGGTTTTAGATGTCTATTTTTCTCTTCATACTTGGTATATTTTCAAGGATACAAGCAAACAATAATTAGTATGATTGCTTAAAAATATTTTTGTCACATTTTCTCTCCAAAAGGCCTTCACAATGCACATACTGGTTTGCTTATTGAGTTCCAAACATCCTTTAGGCTTTCTTCATGCTTTTCAATTCCTTTTTGCCCTGTGACTGGATAATCTCAGATAGCTTTCATTTAGGGTCTGTCCTACTAACTTTCTCCTTGCTGATGGGGAGTCCACTAAAGTCTACACAATACCAAACATGCACAACTCTAACGAGAAAAGGTTTATTTGGGCTCACAATTTCTAAATGTTTCAGTCTATAGTTGGCTCACTCTAAGGCAGGGTGACATGGCTGAGAGGCATGGCAGAGGAGAAAGTCCATAGAATGGTGACAGGACTCAGACAGAGATCAAGTGGGGAGGGAGAGAGACATACCCTTCCAGTTCTATGAATGCATGTGACAATGGGGGCATTGAGGTATAAAACATAAGAGGTCACTGATTCTTTCTTTTGCTCTACTGAAGTTACTGTTGAAGTTTTGTTTCATCTTTTATATCATCCATTGTGATGTTCAGTTCTATGATTTCTTTCTCATAACAGAATTATCTTTGGTTAATGATTTGTGCTGGTTTTCATACTATTTTTCTGGTTCTATTAAATTGTCCATCCTTGTTATCTTGTACAGTGTTGAGATGCTTTACAATCATTATTTTGAATTCTTTGTCCAGAAATTTGTAGAGGTTCATTTTGGGAAATTATTTAGTGGAAGTTTATTGTGTTCCTTTGATGATAGCATATTTTCCTAAATCTTCATGCCTCTTGGTGTTTTGTGTAAATGTTTGTGTAAATGAAAAAGCCGACTTATTTTCCAGACTTTCTGCACTGGTTTTGTTCAGAGAAGACTTCTACAGCCTGAACAGCAGCATAGGATTAGTGTGTGTGTGTGTGTGTGTGTGTGTGTGTGTGTGTGTTAGACCACAGTGTCACAACAAGTCTAGTGACATAAAGTGCCAAGTATAAAAATGTCTGGCAGGTCTGGGTTTGTTAGGGGCATAATATCTTATTGGTTCATGTAGCTGGGGCCTATGATTTTAGTAACTGTGTGGTCTTCCTAGGTGAAAGCTACAGGAAATCTGTGATGGCTGAGGGGGTTGGGGTTCTTACACCTCTGCTTTCCCCCTATAGAACATGTGTAGACACACAGAAGCTAGAACAACTTGTGACAATAGACAAATCCATCCATGTGAATGTGCTTGGCAATGGCGATAGTAGCAAGACTATGAAGACTGGTGCAAAACATGTACACAATTGTAAAGGAGAGAAATGGTGTTGTGTTTGCATATAGACTCACTGGTTGCAGTTGTGCATGGAGCAGTGAAGGCCAGCAATGGCACTCAATATCAGTACATGTGGCTATGGGTATTATGGCTTGTTGCAAGATTGTATGACAGTGGAACTTGTGGCATGGATTTGGTGAGCTGTGTGAATGCACAAAGCTTCATAGTCAGCCATGGGTATGATGTGATAGAAGCTAGTACCAGCAGTTGAGGCTGGGCTGGTTTTAGTTGCACTCAGTTGCCACTTTCTGTCCCTGATCTGAGACACACATGTTGGGTCTAGTTTAGGGGTCTCTACAAAGAAATAAGGAAGGTAGTGGATGAAGTCACTTGAGTTTCTAATGGCAAACAATGTAGGTTTCTCAGTGGTACTTTACACAAGATAGTTAGGATAGATATGCAGCTACTTTCTCTTAGTTCAATGAGAAGAAAGGTTTGAATTAATATTGTTTAGACAAGCTATCATGTCTGTATCTTGTCCTCTGAATAACTACTAGGAACACAACAATATGCAATGTATTAATTATTGTAACTATCTTCCTAAGCTATTTTTAAAGTGTTTCATTGCTATTTTATGTTTTTTTCTCATTAAAATAAATAAAAATAATAAACAAAATAGCACAAGTATGTACCAAAAAAATTTAAAAAGCAAGAAGATTAAGAGATGGGTGGATAGCAAAGGGAAAAAAGACAAATGTGCTAAAGACAGGATTTAAGATGTGTTATGTACATCTATTAACTTTCCATAATGAATTTAAGCATTGTACTACACACACATACTAACAAAATAATCTTTAAAAAATAACAATAGAATATACAAAAAATAAGTTATCAAAAACTGATATTTTAAAAATGCTTGTGGGAAATACGAGGCAACTGTAATGGTTGTTACAATTTTCAGCAATAAAGGCTTCTGTGTCCTCTGTGTAGCAGGTCACTGAAGGCCAAGTGGCTCCTGTTTCTATGCTAATTCTGATAGCCCCCATCCTTCTTTGTTCCTATTCCCAGACATCTCAGTCATGCCAATATCTCCATTAATTTGGGTGGAATAGAATGGCATCAGATTTTTTGTGCAATGCTCTAAAAACCTGGGGAAGCTCATCACTCATCCTGATCTTTTTACCCTCGCAGTGAACTTACAGGCTAAGATCCCTTAGGCACTGAACTGTGCCAGCTTCCAGGATGTGAGAATGCAAGCCAAATTAAGCTGCTATTCCTATCCTTTTTGTGTGGTTATTCTCAGCTTTTTTGTTTTTGTGTCCTTGTTTCACTGTGTTGCTGTAGCTTCTTAACTTTCCTCCTGAGATCTCCCAGTACTATTTTAGTTCATTGATAACTACCTAATTGTTGCTTGGGGGAGGTACAAAAGACTAGGACATGCTACTTGATCATTTTTCTAACATCATTCCTTGCTGTGGTTTCATTGTTTTTGTTGTACATGGACATAATTAGGTTAAAAAGTTCTTTCATATGCCTATTTTTATCATAAAAGAATTTAGAATGTGTCAAATATATTTCAAAATATAGAAAGAACGTTATGTTTCTCCAATCTTAATTCACTATTGTAGTATATTATTTTCATTGATTTTCAAATGATAAGCTAACCTACCATTACTGTTAAAAATTGAATTTGGTCAAAAAATATTATCTTCTTTATGTATTGAGTCCACTTGCTGAGACTTGACTTACCTCTTGAATGTATATTTACAATAAATACTGATTTTTAGACTTTTGTCTTCTATCATATCAGATTTCATGTCAAGATGGATAACCCTGAATTCAAGAAATGTATGAAAAGTGTCCTCTATTCTTCCATTTATTTATTAATTTATTTATTTATTTATTTGTTTATTTTTGGAGGAACCAGGGATTGAACTCAGGCCCTTGTACTTGCCAGGCAAGCACTTATTGTACCGAGCTACCTCCCTTGCCAAAGGAATTTTTGTTTTTGGCTCAGACTACCTGAAGGGCAGGTCTGGTAAGACAGGTGGAGTAGTTAGAGCCACGGTATCTTGCTCCTGACTGCCTTTGCATGAGCAGGCACTTAAACAACTGAGCTAAGGGCAGGTCTTCAATTTTCCTCAAAAAAAATGTTTAGAAGTTTTAGAAGGACAATAAAGAAGATATTAGAAGGACAATAAAGAAAAATTAAGAACAACTTTATGCTAACATATTTGAAAAATTATATAAAATAAAGTGCACAAATTTGTTGAAGACACAAGCTACTGAAATTCACCTAAGAAGAAATAGATAACCATAAGACTTGTTAGGCCGGCGGGACCAGTCCCAGCCCAGGCGCAGCGTGGGCCAGACCCTCTCCAGCCCCTCGGGCTGCCCCCCACCACTCTGCAGTGCCTCCCCCACC
>NW_004524693.1:6724016-6734506 GCF_000260255.1 Octodon degus
AGAATGTATGCAGTGTATTATTTGTTGAAACTGTACTTTCGATTTGATTTGAAACTGTCTCATTGCTATATGTTTATCAATAAAACTTTGAAAAGCAAAAAAAAAAGACTTGTTAGAGGAATTAATGTTAAATTAATTAAAATTACAATTATTTGAATTCATAGTGAGTCTGTAGTAACTCCTGTAATAAGTAATTTATGTTTTTACTCCTTTACTCTTTCTTCATCAATCTAGCCAGAGTTAATTCATGTTACAGACATTACTCATTTAATAAACTACATGTTTTAACAACTGGATGTACAATTTGTCATTCAGACTTATTTTTTATTTTAATAATTTTATTTAGAAAAGTAGCAATGAGATACTTTCAAAACAAGTTAGTAGTACAGTTACAATACTTAATACATTGTATATTTTTGTCTTTGTAGTAGTTATTCCTAGTACAAGATGCAGACATGATATCTTGTCTAGACACTATTAGTTCAAAACCTTCTCATTGAACTAAGAGAAAGTAGCTGTATATTTATGGTATTTTGTGTATACAGATATTTTTTCCACCCCAAAATTGTCCTTTATTTATATCCCCCTTTTTTTTTTACTTTTGTCAGTGATGGGTATTCCATTGCCATTCATATATTGTAGGTGCATGAATTCAGCAATGTAATCCAGGATAGTTCAGTAGTCCATAATGGTACTGGGTTATCCATAAGATTGGCAATATCAGAAGTTATTGACTTGAGCTTTTTACAGCTCAGTGTATTAATATGGCTTTATTTTTTATACCTCGATTTTACACTTTTCTGCTGGATGGTTAAGACCAAGATAAAGCAAGACCTATATAACAAAAAATTTAACTTCTGTATCTGATAAGGTCAAGTCCCCTCAGGACTTATCCTGAAACCCTATAGCACAATTTTTAGATCCTTTCTCAGTGTTAGCCATGTGAATGAGTCACAGCCATTGCTTGACCAATTTGCTCTCTAAGAAAACCTGAGAGAATGTTTTCTCTCCATGTGACTCTCCTTAGGCACACTCTACATCATCGATCACTTTCCTGTTTGGCCCCATAATCTCCTTGATCAGAAAATTTGGGACACCACTGACCACTCAAACTTACGACCCTCTTTATTTTACATAGTTCTGTGCATCTTGTTTACAGAGCCTCAATGTCTTGTTTGTACAGTATACCTTGTTTATACAATACTGTGACTTCTGTTGATTGTACTGTATAGTATAGTATTATAATTTTATGTTCTATGATACATCACAGCATGTAAGAGTTATGCAAATGAAAACAAAGTTATCAAGTGTGTGATTCATTTGACCATTTCTTTGTTCTGAATATCGTAATGTACATACAATTCCTCATTTAGTAACCAACTCACTTAACAATGTAGTTGCAGTAATGTAACTTAGTTGTTAAACAATGAATGTCTTCTATTATGGTTTGTATCTAGTTGTCCCCCCCAAAGCCTCATACAGTCATTGGGGTGAGCTTTCAGAGTTTGTGATTAATTTATGATCCAGTACTGGGTGTGAGTGCTACATCTGCCCTGGAGTGTGTAATCTGCATAGAATATAAGGAGTTGAAAGAGGCTTGCTAGCTGCCTCATCTGCTACTCCTCCCTTTGCTCTTTGACATTTTCCACACCATAAACACCTGCCCTCTGTGAGCCTTCTGCCACTCAATATTGGAGCCAGCCAAGTATTCACTTAAACCTCCACTAACTTTGAGCTGAATAAACCTTTCCTTTCTTAATTTTGAGTGTTGGGTATTTTGTCCCAGCAACAAGAGAAAAATAACCAAGACATCTGCATTATCTTCTCAAAGAACAAATTTTTGTTCAGATTTTTCCAGTCTTCTACTTCATTGATTTCTAGTCCATTCTTTAGTATTTCATTTCTCCTGCCATCTTTAGGCTTCAAATGCTCTTTATTCTTTGGTCTTTTATGAAAGAAATATTGAGAATTTTCTTCCTGTCTAGTAGATGAGGTGTTAATTGCCATATATTTCTCCCTAATACTATTTTTAACAGAAGCTCACAAATTTTGATGCATTGAATTTTTCTCTTTTCTCAGCTCAAACTAATTTTTTATTTTTCCAAACTCCTGCTTTTTAAAGTGTGTTAGTTTCTAAATATGAATGTGAGATTTCTCAAGCATTATTCTTATATTATTTTTTAATTTCATTTTATTATGATAAGAGCATATCTGGGTTAATTTGAATACTTTGAAATGTATTGAAAAATTTTATGCCTTAGAATGCAATTTATATTGCTTCCTATAAGTTGGCAAAGAATTGCATTCTGCTGTAGTTGAATGGAGCATCCTATAAGTGTCAGTAGTTCAAGTGGACTATATTGTTTCAGATTGTTATAATCCCTGAATGAAATCAACCCTTGAAATGAGCTTGTTTGTATCTGCTTATGTTCTATTATTTGAAACCTCTCTTTAGATTACTGTTGGTATGGTGTATCTTTGCAATCCTTTTATTTGCAGCCAATTTTATCTTTATATTTTAAGTAACTTTATTGAAAGAAGCATATACTTGGGCCTTCCTTTCACATCCCATTTGGCAATGACTTTTAGTGAACTACTGAACAGACACTTTTAATGAGGTTACTAATATGAGTAGGTTAATCTATTGTTTTTGTAAGGCCAGTACAGGAGGTAAACTCAGAACATACTCATTGAATTATATTTCCAACCCATATTTTATTTATTTATTTATTTATTTATTTATTTATTTATTTGCGCAACCGGGGATTGAACTCAGGCCCCTTGCACTTGCCAGGGAAGTGCATATTCCACTCCATCTCCCCGGCCCCAATAGTATTTTTTTCCATATTTTAATTATTATTTTGCAACAGGATCTCCCTAAATTGTTATTTGTAAAGTTGTCCAGGCTGTATTCAAACTTGCTATCCTCTTTCCCTACCTCACAGAATACCAGGATTACTAGAATTTACCACCATGTGGTGGTTTAAATATATCCTCTAGATATTTTCTATTTGTTCTTTCTCCTTGTTCTCTTGTAGCCAATCAACCTAGGTTTGTTTTGTTTCACCTTGTTAGCTTAATTCAGAGAAAAATTATGAATTGGCAGACTAATTCTGCTAGCACTCCTGATATCACCAGGTAACACTGGATGCTAACAACTGACAGCCAGTTGCTGGTCATTGCTGCTGCAAACTGTCCATCTGAATTTGCCTTGTATCTGTCATCTTAAATCAACTCTACAGTGTGCAGGGCTCTGTCACTGCTGCCTACCAACTTCAGATGCCAACTTCTTTAAGATGCCATGTTAACACTATATTTCTCTTATTTTGAGATAGAGTCTCACTAAATTGTTCAGGTGGTACTCAAACTTTTCATCCTCCTGTTTTAGCCTCTTATTTTCTGAGTTTGGAATTTTGCATCAACCTTTCTTTTTTCTTTGAATATTTTAATGATGTTACTTAATGTCTTTGCTTAATTATTTCCTACGTGAAATCTGCTTTCAACTTTTTCTTGTTCCTCTGAATTTAATCTTTACTTTTCCTTTGACTGCTCCTAAATTTTTACCATGATCAATAGTTTTTGAACAATTTGATTCAAGTGTATCTTGACATGGTTCTCATCATGTTTCTTTTATTTAAGGTTCATGGATCAGTAGATGTGCAATTATCATCTAATTTAACAAATATTTAACATATACAGTGGTGCTTTAGTTCACGAACTTAATTCTTTCCATGATTCTGGGGAAAATAGCTGTGTTTGTGTTTGTGTGGGGAAATGTTTGTGGTCATGTTCATCACTTGATATGGAGTTTGCAAATGGAAGTACAATTTTGCCAATTTTCTTCACGCTGCAAGCATTATTGTTCCAAACAGAGGCACTCACGAACCGAGGTATTATTGTGAAATATCTTGCATGATGTTGTCCCTCACATTATGAATGTGTATTTTTTTTTGTTTCTCTGTGCTGCATTTTGGATACTTTCATTGCTATGTGCTCATGTTTTCTTCCTCATTGTCTAGTTGGCCACACTCAACTTGCACAAATCAACCTTTGCACCCTTTGACATCTGTTTTTCCCCCCTGTCCTCCTAGGAACCAACTTATTAATCTGTATTTCAAGGAATTTTACTATTACAGATTATTACTATAACTACTGTCATACAGCATTTGTCCTTCATTGTATTGCTTATTTTATTTATCCTAATATCCTCTAAGTTCATAAAAGTTGCAAATGGCAGGATTCCTTCATTCTAAGGTTAATATTTCATAGTATGTATTATTATATTTTCTTTTTTTTTTCAGAACCGGGGATTGAACTCAGGTCCTTGTGCTTTCCAGGGAAGTGCTTATTCCACTGAGCCATCTTGCTGGCCCCATTTTCTTTACTCATCTGTCAGCAGGTCTCTGAATTGTGCTATAGTCAAGGTTTGCAAGGGAACAGGTTAAATACAGTACACATAACTCACAGTATTATTTTATAATATTCAACTAAAAAATCAAAAACAAAAGAGTACAAGTGATCTGTCCACATGCCAGCGACCCAAAGAATCCAGCCAACACCCTGGCTCCCACTGCTATAGCAAGCAATACAATAAAAAAAAATGTAAAGCTGGCTATGGTTGTGTATACCTGAATCCTTGCCTTCCAGAATTCTGGGAAGATGAAGCAGGAGAATTGCAAGGTCAAGCCCAACCTAGGCAACCTAGTGGTTTAGGGAGACACTCTTTCAAAATAAAAAAATAAGAATTGATTGGAGATATAGTTTAGTGTGGAGGCCTTGAGGTCAGTCCCCAGTATTAGATGAAGAACAAGGAGGAGGAAAAGGGGAGGACCAGAAAGAGGAGAAGGAAGAGAAAAGGTAACAATTAAATGGGATAAAATATTTGCAAAACATGCATCTGGCAGTTGACATCTAAAATATTTAAGGATCCTACAATCCAATAGCAAAAAATTCTCAATCTGATTTATGCATAGAGAAACGACTTGGCTAAACATTTCTCCAAAGAAGATACACATATTGCCTTGATGAGTATACATCAAGGTGCCCAACATAATTACATGTCAGGGAAATGTGAAACAAAGCCACAGTAAGTTATTCCTTCATACTGGTTAGGATGGCTATTATAGAAACACCAACAATCAAAGAAATAAGCATTGACTTGCAGATGGAAGAACTAAACCCTTGCACACTATTGGTGGGGAAGTAAATTGTTAAAAGTAGTATAAAAACACCATTAAATCACCTTAAAAATTAAAGGAAAAACTACCACATGGTGCATCAATCCCACTTCTGCCTATATATCCAAAGGAGTTGAAGCAGAATTATAGAGATTAACACACTTCCATATTCACTGCTGTATTATTTGTAATATCCAACATGGGAAAACAACTTGTGGTGAATTAACTAGTGATAAAGTTAGAATGCCCAGCTGAACTGAGGTAGCGTGCTTTGGGTGTGGAAGATTCACTTGTGGACTATTGCTAAAATGACATAAAAGGAAAAAAGGATGCATGCTGTGGATTTGCCTGGAGATACTTGCTGTGGCCAGTTTTTCTTATGGGAACCTGGCTGTTCTTGTCATCAGAGGAGCTGTCTTCCTCACTGTTCCTGGGTATGGTTGGTTTACTCTTCCAGTTCCTGGCTCCAGGGTAGATTCCTTAAGAATGTGGATGTTCTCTTTGTTGGAAGAGCTTGGGTTCTAGCCTGTGCCTGTGCTTTAGCATCATATACAAGAAATGCAATCATTATATAAGTCCCAATGTTTAGATCTTTAATCCATTTTGACTTTAGCTTAGTGCATGGTAATAGACCTGGGTCAAGTTTTAGTTTTTGGCATGTAGAGAGCCAGTTTTTCCAGCACCATTTGTAAAAGAGGCTATCTTTCTTCCAGTGAGTATGTTTGGTCCCTTTGTCAAAGATAAGGTGTTTGAGTGTGTTTGTAGGGGCTTCAGGGGCTTCTAATCTATTCCATTGATCCTCAGGTCTATTTTGCATTCTCTTAATGAATAGAGGGATTTGTTCTAATAGTGTTTGTAAATAGGATATCATGTCCTCATCTTGTACAGCAATTAACCACTAAGAAGAATGTATGCAATGTGTTAATTATTGAAACTGTCCTACCAATTTGGTTTGAAACTGTCTCATTGCTATTTGTTTCTCAATAAAATTATGGGGGGGGAAAAGTCCCAATGGCATTTTTCAAAGAAACAGAGAATCAAACCTTAAAATTAATATAGAACTATAAAAACCCCTGAAACATCAAAGCAATTTGGAGGCAGAACAAACTGCAGACATCATAGATCCTGATTTTACTTAAATATGTAAGTCAACTTTTGAAGTTCCAGGAAAACTTTAGAACTGCTTCAAGTCTCTTGTGAGCATCTCACTCTCATATTTTCCTTTTAGCATCTCTGTCATTCCTTCTTCCCCCTTGTCTCTCTGTCTCTGTCTTCTGTCTCTGTCTCTGTCTCTCTGTCTCTCTCTCCCTCCCCCTCTCAGTCTCTATCTCTGTCTTCTGTCACTGTCTCTCTCTGTCTCTCTGTCTCTCTCCCTTCCATTTCTCTCTCTCTCTCTCTCTCTCTCTCTCTCTCTCTCTCTCTCAATCTTGATACTGTGAATTGAACTCAGAACATTTGCACTAAGCTAATCTCTAGCTCTTCTTTGTCCTTTTAAAACATGGTCTCATTAAATCCTTAAGTTGGGCTTTAAATCGTGATCCTCCTGTCTTAGCCTCTTTTTGTCCCAACTTTGTATTCAGGGAATGATAATGTTAAACAACTACCAGTGATCATTTAAGAAAACTTAGAGATGAGGATTTCTTCACTAGGAAAGGCCTGGAGTAAGGTCAAAATAAAAAGAAGCCCTCGATGTGGCACCTAGAGATAACTGCCTGGGGTGTGGGTTTCTGAAGATTCAAAGTATTCTCTACTTTCCAGTAGTACAAGGACAGTGGGCTTTTCAACTATCATATTTATAAAGTTGCAGCTTTTCAAGGATATCATGGGACTAAGACAAGAGAAATGTCACAATAAAAATTCAGCTATTATTTGTGAATGAAAGTTCCTCAGATTGTTGCAAAACTTGGGGTAATTTGCATTGTTCTAAATATGACACGTTTTGGACCGGGGAGATAGCTCAGTAGAATAAGCACTTGCCTGGCAAGTTCAAGGTCCTGTGTTCAATCCCCAGTACCGCAAAATAAAACTAAATAAATAAGTAAATATGACACTTTTAGGACATTATGCATTGCTTGTGTCAAACAATAGATTATAAGGGCTTCCTTCTACCACTGAGCCAAAAATTATTCTGCCATGTTATGTACTTCTGCATTTCTAAATAGTTTGTCACTCTTTCTACTTTGGACCACAGGTGAGATACTTAGAGACAAGAGATTTTCTAAGACTTGTTTTAATGCTTGTTAGTTGGAACCAGAGACTCATTTATTCTAGGACAAATTTTTCCCAATTTCAGGGCAAGAACCATTTACTCAGTGCACCAGGATTTATGAAATTGTCATATCTGGGTAGTTGTAATAGGATCAACTTCCTGTTTTGTGTGAGAACTAGGTAATGTTCCATCTAATCTTTTGGTGGTTTTTCTCTACACATAGATTGTTTCCTCATATGCATGCATTGCTCAGAGTTCACCTTCAAACTTATGGGGAAGCCCCCTGAAGCTATTTGGGGTTCTCTCTCTTTTCAAACTTCTCTTTGCATTAGTCTGTCCTACAGTCTCTAGATGCCTTGGCTTTTCTCTCAGCTCTGTCTGCTCATCATAGAGAGGCACCAGGGCCTGCTCAGTTTCCTTTCCCTAAACGTTGAACGTGCTCTGGATGTAGAAAACTTAGTCATAGAATTCTCTTCATGATTTTGTTTTTCTTCTCAGAAATCATTGTCCTTCATTGGCCTATGCCTAGTTTCCTGAAAATAGCTATGTGATGTATTTTGTCTCATTTTTGTTTATTTTAAGTCAAGATTAAATTCAGTTCCTATTTATTATTCAAACATGGCCAGAAATATAAGCCACTTCCTTGACACACTTTAATCTGTTTTATTAACATTTTCTGGATCACAGGTGTCGGGAAGATGGCTCAGTAGAATAAGCGCTTCCTAGGTAAGCGTGAGGGCCTGAGTTCAATCCACAGTTCTGAAAAAAAAAATTCTGTATCATTTCAAGTCTAGACAATCAAAAAAACCCACTAAATCTAGCTCAGATTTAGAGCATTTGCTAATTTTTGAGGTATAAGTACTATCCACCATAGCCTATCTTATCCAACCAAAACATACAGGCAGAAATAATTTCACAAGAGTATATTACAGTAAAAAGCAATAAAATAAGCAGGAAGTGATGTTTGTATACTCCTTTGTTTTCAACACAATTTATTTAATCTTAAGTAGTTATAATTTTTAATAGTGACTATTAGAAAGCCTGGCATGATGTCACACACTTATAAACCCAGCACTCAGGAGGCAGAGGCAGGAGAATCACTACAAGTTCAAGGCCAACCTGGGCAACATATTGAATTGAAGTCCAGCCTGCACTACAAAGCCAGACCCCATCTCAAAAAGCGAAAGAAAATAAAAATAATAAATTATTGAAAAATCAACTTGCAAAATTCCTGAAACGTTGACAATCAGATCGTAAGCTCAAAACCAACATTCCTACTCCACACCACTAACTCCATGTCTGATGATTAGAAACATTGGAAGTATCACTGTATGCCAGTATGCAAGGAGCAGAATTCACTTACCTAAGCATATGTGTGCATGCTTTCTGCTCACCCAGTGTGTTTGGCTAAAAGAAAGAGTTTGATCAGGATTTTTTTTCTCTCCAGAAAAAGACCTATGCCCTAAATTTTGCCCTTACAAATTCATAACTGTAGATTTTGAGGATTATTTTTAACCTCTAAGAATTACTTTTAAAAAGGCAAGGTACTACTGCATGAGCAGTAATACTTTAAGCCTCTTACTAACTAATGTTGTTATGGATACTAAACAGCTATACAGTTAACAACCTAAGTTTGCAGACCAAAAGTAGAGAAAAAGGAGGGCTGCAAGGAAAGCTAACATTTTGTCCCTAGCCTTCCAAGGTCAATTAAGACTCAGGACATATGAGAACTTGTACTGTAACATCATGCAACTCGGTAGTGTCCCAAATTTTCTGATCAAGATTATGGAGCCAAAGAGGAAAGTGATTGATGATGTAGAGTGTGCCTAAGGAGAGTCACATGGAGAGAAAACATTCTGTCAAGCTTTCACAGAGAGCACATTGGCCAAGCAATGGCCATGACTCATCCACATGGCTGACACTGACAAAGGTTCGACAATCTGAGGTACAGGATCTCAGGATAAATCCTGAGGGGATTTCACTGACCTTCTCAGACCCAAAAGCTACAACTCTTGTTGCACAGGTCCTGCTTTATCTTGGTCTTAACCATGCAGCAGAAAAGTATAAAAACAAAATATAAGAAGTAAAGCCATGCTGTTATGTTGAGCTGTAGGGGACTCAGGTCAACAATTTCTGACATTGCCAGTCAAGCAGAAGACCCAATACTATTATGGGCTACTGGACTCTTTTAGAATATTTTGCTGAGTTTACACACCTATAATATTCAAATAACGGATCTTAATGAAAAAAGGAGATACAGACGAATGTCCATTTGGTATCTGTGTATTCAAAGTGGTTAGGATAGATATATAGTTACATTCTCTTAATGAATAGAGGGATTTGTTCTAATGGTGTTTGTAAATAGGATATCAAGTCCACATCTTGTACAGCAATTAACCACTAGGAATAATGTATGCAATGTGTTAATCATTGAAACTATCCTACCAATTTGGTTTGAAACTGTCTCCTTGTTGTTTCTCAATAAAATTATGGGAAAAAATAATTTACAAAACATGAAAAAAATAGAACAGCTATACATGACCAACCCCCTACGTTATTAGGCCCTGGGCTCTGTGTCTAGCAAAAGCTGTAAATGCAGAGATAAGAGGGAATTTAAAAGGGAAATGTAAAACTTTAAATTTGAAAGTGCCTTTTTCATTGTGTTTCAAAAAGCCAGTTCCAGTATATTCAGTAGTTTTCTAAAATATTAAGAAGATAGCTGGCACCTTGTACTACCTTAGTCTCAGTACCCATAAGGAGGAAAGATTACACAAGCTGCTAAGTACCCTGCTTTGCCCATCTCCTTGAGAATATTTTAGTATTAGCGAAGATACCAAGGCCATCCATAAATGTCATAAATTCAAAATGTGTTTGTAACAGTTAACTATGCCAAAACATAAAAAGTGAGGAAGATTCAGTAGTTCATGTTAGAAAAGGAAGACTACAATGACAAACCAGGGAAAAATGAGGATTTTTCTGAGGAAAGCCAGAATGGTGATGAAATTACCATTTTTGACTTGAGTTCAAAATAATATTCTTGCTCAGAATTAAACAATGGAATTCTAAGTAGGTGACAATTCATGGTCTATTAATAAATACAGAAT
>NW_004524693.1:6734606-6743379 GCF_000260255.1 Octodon degus
TCTAATTATTATTATTATTATTATTATTATTATTATTATTATTATTTTGCAGAACCAGGGATTGAACTTAGTCCCTTGAGCTTGCCAGGCAAATGCTTATTCTACCAAGCCATCTCCCTGGACCCAATTCCCTCTAATTATGACTATCATATTCTGTGGAAAGCTGTTAGATGAATCTGCCAAGGAAGCAGGGCCAAATTTCAGACATTACAGTGGTTTCCAGGGTAGCACATTGCTGACCCTGTTGATGACAACAACCTCACTGCCTACCATGAGTGAAGGCTATTAATGTACTTTGTAAAACTCCAGAAAGGGAAAAATGGAAGGGCAGAATTGACATGTCCCAATATACACAGCTACTGGAATGAGAGTCATAGCTTCTTCAGATTTCTGAAATTTTTCAAGATAGAAAGAAAGCTAAAGTAGGAAAGATCTCTGTCACTAAAAAGGATTGTAAAGGCCAGCCAGATAGCTCAGTGGATTAAAATGCTTGCTTAGGCAGACCCAGTGACTGGAGTTCAATCCCTAGCATGTCATACCAGCCCCACCCCCAGCGAGCACTGAGATGGTGATTGAGATTGGGCATGGTGGTGCGTGCCTGAATTTCCAGTTCTTGGGAGGCTGAAAACAGGAGGATCACTACAAGTCCAATCTGTGTAGTAAGACCCTGTAGACCCTGTAGTAAATACAAAAAAAAAAAAGGATTGTACACATGGGCCAACTTGGTAAAAGACTCCAAGGGAAGAATGCAGTCTGGAGCTTAGAAGGAGGATGTCATCTCTGTCTTCAAATAAAACATGAAGTGGAGTCATAGAATAGCAGCAGCAGTAACTTACATGGAGATTTGTGCTTCAACCACTGTATTTTAGATCATATTCCTTTACTTTTCTCTTTTACATTGAATAATCCAACAAGTGGGAAAAGCATGCAGTGTGAAATTGGAAAACTTGCCTTATAATCCTGATTTTTCCACTTATTAGTACTTGAGTCTTACAGGGAATTACTTTCTCTAAAACTAAAAGTACTCATTTTTTTAAAAAGGTAAATGATATTTCTGTATGGTAGGCAAAGATAGATGAAAGTGCCACTTCCCCACAAGGGAAAAGACCAAGAGATGCAAGACAGAATCCCTATCACGTGTTGCTACCTTGCAGAGATATATGAGAAATTTGAAATAATAAAGCTTTAAATAGGTATCAGGGACCATTATATTAAAATGACAGCCTAAAAGCCCCTTGACTCTGAAGATATTTTTCATCTGGGAAAGAAAATGGCCAAGAGAGATAGTTCTAGTAAGAGGCACAAGATCCCAAGATACAAGTATTCACAAAATTTCACATAAATAATAATCTCACTCTGCAAAAAAATTACAAAACTTACCAAACTCCACTTAAAGAGCTTACAGAAATGCTTTCTGTAGAAGCAGTTCAGGATGACTGTCTATAATAACACATTTTAAAAGGTTCTGCTCAGCTGATATTTGTCAAATTGTGATTCCACAAACCACTGCTGTTCTTTAGGTTGCACCAAGTGTTCTGCCAGAAAAATCAATCTGTGGAGCTATTTTTCTTTTAATTTACACCAAGCATTTTATTTTATGGGTAGAATTTTATCTGTTTCAGATTTTTAGTCACAAAATCCTCTCAATCCTCTAGCAGCTGCTGCTAGATATCAGTGGTGTCTGGATAGCTTGCTTTTATTTAGAGCTGCATACTTTTACTTACACTCTAGTGCTGCAGTCATAGCATGGTATAAACCATTCCACCTCAGGCTCACCTGGAAGAGCCACATTCCCACCAGGGAAAAGATCAAGAGATGCAAGACAGAATTGTTATCACCTGGTGCTATCTGAAAGGTAGATAACTTTCCGTAACCAAAGTTTATAGCCAATATCAGAGTTTACATCAGCATTTAATCCAGAGAACAAGGAGTGTGTGGAGTAGGTAGCTGGGAAAATAGCATGAGAGGATGAAAATGAGTTGAGAGATGAAGATGAAAGACTTGAGGCACTTTTTGTATGTGCCAGTGTGTTCCTCTGTTTACATGGGGCTGAGTATGTGTTGGGGAATTAGATGAAATATTTTTAAAAACTGGAATTATCATAGTGCCATAATTTATAGTGCCCCCAGAGAACATCTTGTCCTCTAGGTGATCTTGCTATCCAGGGTAAAAAGTATTGAGTTATATTACAGAACCCCAGGTCATTAAAAGACATGAGAGATGCAGAAGGAATCGACATCTTAGAAGGTACTCAACTGAAAATTGTCTCTTCTAAAAGCATACTCCTCAAAGGCTATGTTAAAAAGAAGATCTTGGGCCAATTTCCCTTATGAGGGCAATCACAAAGATTGCACTGATTCCTTAAAATGGCCCTTAACAGAATGACTGGGATTTCTGGAATTCAGTACTCAGGAAGCTATAGCCACAGACCTTAGAAAATTAATGGCCCTTTCTCTAGATCTTGTTCTAATCTAGCTAGTTAAGGTTTATAATGTCAGACTGACCCAGTGTGAGAGAGAATGGAGATTTTATTTGGATAAATTAGTTTATTTTACTAAGTTTACTATAAAACAGCATAAGATGGTAACTGAGTCTCAAATTTCATTTCTTTTTTCTTTATTTCTGCTTTTGAGAGAGGCTATCACTACATAGTACATGCTTGCCTTGAGTTCACTATGTAGTGCAGGCTGGCCTTGAACTCTTTCCTATCCTCCTGACTCGGCCTCCGGAGTGTTGGGATTAGGGGCATGTGCCACTTGACCTAGATCAGACTTCATTTCTCTAAGCTTAAATCATTCTATGTGCCCATATTCACAGAGCAACCAAATGGCTGATAAACATGTCATTTACTTGGTTCCGTAAATAACCCAGTGGATTCTAAGTATTTTGAATGTTATTTATATTTTGAAATAACTTTTTATGATAAAAATTGTTGGCTTTAGGCCTGGCATTGATTTTAGCAATCACTTTACTTATCCATCTCACTTGCAGAAAAAGAAAAACAGAGACATAAAAAGGAAATAATCCTTTACCTGAGTTTGTGCTCCTAGTTAGTATCAAAGTGAGACCAGAGTCTAAGTCTCTTAATTTCCCAGAATACCCAGGACATTATTCTTTAAACAGCATAATTTTACACACAGAGAATTATATACCATTATTTCTGTTTGTTTATTGAATATTTTTTTTATTTCAATGTACTATTGTAACATTCCTAGTTCAAGTGTTGTTATGCTGGAGCAAGAATGGAGGTCAAAAATTAACCAACTTTGTAGGAAACATAACCTTGTATGAAAGTAAAATTCTGGGATCATAACAAGAGTGACCTGGTTTTAGAGAACTCAATATGCAAAATTAGAAAGTTACAAAACAGTCACATTGAAGGTGATTGCATTATAAGGGAATACACAGCAGAACTTCTTGAGTGCATTTAAGCATTTAAGATCATTAATTGGCAGAACCCCCTGGGACAGAAAAACAAAGTTAAAATGCTAACAGCCACTGCCAAATGAAGACCAAAAAGGCAAAATAAGCATCTTTTAAGTAATAATGGAAGTCGTGAAGAAACATTATCTCAGAAAAAAATCTCTGTTTACCCTAACAATGTCAGATCCCTAGCAATCAACCCAGTGAATGGCCTTTCTCAATCACAGAGAGAGTAGGACTACTATGACTGCTCTAGTCCCTGAAGCTTAAACTCGATATTATCTTGAAGTTCTCCTTATGTCTCATCACATATAGTTTATCCATTATCAAGTCTGGGATTTTCCTCCTTTGAAACAACTTTAAAATTCTCTACTTCTCCCTTCCAACTGCAATATTCTAGAGGAGGTTCCACTACCGTATGAAAAAACTGACATTTGTTTCTATTCTGATTCACCACTGACACTACCATATGTGTCAACTTACAATAAACCGTGTTCATTCTGGATCTCTTGCTTAACAATTATATGACCATCTCATGCCTATAATTTGAGTCCAACTAGAAGACAGACTTTTAGAGATGGGAAAGAGCATCTGGTAAAGGGTAGAGGAGGTAATGAAGATGAAAATAATCAAAATATGTGCATGTACCAATATACCAAAATGAATCTCATTATTCTATAACTAATATGCACCAATAAAAAAGGACAAATGTCAAGTCCAAGCTTCTCCACTAAATACTCCTTATAATGAATGGTCAAAGTGATAAAGGAGAGAGAAACTCTCAATCTGAAAGATACCTTGGCTAAATTCATGTTCTCTAAAATCAAAGAATGAATTTTAGAAATAACAGAGGGTAAGAGCAGATATATTTATTGGGGGAAAGAAAGCTTCTGTCCTGTCTGAGAGAGGGACAGAGGGGATCCAAGTGGGTTGCCAAGGAGCCTGCCTTGTGTCAGGATTTTTATAGAGCAAATCCACAAGGTGAGGTGGATCTAACGTGGGAAACACAAGAACTCCCTAGATGGGCATGAGGTGAGATAAAACTATGCTTAACCAATTAGATTACATGCCCAATTGCTCAGGTGCAATTGATTAAATCAGGATCAAATGAGGAAGGGAGTCTTGTAGCAGCAGCAAGCAAGCATGAATACAGTACAGGGCTCTTCCAGTAGAGGATTGGGTTAGTGACTCCCTTTCTGGTTTATTCAAAGTGACTGATACCAATTTAGAATATCAGTCCCTGATGAGCATCCCTAGGGAGTTATGTGGATGCATTTGTTTGATCTTTTCTCTTTAGGTCTGACCCACTGTGTCAGTGCCTTGTCCCTCCCACTGTTGCAAGGTTTCTTAGTCTTCCATATTGGGTCCTTCAAGGGCCTAGCCCTGTCTGACTGCCTATAATATTTCTATCTAACTCAGCTGCCTACAACAAAAGTTTACCTATTCCTACTTGTTTCCCTCTCTTTTCAGACACTGCCCTAATCCAGAAAAATGCCAATTATTACCCTTTCTTTCTACCCTATCCTACATATAACAGAAGTGTTCAATCAGCTTCCACATCTGCCTAATTCTACCCAACTTTAACATTCAGTTCAGGTTTCTCTTCTCCATACATTCCTAAAATCTACCTCTCCAATAACTTCAGTTGGTCTTTTTTTGATGAGCAGAATATGTTTAGTGGGTTAGGTCTATGGTAGTGGAGCACATGAGAACTCACTTAGGTGGGCATGAGGTAGGACAAAGTGATGGACAACCAATGAGATTACAAGCACCATTGCTCAGGTAAAATTGATTAAATCCAGTACCAAATGGGGAAGCAAGTTCCATAACAAGTGGACATGAATACAGGACAGTCTCTTCCTGTTGGGGGTTGTGTTAGTGACTCATTTGGGCTCTTCTGAGATAGTTGATACCTATTTAGAATATCAATCCCTGATGCACATCCCTAGGGAAGCATGTAGCTTATGGTTTCTTCTTTTGTCTTGAGATCTAGCCCATATGGAAGTGTCTGTCTCTTCCAAGCTACAAAGTCACCTTGTCTTCTATATTGTCCTTGAGGGCCTGGCCCTGGCTGACTGCCTATAATATTTCTATCTAATCCAGCTGCCTACAACATTCACCCCTCTGAAGAAGTAACCCAAACTGCTGTGAAGGAACTGTAGGCGATGACCGTTCTGGCTTCTTCAGGGTGAAAGTGGTTGTAGTTGATGACTGGCAGTCAGAGATACTCTCCAGAGGTTCTACCTAAAGCCCCTCAATAGACACCAGGCATTTTCATCTTGGATAGGTGGAATAGCTTTAAGTCTAGAGGAGACAAAACCAAAGAAACAATTAAACATGCATGAGCCAAATATTCACAATAGGATAATTATGAATATAGTCAAAGATTTATATCAAATAGACAGTAATGTCTTCCCATAAAAATGATAAAGATAAGGTCCAGGGGACGTCAGCATTTTATATACCATTGATTTGATATCTAATATTTTGAACAGCTGTTGAGACATTAGTAGAAGGATCTGGAATGTCATACCTTTTAAAGTTCATAATCATAAAAGACTAGTTAGAACTTTTTGTAGGTCCGTTAGCAGAGATCTCTTAAATGTAAGGTTTAATCTCTTTATCATCCATGGCCATTGGGTATTGTCTCAAATAAACTGGCCAATTCTATTATTACTGGGGGCACATCAATTAAAAGACCCAGGGAAAACACTGAGTACATTCCAGTCTGTAAGTGGGGCCTCTGCCTGGGTAACTACTGACAAATCTTATTGAACATCTATTAAAAGTTTAACAGGCCTTCTCCTTATATTGGCAGTTAATATGGGTTCCTTCAGGCTAAGAGGCAAAAACTCATGATCACCTCAACCTGAAACTTCCTCAGCCTCCATCATGAACACTTTCTTTTTTCCTTTCTAGCAGCTTTGGACATTATTTTTTTTTTTTTGCTTGAAATGTCCCTTCTCTCTGTATGGATCCAGGGAAGATAACTTTTCCCCCATTTTTCAACTTGCTTTCATTCCTGTAGGCTGCTAGTATCATTATTCTCATTTTCTGTCTATAATTACATTCTGTATCCTTTCTACTATGAAACACCTCTACTCAGACAAATTCATTCCTGTAAACCCTTTTAACTTCTACAGCTTGCATCTGATACCTGGGACACACTGAGCAAGATATGACTTTTTGGTCTTAAGGCCTCCTGCAGGCAACCCTGCCCAAGGAACGTGAAGATAGCTTTTCTTGAAATGAGGCAGGAAAACCTGAGAAGACTCAGCTTACTTGGGCTGTATGAGGTAGACAGTTAAGGCCTTAATATGTCTGAATAGACAAAATCTGGTGGACCCTTATGAAAGGAATCTAAAAGTAATCAAGCATATTCACTATAGGTTTTACTCATATAGTTACCTTGGTTTAGGTATCTTCTAAGAAAGAACAAATTTTCTGACAGCTTAGAGCATGTATAATCAAAGCAGGAGCATTTGCACTAACAGATAAATTGATACTTTTTTGAGGCATAGCAATTGTAACCCACTAGCTCTTAGGCCCCTTTATTCATGGAGTCTGACAGTTTGCTATAAGTCCCTCTAGCTTTAGCTAAGAGGTCACACCCGTATTCACTATCAACATGAAATACCAGAGTTGCATCAAAAATCTACCAGATGAACTTATATACTTCTCATTAAATACATAGCATTCAGTCAGATTATTTTTTAATAAGTTTATTGAGAAAGAAGTAGCAATGAGATAGTTTCAGAACAGGTTAGCAGTACAGTTAAAATAATTAATGCATTGCATATTGTTGTCTGTAGTAGTTATTCATAGTACAAGATGCAGATATGTTATGTCTAAACACTATTAGTTCAAAACTTTCTTCTAATTGAACTAAGAGAAAGTAGCTGTATATCAATGCTCTTTTGTATATATGGATATAGATTTTTTCACTACAAAATGGTCTTTCATTTACAACCCCCTTTTTTGTTTACTTTTGTCAGAGATGTATATTCCATTGCCATTCATATACTGTAGGTGAATAATTCAGCAGAGTAATCCAATATAGTCCAGTAGTCTATAATAGTAGTAGGTTATCCGCACGACTGACGATGTCAGAAGTTGTTGACTTGAGCCTTTTACAGCTCAGTCAGATTAAACCAATGTTCCATTCAGTGTTTTGAATATGGCTCCCTTGTAAGCAAGGGGCACTGCTGAGGGATTTCTCCCATACACTGTGGTTGAGTTTTATGTCACAAATACAAGAACTGGCTTTATCTCTAAGCCTAAAGCTATTGGACACTGTGTAGCCAGTGTCTTTAGAACTTTTTATGCTGACAGGAATTTATCTGCCCTTGGGGATCTGTTTTAACTAGTGAAATACCTTTTTAAGTCTTATACATGAGCAACAACATATATTACATTTGTAAAAAATCAGTCTCAGCATCATTTTGTTTAGTAAGCAACCTGAATATATATTGCAGTATCTCCGTTACAGGTAAAGCAAGATGTCTTGTAAAGTCTGTTTTTATTGAGGTACAATAACTAGAAGGAAGGTCAGGGTTGGAGAAGGACAAAGAGACCTGTGCCAATGTCCAGCAGTAGACTGGGGTTTTTTCCTCTATAGTCGTGATTACTCAGGGCTCCTCTGTGGAGATGGCAGGTAGAGATAACAGTCTGGCCAGAGGCAGGAGACAGGTCCAGAACCCTTTAGTCCTACAGGACCACCTGAGAAGCTGAGTCTGAGCTCTGGGACCTCCACCTCAGAGTGCAATCACTCTTCCAATGGCTGCCTTGGCAGTCAGGACATGGCTTGTGGGGCCTCTTAAGGCAGTCCCTCTTACAACGATCTGGCTTCTGATAGCAGTAGCACATGAACCTCATCATTGTTGAGCTCTTTTTGTAGCCAAGAGAATCAGAGTTATGATCTGTTTTCAGGCTGCAACAAAGGCAGTCATTTTTAATCTCTTTGCTTTCTCTCCCTGGTTTTCTCCCAGTTCTGATTATAGGACACTAAGCAGTTTTTACTAAAGTATCAAATGAGTTGTCTGGAGCAAAGTCTACCCTTTGTAGATCTTTGCTAACATATAGAGCTGACTGAGTAATGAACTTATCTGTAAAAGTCATCTGCCCCTCTATTGAATTAACATCTCAGGAAGTATGTTTTACCAGTGCCTCCATTAAACATTCTAAGAAATTAGAGGGGTGTTCATCTTTTTTCCTTGTAAATAGCTAAAATTTAAAATACAGATGAAGGGGATGGGGAGATGGCTCAGTAGAATAAGAGCTTGCCTGGCAAGCACAAGGGTTTGAGTTGAACCCCCGGTTCCACCAAAATAAATAAATAAATAAATAAAAT
>NW_004524693.1:6745077-6816893 GCF_000260255.1 Octodon degus
GTTTGTAAATAGGATATCATGTCTGCATCTTGTACAGCAATTAACCACTAGGAAGAATGTATGCAATGTGTTAATTATTGAAACTGTCCTTCCAATTTGATTTGAAACTGCCTCATTGCTATTTGTTTATCAATGAAATTATGGGGAAAAAGAAAAATTAATAAAATAAAATAACTAGAAGGCTTGCTTTTAGTTCTTTTTAGACCTTCAATAATACACACTAGAAAATGCCTTTTAGTCTCCTGCCTAGCTGGCTATTAGGCCAGAAGGGGTTTTAAGGTCACAAAGAAAAGGCACATGAACTCTGGAAGTTATAAATTGCCTAAACTTCTTTAAAAGGTATTATCCTTGAAAAGTTTGCATAAACTCAGTTAAGGATGGCTGTAGCCTTGTAGAAGCCTAGATTACAGCTGTTCTAGAAGCCCACCCTTTAGAAAGGCAGATAGGGGAAACTTTACTTTCAGTAACGGTGGGTGAGACTGTGATTAGGCCTGTCTTGTCCTTAGGCTCTGAAGGTTAGGGAGGAGCAGCCTTAGGCTCCAGATTAGTGAGTACTTAAGGCACCTGAACTGCCTGGTTCACCTATAGTTCACATCTACATTTCAAAACTAGGTAACAATGACTTTCTTAATGCAAACAAAATCTGAACATAAGACATTTTTACCATTCTCCTTTTCACAGTATCTAGTTGTAAAATAAGGTCATAGTTAATATTTTCCTCTGCATTCCATTTTGGCTCTAGGGGGTAAGCAGGTCACACACATGTGCAGAAAAATATTAAATGGCTCTTTAGCATGTATGGATCAAATGTCTTGCATTGCATTAATGATGTACTCTAAAGGAATGAGACTTTGACTGTGAAATTCCCATAATCTGGAATATAAAAAAGATAGTTCTGGGCATCCCCACCTTACCTCCAATTGATTTCCCCTCAAGGTGTCCCCTGAGTAGACCACTCCAGAGCAGGTGGATGCTCTTGGAGAGAGGAGAAACAAGATCTGACCAGCTTATCCACCCTTGAACTGACATAAATTTTTGTCTCCCAAGAATCTCACCAACAGTGTGAACCATGCACTTATTCTAATTGAATATTTGTAAATATGTTATAGTTGGTCTGGCGACAGTAAGGTCTATAGAAAGAAGCATAACTATTGTATAAAAAGGTATGTTGGAAGCAGAGCACTTTCCCTACCATACTGTAAAAGAGATCACCTTTGGAGGTACACAAAAGAGACAATTGACTGGAAGAAACTTGCCCTGGGTCAAAGAAATCTCCAAGACACTTGTGTTCTTCCATCTGGTCAACAGGGAAGCCTTTCCTGGAAGGACAAGGCTATACTAAATCTTTGGAGTTCGCATGTTGAACATACATTTGTCATCTAGCAATAACATTTTACACATTGTTAAAACACATTAGTTTAAAGCTAACAAAAATATCTTTCTTACTCTTAGTTAACATGTAAGGCACAGATATAAATCATTCCCCTGATAGCTGCTGTAGAATGTAAACTATTGCAAGCTGCCACAGCCTAATTTCTGAAGAAGTGACTCATAAGTTATTCTACTGAAAAGCTCAGGTAGAATTCCTAGTTTACCAGCAGAGAAAGAAAAAAAGTACAATAGGTAAGTGGGGATCTTTCAGTGGTTAAGAGCCAGTTTCCACCAAGCAGAAAAGGTATCTGCCAGACAGTGGCCCTTGCCCTGACCCCTCAGGTGTTCTCAGTTTCTATTGGCCTACACAACCAGAGTTTAGGCTCCAGAAAGGAATCCCACTGTCTCTCTGGTCAATATTCCATCAGCCATTGGCTTCAATGGGGATTCACCAAAGAACAGCTGGGGAAACCTGTCCTCTGCTTCAAAGAGTGGCAGCTGCTCTAGGAGCATTTGCAAGCTGGCAGAGTAACCACTGTTGGTCCATATTCTGTAAGGGATAGCTAAAAGCCTGAACAAGATTACCTAGCACTTTACAGTAAATGTTTTAAAGTCCAAAACTTATCTCTTTATGCACCAAAATGATATCTAGACCTAGGAAAAAAGGTTGGAGATTCTCCCTTGCACTAAATGTGTTTTGATCCCATAAGTGTTTGCTTTTGGAGATAGCTCCTTCTGGTGTCACCCAGAAGTTGGTTCTTTCCACTGTGTCTCAGGTTTAGCCTCCCAAAGGAGACCTTCCCAGAACACTTAGCCAGGACATGGCTTTTATATGTGTTCTCCTTGACAGGCATAGTTTATCTTTGTCTCATCTGACCCAGAGATGGGGTCCTTTTTCTAAAATGACTTCCTGGTCTTCGGCATTAACAAACGCTCATTTTCCAAAGACTTCACTTAGTAGGAACAGTCTATAGAGTTTTCCAAATTTTGCATGCCTCTAAAAAGGGAAGTATAAACAGGTAGAAAAATTAGGAGTAAAGTCAAAGAAAGAAAACTGAAACACAGCAGGTCTGACATTTCCTCTAGCCTGTAGAGAGGGATCAGAACCAGTCTGTCCCAGTGAAACCTGTCCTCCAAGTCTTTAAAAACAGTTGACGACCTAATATCATTTAGTTGGCAAAAGGAGTCCCATGTTTTATATACAGGTATGTATATTTTCTAAGTCTGAGATAGATTTTAAAGTCTCATTCTACAGAAGTTTACATAAAATCCACTAGGAGGCTTTCTAACTTTACTCTCTCTAGTGTGATTGTCTAAAATCAAGCAAGGAGTATCAGTACATTTAGCAACTAGTTTAAATTCAACATATACAAGTACAAAACAGTCATAAAAATGTCCCATTAAATAAATATCACGACCTTACAATATTTCCATGTTTTAACTTAGATATACCAACATTTTGACCAACATTTTAACAAAACCATATAAGAGACAAAACTTCAGGTAATCTTGATCTTTAAAATTTAATTGAGTGTTATGTATACTCAAAGCACTTATCTCTTCTTTGCTCTTTTCTATAAACAGAAACAAGGTAGAGAATCCATAGTTACAATAATATCAGGTTTAAATATAGTACCACACATTAAACTTTTTCTCAGTATCTCAACTGGTTCAAAACCCTAAGGATAGTATTCATGTTAGGGCCTTTATTTCATCTGTCATTACTTCCCTACTTGAAGATATTTATCCACAGAAAGGACCCAAGGGATCTGCTCAAGTAGCATAAATACAAAACTTCTTTGTTAACATGTTGACCACAAGCTTCATAAAGCTGTATTTTGGCATCATTTTTTTCCACTTTATCTTTTTAGGCTTTTTTCCTCCATCAGTGATAATTTATTATTAATAGACTCTTCTTCATTTCTAATAATTATTTAATAGTAATTCCCTGAGCAAGGGCTTGAACTGGAAAAAAACACTACTGCTGGTAGGGGGCTGGGAAGATAGCTCAGTGTAGTAAGTGCTTACCTGGAAAGCACAAGGTCCTGAGTTTGATCCCTGGTACCACCAAAAACCAAAACAGACAGCTACTGCTGGTAAATTAATAAAATAATTTTAGAAAGAAGTTCAATATTCTGTATTGAGAGCTTTAAAAATGCTCTCAATTTTTGACATAATAAACTTACTTCTCAGAATTCATAATAGGCAAATCATAATGAATACATTTAAAGACATTTACATACAAAAATATCTATTATATGTTCATTTATAGCATTGGCTACAAATTGAAGAAAACCTTAACTATTCCCAAACTAAGGATTAGTTAAGTACATTATAGTTTACCTGACCTGATCCAATAAAATATTATATAGCCAATTTATATGATATATTAACATGTCAAAATATGAAACATAGTGTCCTAATCTCAACACACAGCTATTTTTTCACATGGGAAATTGGTACTGTGAAGGGCAAGAAATGCAATGAATGTCATTACAGATAATTACATGTGTGAAATTCCTATAAAATCTTAAACAAAATTAGATGAGAAGAATATATATTAAGGATGAGTTCATTTTTTAAGATTTATAGGAGAAAAAGATTGAAATGTTTTACTTAAAAGAATATTAATAGGGGGCCTGCCCCTTAGTTCAGTTCTTTAAATGGCTGCTTCAACAAAGCAGTCAGGCTCAGGTTGCTGTGGTTCGATCCTCACAACTCAAGCCAGCCAAACCTGCCCTGAAGGAATTCAGAAAAAAAAAAAAAAAAAAAAGAAGAAGAAGATTAATAGATTTTTAGGAGACTGCATTCATGATTTGATGTTTTACATAGTATTTTGCAAATTTTGGCCTTGAAATAATTTTATGCATGGGCAAAAGTTATAAACAATTAAAGGAAAGAATCCCCATGTGCTCCTTACCCATATTCTCTAATTATTATGACAAAAATGTTCTTTAGTGAATATCTTTACCCTAATCAAGGAGATTAAATTAAGCTTTTGCAGGAAGATTGTCACTTTAGAGTCCATAATGAAGAGACATTCACACATTTCTTATGGCCTATGAGATCTGTGGTGAAAGACACCCAAGACGAATAATCAGATGCAAGACTTTTAACCAGTTACACTATCTATTATTTTCTATAATTGGTTCCATTCTATTCTACATTCCCTTGGTTACTTCAAGGAACATTATGTAGACAATGTAATAATGAGTATTGAGCAATAGAGTCAAATTTTCCCAAGCAGCCAAGTAACTGAGAGACAAATACAAATTTGTTACTCCTGTTTTACCCCACTGAAAATGAAAAATACGGATTTAATCCACTTGCCAATAGTTCTTTAAAACTCCCTGGATATCAGAGAAGAATAAAAGAAACATCTGAAAAAGAATAAAATTGTACTAGTTGTGATGGTATACACCTTTAATCAGAGGGGTCTGGGAAGCTGAGGCAAGAAGATTGTGAGTTTAGAACAAACTCACAATCTTCTTGCCTCAGCTTCCAGATATCAGGTCTGCATGTTGTACAATGAATAACTACTAAGATAACAATATACAATGTATTAATTATTGAAAATGTGCTAGTAATCAGTTGTGAAACTGTATCATTATAAAAAATTAAAAATAAAAAGATTGCGAGTTTAATTCCAACCTGTATAAACAGTCAATTAGTGAGACCTGCCTTGAATTTTTTTTAAAAGGGCCAAACATATATTTTAGTATAAAAGCCCTGGGTTCAATCCCTAGTACTAAATAAATAATTATTTAAAACAAAACCCTACATGATAGCCATAAGGCATCATATGTAGATAAAAGTATTCAAATTTTAACATAGATATTGTATATTATTTTCCTAAATTTGGATGTGTGTACAGTATTATGGACATAAAGGTGAGAGAGTCATCTTAACCTAACCAATAGAATTTTCTGCTGTGTTGAAAATAGTCTATATCTGCTCTATCAATATAGAAGCCATGAGCCACATAAGGTTATTAAATGTTAAAAAATGTGGCTGATATAATTGTGGGGTTAAATTTTTTTAATTTTATTTTAATCCACTAACATTTAAATAGCAATGTGTAGCTAGTAGCTATTCTACTAGACAGTGAAGATCTAGACCCTTCTTTTTTTTTAATGATTTTCTGACCACACTGACAGTGACAACAACACACTACTTTAATGAAAATGAACTCAATTATGATGGTCTGGGTAAAAACTGGAACCTGATAAAGTCATAATTATAATTTATCTTGCAAATAAGCACTAATTTTTTATCAAGTAAGTAACCAAGAAGAATCTTGTACCCCAATTACTATAGCAAAGTGGTCAGCATCACAGATGTTTGAGCTTGCATTAAGAAATCAACTCTAATACCCATCGACCCTTGTTCTTAAGTAAAATTTTTCTTTCTAGTTCTCATAATATCCTTGCACCTTCACTAATGACCACATCCACTCCCAATAGTTAAAGTTATCATTTATAATGGTGGTACTCAATCCTGATGCTTGTTAGATCCATCCGGGAAGCATGGGTGACTCAGTTATGGGTAGTTTTTTAAAGCTCCTCAGATAATGTGCAACGAGTGTTGAGAATATTTAATCAACCTACTGATGCCTTTCAGTGTTCTATACCTCCAGCTCTCAATGCTGATCCCCATGTGCTCAGGAGATATCCAACTCCAGATATCTCCACAAAATCCTCAGACACAAAATTCTTGTCACTATGAAAAGATCTAAGAACATCAACCTAGGGGAGGAAAGATTTATTTTGGAGGAAGAACATGGCAGAGGAAAAAAACACCTTACCTCATGGCATCTAGGAAGAAGAAAGGAAAATAGAATGGAAGGGGCTGGGGAAAAAAATGGTCCCATGTTCCACTCCCTTGAGCTAGGGCCTACCTCTTATTTTCATCACCTTCCAGTAATGTGATCAAATTATGAAATCATAAGTGGATTAATCTCATGAAGTTAAAGTCCTCACTAGCAAATCAACTTTCCCAAATCCTATAGCCAATTAATTTTTCAATATAATGAGCCTTTTTGATCAATAATTTGGGTCTCAACCATAATATCAGCACACTCAAATAGAATTTCTGTCTCATTTTCTTTACTCATATCCTTCAAATGGTAATTGCTGTGCTTTCTCTTGCTATTTTCATATTTTTTTCTATCTGCCTTCTCTTTTTTTTAAGAGCTGACAAGTTTATTTTCACATTTCAAAATACAAGTGCAACTGTACTTTCTAAACTTTTGTTTACCATACTTCTCCCTTCACAACTATTTTTGAGCAAGTCTTCCTTGTCATTCATGCTGTTAGAAAACACCCAGAGTCACAGCACCATGATCCTCTGGTGAGGCAGAATAAAATAACATTGATACAGAGAGGCTGTTCCTCCACTTTGTCTGTCTGGTGGAGTCATTCCTGGCCGAATGGGCACCATCATGGGCTGAGCCAGAGGTCACATCATTGGAGTCCCAGGCATTATCAGCATGTGGCCGCCCACGGGTGGTTTCATTCTAGGAACAGGTCCCAGTAGCATCATCCCGGGAGGAGGGGGGGCCCATCATTGGCATCATGGGAGGGCCTGCCTTCTCTGTTTTTGCCCTCCAATCAGTTCATTACTTTAATCTTTTGTTTACTTGACTTTTTATAGTGTATCATCTTGATTCATGTCCCATTTACTTTTTTATAATATTTTAGTTATTTACTTAGTGCTTACCCTGGAAGTGACAATGTCTTTGAGCTTCTTGGCTGTGTAGATTCATATTATTTCTTGAAACTCTGGAGGGTTTTGGTCCTTATTTCTTCAAATATACTACATGCCATGTTCTGTTCCTGGGCCTCCTATTATACATCTGTTGGTTTGCTTGTTGGTATCTCAAACACCTGAATTCATTATTCATTTCAATTCATTCATTTTACTATCTGTTCCTTAGATTCAATATTTTTAATCAATATCTTTAAATTCATTGATTTAAAAAATAAAGTAAATTCATTGATTCATTTATCTACTTGATCAAATATTATAACATTTCACAAACACTCTGGAAAAATTATTCCAACACAGACAATTCCAAGGGTGGAGAGTAAAGCAAAAATAATCCCTCAGACAATTCCTCTTCTCAATGCACTAATTCAACACATACATATTGTCTGATACAGACAGATAATCATAATTTCAAGTAAATCCCTAACTACTTTTCAAAGACAGCTCAGATATCACTTCCTCTGTTATGCGTTCACTTACCTCACCAGGTGGGAGCTGAACACTTTCTCCTCTGTGTCCTTCCAATGGATTAGAATCCCTATTTGCTATACTATATTTATCTTACTTTTTTGTCTCCCCACTCGGGACTTGGAGTTTCTTGAAAGTGGAGATAAACACATTTTTTGGAGATAGATATAGATATAGATATAGATATAGATATAGATATAGATATAGATAGATATAATGTGTGCCCCTTGCTACAAAGTACTTTGGGCCTGACAAATATGTTTGTAACAGTTACTTATTGAATTAAAGTACTGAATATGTACTATTGTTAACACTAATATAGGCTATATGGAACCCACAAAAAAACTATATTCAATGAAGTAGGCCAAAATGTAGATTCTGGAGTCAGTGAGTTATAATACTTTTTCATCACTTTTTTGCTTTGTGAATTTAAAGAATCTAGTTAACCTTTCTATGCTTCAAGTTCCTCACGTGTAAAGAGATTCAAATGGCAACCTTCTAAAAGTAAGGATTAATTTACATGATACATATGAAGCATTTAGTAAACACGATACTTGTCACATATTGACTTATTTATAAATTAACAAAACTGCTTTGATAATAGCACAGAATTCTCCCTGTTCCACAAAAAAAAGCACAGGATTGCTATTAACTTGTTTATCAATTGATGAAGCTGTCGGATTGATATTCATAAAAAATAAAACTCGGCAAAAATAGCACTATACAGGATTGCTTAAAATATCTCCTAATCCAAGATGTCACAACGTCATAAACTCCAAGGAAATGTTGCCTAATATATGGAGAAAAGCCACTGGCAGCATATCTGTGCTGGCCCAGTCAGTTCTAGAGCACTATATTCACTCTGAACAGCACAGTTTCAAAAGGAACAAAGTATAGCATAGCTAGAAACAGGCCATTAGGATACTCTAGACTCTAAAAGCTAGCTAATATGTATAAGTATTTAAGAATCTGAAAATATTAATTTTAGGGAAGAGAATACTGAAGCAGAAGAAACCATGATTTCTGAGATAAATAATTGAATACTGTCATATGGAAGTAAGGAAATCTTTACTCAATGTTGTTTGGAGAGCAGAACTAGGTCCAGGGAATACAAGTTGTAAACACATAATGCCAGCTGAATGTAGAAATATTTACCGAAAGTCAGCACTCATCACATAGGTAAAGAAGTGATAGGTTTCCCATCAGTGGAGGTACTCATTAATATTGTGAAGGGAACTTTTTCACTAGGCTGGTGATTATTTCTGATGACTTGTGGAGTCCCTTGTAGGAACTTTAAGATCTGGACCTTTCAAGAAATGATGTGTCTCTACTTTAAAATTCAGAAGTGGTAATGTAAAAGAAATGGAAATTCTGCTCCACTCAGTGAGCCCTACAACCTGCTCCAAATCAACCCACCCCTATTTATTTGTACATGAAATTTTGCACTATAGTCCCTCTTTAGATTGAGCATTCCAAGTCCATGATCAGATGTAAATTTTTTCCTCAGTTATGCTTTTCAAACATTCAATCATTATTACCAGTTAAATATCATAGTACCTGGTATATAGTAAGAATAATTTATTGAATGCATTGATTATCAGCCATTCACACCTCCAAATACAAATTTATCAGGTTAAATCTATTTTCCTTGGAAGGTTCTGAAGAGATAGACAGCTGGACAGATGACATGGATAATGGTGAGAAATTACATTAAGCTTCACCATTTAAGCTCAGATCCTTACACCACACAAGCTAAGTTCAGATAACTGGTCCCCCCAAAGACACTAAATTTTTAGTTAGGTGGGAAACCAGGCTTTCCTCCTCACAGATCAACTGCTTTGCTGGCTGAAACCTAGGTCGATACTGGGCAAGGCCACTTTGTGCCCTGACCTTCAGCCCACACCATCAATTTAGCTCTTTGAATCACATCATTTAAGCCCACACATGTCATAGATATCATCAGATAATCTCTGGCCAGAATCAAAGAAGAGACAGAACATAAAAAGCTCTCAGAGGCAGCCTGTTAGGCTATTCTTAAGGGTTTGCTTAGAAACTATATCAGGAAAAGGTTTCGCTGGTCGAGTGGCACAAAATACAGGCTGATTTTGCTTTCTTCAGTTAATCCAGACTAAATTAATGGCAGCTGAGTATTATGTGCCAAGTATAAAGATAAAATGTGGGGCTGGGGAAACAGCTTGACAGTCTAAGCGCCTGCCTGGCAAGCACAAGGACCTCGGTTCATTCTTGGGTACCACATGCCATTCTGGCCTCAGAAACCCCGGTGTGCTGTGTCAGCCCTGGAAAACTGAATGTGGTGGTGCATGCCTGTAATCCCAGTGCTGGGGAGGTTGACATAGGAGGATCACTACAAGTCTGAACTATGTGCTGAGACCCTTTATCAAAAAACAAAGGTAAAATGTGATGATAAGGATAACATATCCTCAAGAGATGCCACATACTCCATCATTAGTTTCTTATTCCCAGAATAATGGCATAGTAAGACTAATATCAAGCAAATGCAAAAGGCATTGGTCTCAGAACCTGGAGTGAGGCCAAAGTTATAACAGTCAAGTGGCTCCAGCTGTGGGGACAGAAAAAAAGACAGAGAATAAGGTGAACCACTGAACAACTATAGGAGCTTGCAACTTGACAGACAAAGCATGGAGCAAACTTTTATATCCTTCTCAATGCATGGTGTAGAGATGGTTATGGTTCCTTAAGAGATTTCCAAGGTTGAGCATGAGGCTTCTTTCCTCTCTATTACATCTTCCCTTCCTTATAGGCAGGCATCACTTTAGTTTAAAGATCATAAGTTTCTTAATGACAAAATTCATATTACAATATCACTAACTCTTAGCCACACGATTCATTATTCCTTCCACGGATGGGTTTGGAAATGTAGTGCCTTAAAGCAAAAGAGTGCTCTCCAGTAGTGCAATCTTAGGCAAACCTCTGAAGATAATATTTTTACAGAGGAATTATATGATGCTTTTCATAACACAGCCCACTGGAAATGAAATAGCCTATATTAATCCAAACGAGAGAGATGAAAACTGAAAACTAGATTTGAGTAAACCATACATTGTCTAGTTCAATTCTCAAATTATCAAGATTTTGCTATCATTTCTGTCTAATACTTTAAGCCATGCATCTGAAACACTTAGAATTCAATGAATGCTACTGCTTGTTGTATTCATTATTATTATTGTTGTATTCATCACTATTACTGTTAAAGACAGTAGTAGCAACCGTGCTGTCTCAGCACCTGGAACAGGGCCTAGGACATAGTAACTATTCAAAACTATAACAATTATTTTTATGTCTTTATTGCCTCCACTCCTGGCCCAATGCCTGGCATAAAATATATCACTGATAGAGCTGGTTCTTTTCAGCCTCACCTTTTTCTGGGACTATTTTTATCTTCTGATTTCTCCCTAGTTACACTTTACTAGAATTGTCATAGACTTTCCCAGCACTATTAGTGACAACATTAGGAAAAACATCCAGCCTCTTCTATAATAGCTTGTAAGTGGTAAATAAGAGGAAGCAAGCATTTAAAATCATTTTTCAGTTGAGAAAATTAAAATTATATGCTATTACATGAAAATTTAACTCACTTCTAATCCCTATTAGTACTATCCTATTCTTTATGGCCTGAAAAATACTCCCTTCCTTTCCCTGCATCATAGTATCTCCTAACCAGGACTTGATAAATTTCATATCTTTGTTCTTACTACCCTTACATTTTCATATTAAACTCATCTTCCTAGGGTTAGTGTAAGAGCTATGACCTGCATGAAACATGCTTTGAAGCCTCCAATCCTCACAGAGCCCTTTCTGACACCTTGAAGCATCAAATCAGTTCCAGCTAATGTAGCACTTGACCGTTCCAATTTTTCTCAGCTAGACTGTTTTTTTTCTCATTCAACATCTGTTAATTGAGTCCTTGTCATGTTCCTGACCCTGTGTGTGTGCTGTCCTGCACAAATCAAAGTACTTCCAACCTAGCAGCAGGACAAGTGTTTAGTGAGATGCTATTGAAGAAACATGATCAAAGGTATGAATAGAGAACAGATATTGGCTAACTTTCAGAAAACAGTGGGCAAAGGCTTCACATAGAAAGAGGCCTCAGACTAAGATGCTGAAATGTGAGAAGACAAGTGGAAAGAAATGGATACATCCAGTAGCAAAGGCATAGCCACAAAAGGACAACTTAGAGAACATGGGTCAATATTGCTATAAATTAACTTGTAATGGAAAGAGGTATAACAAATCATATCAGCTTGGCTCATTCTTTCATCAAATGTATTTCAAGTGTCCAGGAGTGACAAGCACTGGACTAGATACACATGCTTTAAAAATAGTACAGATCCAATCCCCACCCTGAAGCTTTAAGGCTAACTGGACCAGACAGATAATTACCTAGTAAAATAAAGACACAGATGACTACAAATTTGGCTTACCATTAAGAAGGTAGAACACCTGGTACAATGAAGAGAATACAAAAACACTATTTTAGAGAGGGTGACAGTAGGACAGCTCTGAGCAGAGTCCCTGTAATATTTTGGTGATATTTTGGTGAGTGCCTGTAAATGATATTTTGGTGAGTACCTGTAAATGAAAGGAGCCAGAGAACAGAATTCTAGTCAAAGATCAAAGATTTTCAGGCATAAAAACAAGAATAGCAGAAAACTAACCAAAGGGCAGTAAAGAAAAATCGAGTTTGTGCTTCCTAGGCTGACTTGGGGGTAGTGTGGAAGGTGGTCTGGAACAAGAGAGAGCAGAATCAGTATGTTCAGTTCATCCCAAGGTTGTGGTACTTATACATTTGACATTTGGTCAAGGTAAGAACCTGCCCATTCATGGATCCTTGCACAGTCATTAGCAAGCAAAGCATTACACACATCAGAACCTGTCTGTGGGGTCCGGGGAGATGGCTCAGTGGAATAAGTGCTTCCCTGGCAAGCGCAAGGGCCTGAGTACAATCCCATGTTCCACCAAAAAGAAAAAAAAAAAGAACCTATCTGTGTTTTTCTAATGATTAAGTAAAAAGTGGAAGCTGAACTGAATTGTTGAGTGTCTTTTCAAGAAGTCACATGATATCTACCCCCCTCTCCTTTTTGTTTACAAAGAGAGGGAGGAGGGTGTTGTATAACCAGTACTAGTATTAAACTCACCTGTTATTAAGTGAGAGATGTTTGAGTATTGCTTTCCTTTACCTGCTGCTGAGTTACTTGAAAGTGGTAAAAGAAAATACCATGGCTTCTTGAAAGCCACAGCCCCCTGCTTTCCTGCAGTCTGGATCCAGAGTGAAATTTGTCATTTGTGCCTGTTCAGAGCAAGGCACTACTCGTTCTCAAACACTAACTTCTCAGAAGATCACAAGGTTATGAATTACAAATGTCACTTGATCTAATACATGCTTCTCCCTCTTCCAAGCAGGGATATAATTACCTAAAAGAGTGAGGTAAATGTTTGTAGAGGGTCCATGTCTTCATTTTCTTTTATATCCAGGAGATGACACAAGGGACTCTTTATCACATTTCCATTTCCTTTTGCTAGCAAGGCAGTTCTGAAAAGGGCCTGTCCTAACTTAGCCTTCTAGGGGCCAGAGGCCTCAGGATGAGAGGGACAGGAGAAGCTATCACCTCAGGGATCTGAGCTTCATTTTCTCCCCTAGGTAGGATCATCACTGCCATCTCACACAACAAGTACCAGGAATCAGTGAGGAATATGAGTGAATTTTATCTGGAAATTACAAAGCAAGAGCTCTAGTCTGTGATTCATTATATGTGAATGAAGGCAAAAACTGTCTTTTCTCCCATATGGCCCAGAGAAAATTTAAACACATTGGAGGATCTCAGTAAAAAGGAATAAGGATTTTTTTTTTTTTTGCTCCGAATGCCCTCAGGGGTGGTTTGGCTGGCCGGAGTGTTGTGGGGATCGAACTACAGCAACCTGAGGCTGAAAGTTTTGCCGAAGCAGCCACTTAAAGAACTGAGCTAGGGCTAGGCCCCCTAGTAAAAAGGTTTTATACTTTAAATCAATTTTATTAAGTGCAATCTGGCTTCAGATCTGGTACAAATAAAACAGACCACTCACATCACAGAATTAAGTGAAACAGACTGTCAGATCTATTAACTTCTTGGTTTGGAATGGTGAGAGAAAAGATACAGAAGTAGAAAGAGCAAGTACATGCTTATCTTTGGTAGATAGTTTTGGCCTACTAGAATCAACATTTCTTCCCAAGTGAATAACAGCAAGAACCAAGCTTGCAGTTAGCATTGAAACAG
Source organism: Octodon degus (assembly GCF_000260255.1). NCBI lineage: Eukaryota > Metazoa > Chordata > Mammalia > Rodentia > Octodontidae > Octodon > Octodon degus. The sequence goes on from NW_004524693.1 coordinate 6,758,976, forward strand.
TATTACAATCTAGGATGTGCATTTGAGAAAATTGCAAATGCAAGCTTGAAAATTAGCACAAATCTATAGACAAGGATCTCAAAAGAAACTGGGCAAAGATGAGTGGCAACTTTTCATCACCAATCAGAAGTACTACAAGGAGTTTTCAAGCAGCAGAGGAAAGGAAAGAAGGAATTCATTTATGTTCCTCCATATCTTAGGTGGATTAGCCTGTGCCAGTTGCTTTGAGAACGTACATCTTATTGAACTCTCACAGTAGCTTCACAAAGTAAGAAATATTCTATGGCATAGGACCTGGTACACAATAATCAGATGCTAACTGATAACTGCTAGTAGTATTACTAATATTCATATCCTTAGAAATAAGAAAAGAACCACAGAGGGCTGGAGTATCCTATCCGAGTTCTCAGAGTTGGAATGTAATGTAACCAGTGTTTGATCGCAGATCTTTCTTACCTAAAAGCCTGGACATTTTCTGCTCTACCTCTTTGCAAGAGGAAAGGAGCAGTATTATTAAAACATTGCAACTTTCCAATCCCTTAGCAAGGCTGCCCTCTATAACTGAGCAATGGAAACCTTCAGGTAACTAATATCTTCGGTCTTCCTCTTTCTCCTTACTCAGCTCTCTAAATTGCTGTGAACCATGGCTCAGCTGTACTACAAGAAGGTTAATTACTCACCATACAGAGATCGCATTCCTCTGCAAATCGTGAGGGCTGAGACAGAACTCTCTGCAGAGGAGAAGGCCTTCCTCAATGCAGTGGAGAAGGGGGATTATGCCACTGTGAAGCAGGCCCTGCAGGAGGCTGAGATCTACTACAATGTGAACATCAACTGCATGGATCCTTTGGGCCGGAGTGCCCTGCTTATTGCCATTGAGAATGAGAACTTGGAAATCATGGAGCTACTGCTGAACCACAGCGTGTATGTAGGTGATGCATTACTCTATGCCATCCGCAAGGAGGTGGTGGGTGCTGTGGAGCTTCTGCTCAGCTACAGGAAGCCCAGTGGAGAGAAGCAGGTAAGATAAATACCCTACAGGCTGATAAATCACCAGGAGCAACATAGCACTAAAGCCCAGAGACTTGAATCTAGAAACATCGGGTTGCCTGGAGTTGTAGAGTCCTATCTCAGAAGTTACTTCAGTGACCTCAAGTGGTACCCTAAAGCTACCCTGTATGACCAATGCTGAGTTTCACTCATTTTTCCTTTTTAATATTTGCACATAAACGTTCATTAATTAACAACTCAGAGCTGTGCTCATTTCCAGATTGTGCAAGCTCTTTCCACTTTCCCTGCCCACTGTTTCTTCATTTTCCCCCTCTAATTAAAGGTCACTGGAGAAGAGACCAAACACAGGCCTGGGCTTTCTCCTTCCTATCAACCTGTCTTCTACAGACACAAGAAACCTTTAAATTTGAGTGCAGGCACAAATGGGTAAAAGGCCTCAGGTACTTTCTGGTATCTGTTAAGACACTGTATCCATTCCTATTTGTTTAGATTTTTGCTTGTGTGATCCTTTTGTTCTCTAAGTAATCCAGATTTGATACACTGTAGTCATCTTTGTCTATCTTGCCTATACACTGTAGTCATCTTTCTCTGCCTATCTTGCCTCCCTGTGTAATCCCCAAATTCTCTGTTGTCTTTTGTTCCAATAGCTTCTACATATTTTCTTTTCTCTCTAGCCCAGCTCATACCACTATGGACCTGTTCTTACTGTCTTTCTCTGAGATGAGTGAACCTCAAAGTATTGTCCCTAATGCAGCATCAACATGACCTGGGAACTTATTAAAATATAAATCTTGAAGCTCAACACAGTCCTACTAAATCATCAGCTCTGAGATAGGGCCAGAGCAAGCTGCACCTTAAGTCCTCAAGGATTTTGAAATATGCTTAGGCTTGAGATCTGCTATCCTAGACTAACATAAAAATCTAGTAACTCATCTTCTATCTACCCTTTTCCCTCCCTTAAACTATGCTGAACATAAGGCCAATTTATTTATACTAAAATGGCATAATGATGCTGTCATTTCTGCCCATCCATGTGATAACAATATGTCAAAATATCTGAGACAAGGGGCCAGCCAGATAGCTCAGCAGACTAAAGCGCCTGCTTAGGCAGAGCGCAGAGGCCAGAGTTCAATCCCCAGTGTGACATGCCAGCCCCACCCCCAGGTCCCACTGAGAAAAAGATTGAGCTGGGCATGTTGGAGCCCACCTATAATTTCAGCACTTGGGAGGCTGAAAAACAAGAGAATCACTATGAGTCTTATCTATGTAGTGAGACCCTGTAGACACTGTACTAAATACATTTTAAAAACTCTAACACTATGTACTTTATAGAGAAAAAAAGTTTATTTAGATCACAGGGAGGTTGAAAATACAAGATCAGCAGGACCCATCTGTTCAGTCTCTGATAAGGAGTCCTCTGACTACATCATAACATGAAAAAAATGGAAAGGGAAATGGCCACATGCATAAGGGAAGAAGCAAGTACGTGAAGTGACCTCATTTTATTCCAACATACTTGTAACAACCAACTCACCCTGTAGCACCAGCATTAATCTCCTTCAAGAGAAGTGTCTCCAATAACCTAATTACTTCACACTAGGATCCTCCTCTTAAATGGTCCCCCACCTCAGCACAACCTCAATGAAGACAGAGCTTCCAACACAGAGACCTTTGTGGAGCAAACCACATCCAAAATCATCATTAGCAGAGACAATAACTCACAAAGCTTAGCAGTGAACCCACTCAATAATGATGGGCCTTCCAGTTCTGTCTGTCCCTTACCCCTTCCAAACACCTCTCTGGTCAAATAGGTCTCTTCAGTTTGTCTCTTTATAGCATTGGGAACATATAAGAGACAAAATAAATACTAAATCATCCAAATGGAATACCTGGATGTATTCAGAGCTTTGATATTTGCCTAACTAAATAAAAGTAATGAAAATAAATTGATAACTTGAAGACTAAGAATTGAAGTTGACAGAATAGAAAACAAAGAACTAGATTAAAAGCCTTTTGAGCAAAGGGGCTAAATGCCCCTCTTCTCCATTAGCATTTAACACAGTCCCAAGAAAGTAGGGACTCTGTCTTGTTAACTGCTGAATCAGATCACTAAAACAGTACCTGGAACACCACAGACACACACCAAACTTTTGTTTAATGAATGAATAATATGCATCCAGCACTATGGTAAGTATCTTACATGACTCACCTCATTTCTTCCTCCAAGCAACTCTGTTAGGTCGACACTCTTATTATGATCCCCATTTTAGCAGTGAGAAAAACTAAGTAGCAAGATAGTTAAGTCAACTTTCCAAAGTCACAGTACCATCCAGCAGAAAAGTATAAAAATGAAGTATAAGAAGTAAAGCCATGCTGTTATGTTGAGCTGTAGGGGACTCAGGTCAACAGTTTCTGACATTGCCAGCGAAGTGGAAGACCCAATACTATAATGGGCTACTGGACTCTTTTAGAATATTTTGCTGAGTTAACACACCTATAATATTCAAATAACGGAACTTAACAAAAAAGGAGATAGCGATGAATGTCTGTTTTGTATCTGTGTATTCAAAATGGTTAGGATAGATATATAGTTACATTCTCTTAATGAATAGAGGGATTTGTTCTAATGGTGTTTGTAAATAGGATATCATGTCCGCATCTTGTACAGCAATTAACCACTAAGAAGAGAGTATGCAATGTGTTAATTATTGACTGTGCTACCAATTTGGTTTGATACTGTCTCATTGCTATTTGTTTCTCAATAAAATTATGGGGAAAAAGAAAAGAAAAGAAAAGTCACAGTAAATTCCAGATCCAGGATTCAAACCCACGCAACTCCTAAACAACCCCTTTAACGACTAGGCAAAACTACTTCCCTGGTAAATCTCAGGATTCCCAGTACAGGAATTTTGACACAGGGCAGATAAATGCAAGATGGATTAGCTCTCTGGAAATAATAAGCATGAAGAATTTAGATAAATAGCAAAGCAGAGAGGTATGAGTGCGGTTCCTGTGTAATCCACCCAACTACCTCCATCAACACTAATTGGTTCTGTGCACCATGTCCTCAGAGCTATGCTAAGTCTCTGGGTGATTTAAAGTGTTAATCTGCACTTTAGGCCTTTTCAGCTACTGTGCTCCATGATGCACTTAATGCCCTTCAAAATCTTACAGCCCCCTGGCTTTTTGCTTCAGTTGATACCAATCACATGTCACTTTGTTCTGTTAGTTAGCATTACTTGTAGAAATTCCTAATCTCTGTAACTAGACTGTTTCTTGAATATGAGGTAAAAATCTAATATCCAACTGTTTCCATACCTATTCCTTTTATACCTCATCAAATATTTAATACATAATGGATGACATATAAGTAGTTGCTGCAGGACATGAAAGAGTTCAGAGTGGTGTACACCTGTAAAACCAGAATTTATGGAGGTTCAGGCAGGGAGACTGCAAGTTCAAGCCTAATCTGGGTCTCTTGATTTAGTAAGATCCTATCTTAAAAACACAAAAGAAGAAAGGATGCAGCTCAGTATCAAGTGCCTGATTCTCATAGATAGATAGATAGATAGATAGATAGATAGATAGATAGATACCCATGGCTTCTTTTTATACATGATCTTTCATAGTCAATTTCATTTAACTTATAACTCTTTTGAGGAAGAAGAAAACACAGGACCAGTTTCTCAAAAAGGGGGATAGCAATACTGGCCCCAGCAGAGTTTTGAAAGGAAGTCAATTCCTTGTTTGATGGGCCCCATTTCCCCATCTTTCTCCAGTGCTCTTATAAATGCTGAGGCTCTATCAGGATGAAAAACACCAATTAAGCTTATAATAAAGTGCAATCTAAGGCATAACCTTACCTGGGAAAAGGCAAGGCTTAACTTATATGTAGCTCATTTGATACTGAGATACATCCTTTCCTCTTTTGTGGAAATTTAGATATATTGCACTTGTACTTTTTTTTTTTTTTTTGGTGCAACTGGCGATTGAACTTGGGCCCTTGTGCTTACCAGGGAAGTGCTTATTGCATTGAGCCATCTCCCTGGCCCCACATTTGCACTTCTATTTGGGACGAGTTGTCTTTTGCCAGGACCCTTCCAGACACACCAGTGTATGTCCTCCTTTGTCATGCTTGGATATCATACCATATGCTCACGAACACATCAGCTCCATTCCCAGGTCCCTTCAGCAACTTTCATTCTTTCTCCTCATTTCCCCAGCCCTCTGTCACCAGTCAGCACTAAATTTTATTTTCCCCCATTGCTCTGACAGTCGTTGTGATAAATTGTATGTCAGTAACTATAACAACGGCTGCCACATTGCTAACGCACTATCTGCCTTTTTGGGAGACAGAAACAAGGTTTGTTGCCTGGGAGCGATCAAGGATGTGAGCAAACACAGACCTCCTGGAGGACCTTGGATTTAGCTGAGCAGGCCACTCACTGGAAGGGCCTCTTTCCACACACGGAATCCAAACAAATGGCTTTTTTAATGAAGAGTATCCCCCATGTGGCTAACTGATTGGACACAGATAACTTCTATCACTCTTGGGAAAATAAACCAGCAAGCTTTTTAGCATTATGGGGCAAAGCCTTTAGCTCCAGGCTGGAAGAAAGACTTCTGTGCTTTTCTTCTTCTAGTCTCCTTATGCTCTTCCCCCTCCTGTAGCCTATCAATACTACTCTCAGATGAAGACCACAGGCATAGTATAAATGGATAGCACAGGTTTCAAGTATCAACACTGATACAGACACTTGCACTTTTGTTTATTTTTTAATTTTTATTTTGCAGAGAAAGAAAAATATTAGAAAACATCAGAAACAATATAGAATTTCAAACAACATAGGAAACAAACCTTAAAGCAAAAATAGTGATACTGTATTAGGAAAACTCTTCTATACCACGCTTGCATGTTTGTGTGTATATGTGTGTGCATGTGTGTGCTTGTGTGTGTGTCATCTTGGCATACTCCCTACCATCAGGGCCTATTTTCTTGGGGGATAGATTTTGGTAACCTGGAATATTTTTGATTGCTTAGAGTAAATACCCTTTTTCTTTTTTTAGACATAAAATGGAACTTTTATTTTCCAACAACCATGGATATTCTAAAATTTAAATCCCTATAGAATGTTAAGGAAATATGGTAAGGGCAAAACCATACATTTATATAAACAAGATGGTTGAGGTAATGGGCCTAAGAATTTCCATCAGGTTTTTGAAAATAGCCATTAATGAGTAGAATTCTCACCTAACTAACTCTATATGCTGATATCTGTGAACGTTGAGGACAGCAACATGTAATACTAAAAGCATGCTTGAAATACGTGTCATTTTGGTCTTCTAAATGTGTACTGCTTCTAATGTCATATCAAGTATTGCTATATTCTCTTTAAAGTAAATAAGTAAACACTCTTAAAGTCATCTCAGTGTTCAAAATGTGTTACTGGGTGTGGTTCCACACCTGTAATCCCAATATTTAAGGGGCTGACAGGAAGATGGCCATAAGATCAAGTCCAGCTTGGGCTACAAAGTAAGTTCAAAATCAGCCTAAACTACAAAGTGAGAATGCTGTTTTAAACTACCACCTCAACAATCAGTTTAAAATTTGTGAACCAAAGAAGACCTAATGCTGTCCTATTTGTTGTCTATAATTCTTACCACCTTCATGCCACTTACTGTGGGAATGCTATAGGGGCACTGTCAGTGGCAAAAGCAAATCTAGTTACTTTTTGGGTTTTTTTGGGGGGCGGGACCGGGGATTGAACTCAGGCCCTTGCACTTGCCAGGGAAGCACTTGTTCCGCTGAGCCATTTCCCTGGCCCTACTTTTTGACAGATAGATAGATGATAGATAGATAGATAGATAGATAGATAGATAGATAGATAGATAGATATGAACATATCTATATATCATATATATGGAAATATATATCTTTATATGTTCAAAATCAACTGTCAATCAGATGGCATGCATATGAGAAATTATCAAAACGTAGGTTTTTGAGCCCCACTGCATCTCTGGATATTGGCTTGAAATCCACATTCAGCAAGCACATCTCCACCTATAGGTTAGAGGTCTATGTAACATTTGACATTTCTTTTATGGGGGTCTGTCATAAACTGTGTGCTTTAAAACAAAATAAATGTATTTTCTCACAATATAGGAGGTCAGAAGTCTGCAATGAAGATGTCAGTTAGGCTGATTCCTTCTGGAGGGAAAATCTGTTTTATGACCCTCCAGTGTGTTCTTGTGGTTGCCAGCAACCTTGAGGTTCATGGGCTTATAACTGCATCATCCCAGTGTCTGCCTCCATTACCATACAGAGTTCTTTTTTGTGTCTGCTTCCAAAACTCCCTCTCCTTTTTCTTGTGACTTGTGGTTTGCCTTAATCTGAATGACCTCATCTTCATATGATTGTATCTTCAAAGACTATTTTTCCAAATAATGTCACAAATCAGTAGTCAGGGTTAAGAACCAAACATATCTTTTTTTGGTGACACAATTCAACTCATTACATTACATGAAAGACTGATACAAAGAAGTGGTGTATGAACATTTTCAGCAGCAGTCTTTCATGAAATAAAATCTTACCTAGATGTAAAATAAACAGAGCCAAATATAGCTGCCTCAATTTAGGTCCAGTTTGGGACCCAAAAATCTCATGTTTTTCCATATGTACATTCACATAACCCCTTGACTCTTGAAGAGTTGATATAGTTTTAAAACTACTAGCCTAGAAGACAGAAGGAATAGACACTAACTCAGTTTGTGTTGCTACCCAACTTGTAAATAAGAATCATCTATGTTAGCCAGCTTTTTGTCACTATGACAAAATGTCTGACATAAGTCGATTTAAAAAACAAATGTTTTATTTTGCTTCATGCTTTTGGAGGTTTCAGTCCTTGATTATCTGGCTACTTTTGTTTTCAGGCCCATGGTAAGTCAAAAACATCATTGCAAAAGGGCATAGCAAAGAAAAACTGCTCACCTCATGGGATGAAGGAAGCAGGAAAAAAGCCAAAGAGAAAGAAAGAACTGAGAACCAGATCTAGTCCTCCAAATCAGATCCCATGGTCCACACCCTTCAGCCAAGCCCCATCTCCTATTCAATCACATCTCAGCAATACCCCATCAATTTACAATCTTATCAAGGATTAGTGCATCAATGAAGTTACAGACCTCATGGTCCAGTCACTTTCTAAAACACCATCAGCTGGATTCTGGGGCACATTTTAGATCCAAACTATAACAAAATTGACCAAATCACAGTCTTTCTATAGATCAATTTTATCATATGAAAAATGGAGTTAGTAACACCTAGTTCCCACCTAATTCAGGCGCTGTTGTGAGAAACATATATCAAGATATGTTAAAATTTTGGAGAAAATGCATTGCTAGATAGAGATCAGTAACTATCATTTTCAGTCTTATTCTTTCAGTTTCACATAACTTGTCACATTATGTAGAGAGACCACCTAATAAATGTACTCATCATAAAGTATCACCAGTACAGTAGCAGGGAAAAACTTGAGGGTACCTTGGACTAGTTCGCAGATTACCTCCTTTGGTCAGACCTTGATAGCAATAGTCTTCCTTCTGCTACCTGGAAAACTGTATGACCACAAATTCATCTTTACTTTTTCACTATACAGATTTGAGCAACATGGTGGTAGAGCCTCTGGCCACTGTATGAACAGCCCAACCAAGTAATTTGCTTTCTTGGTCACTTGCGTCAATGCAGGCAGGCGGAAAGAGGCTAAGCCAACCTTCTCCCCATGGCCCGCCCCCCTGGGCTCTGCCATAATTACTCATTTGTCTGTGGCAGATGGTTCTAAATTAAAATTGGTCTCACAGATGAGCTGAAGAGATTAAAGCTCAATAACACTGATAAGTGTGCTGAAATTACATATAATCAGCAACAGGGCACTCCATATATGTATACCCTGTTCTTCTCTGCCTATTGGTCTCAGGTTAAGGTTGTACAGGGTATAGTGGGACAATAGTGTTATGCACAATGTGACTAGAACACAGAAAGGAGAACTATAGAATCTAGCTTGTAAATCTCAAACACTTGGTGTAAAAACAGAAAGGAAAGAGATTGCCAAAGTCTCCATGCTAACTATCTGCAACCTGTAGCAGTATAAACATCACTGGCTTTGGAGTTAGCCACCTATTTCACATGTTTCCTTGGATAAGTCAGTTAATCTCACTAACCTTGTTTTTTCATCTGTACCTAGGGAAAAAAGTAGAATCTAAGTCTCAAAATTTCTTTTTTAAATGTATTTACTAAAGGGTCTCACTAACAGCTCAGACTCACAGTGATCCTCCTGTTTTCAGCCTCCTTAGAGTTGGGATTACAGGTGTGTACCAGCACACTCAGTCTCAGTGGCAGGCTCCGTGTACCCAGGGGCAAGGTCAGCACAGAGGAAGCTGCTTGTGGTGGTGTGGATTAAATGCTGTCCCTGCACTTGCCTGAACTTTGTCCCTTAAACTATCTTGCTGGCCCTAGCTAAATCATAGAATTTCAGTAAGAATTAAATTAATGATGCACAGAATGTGGTAGAATAGTTCCAGATACAATTCTTGCTAGTTAAGCTATGCTGATATCATCTGCTGATTAACACCATCTATTTATTCAAAAGCTGTATTAAGCACCTACTATCTTACACTAATCAAGAATTCAGACTCAGTGACTTTAAGAAGGTCATTTACCCTGTTTAGACATCAGTTTCATTATCTGTCTAATGGGTTAATTATATTATCTATACTGTAGTTTATTTTAAGATTTAAATGAAGCCCCAACCCTGGGCATGCTGAATCCAAGTCAAGGCATGGTGATGCATGCCTGTAATCCCAGCCCTGGAGAGGCTGAAAACAGGAGGATCATTACAAGTCCAAGCTGTTCAGTGGGACCCTGTACCAAATAAATAAATAAAATATTTTTAAAAGATTTACATGAAAACTGCTTTGAACACTCGACATAATGTGTGGCATATGACTTGCAATATATGACACCCATGGCACTGATTCAATATATTATTAGTAGTACTTTTATCTCTGTGCTATCTCAAATACCCAATGTGAGACTAAGAATATCTTTATCTTTCTAATAACCAGAGTAACAGCTTTAATTGTTATTTTGTGAACTTCCCTTTTAAAGTCAAATTTTTAGGCCAAAAAATAAGTTGTGTCAATTGTCACCCAAGTCAAGAAAATAAATCAGAGGTGGGAATGCAGCTCAGTGATGGAGCTGCATTCCTGATACATTAGGCCCTAGGTATCATCCTAAACATCACAAAAATATATTTTAAAAAAACAAAGAAATCAGTCAGTTCTACTTGGAAAAAGAGGGCAAAGTGATTGCATGACATCATACTAACCAAACTAGTGAATTGATTTGCCTCCTCTCAAAATTCTATGTTGTCTATCAATAGCTGTGATCTGCCTTACAGAATGGAACACTAGAGCTCAAGATCACTTGATCTGAAGTGACATGTCCAAGGTTACTCAACTGAGCCTGAATTAATACAAATGTCTCCTCTCTCCCAAGCCACTCTCTATTATCCTACTCTCCCATCAGAATCATCAGAAGTTGTAACTTACACAATAAAGAACAAAAAGCAAGAACAGCTATAAGTAATGTTCATTTAGAGCAACTCACTAATCACAGAGCTTTAGAACACAACTAATTCTATTCAGTTCTATTCAATTTTCTAAATACTTTTACCTATTAATCTTATGCCTCATAACAAAACTATAAGATATAGTTGAAAATGATCTCAAGAAATGTATAGTCTCATGGAGAGAACAGATATGCACATATTGTCTAAAGGATATAAACAACTTGAGAGATACTAATATTCATCTCTCAGGAAGAAAACAAAATATATAAATATGGTCTAAGGTAAACCAAACAGAGCTGCCTGCATAACATTCCACAAGGAAAAAAACATGAACTGTTCTCAAAAGCCATTTGTAGAATGAAAACATGTAGAGGAACACATTATATATTTACAACAAAGGCTTACAAGATTGGTTTAGATTTATTAGAGAGACTTATAAAGGCATCCCGCAGTAGGCATGGAAGAATGAAAATGGGCCATCTACATGCTGGACAGTCAGAAGTTCCAGTCAATGTCAAAGACCAGGAGCTCAGTACTGAATGCAGTGTGAGTCCTTATCAGGAAGCCAGAGGGTCTGTACTGGAATGTTAAAGAGTCTGAGCTGGAAGACTGAAGACTCTATGATGAAAGCCTGAAGGTGCTCATCCAAAGGCACCAGTGAAGACTGGGTCCCCTCTGAAGAAAGAGAAATTAGAATTCCTTCCCCTTTTCTTTTTTATTGCATCGAGGCTACAGTTCTGTCAGTTGGTGCCACCCACACCCAGGTGGGTCTTCCCTTTTCAAAAGGTCCATCATACAGACACATCCACAACTATGTTAAGTCAATCAGTTAGGTGTTTCTTATTCAAGTTTTCACCTCAGTTAACTATCACCCCAGGTGAGAAGTTTCTTCTTCTCCTGTCCCTGGACAGATACATCTTGTTTGTAAGATAACATCCATCCCTGCTGCACTTTACCTGTACACTTGTGCACTCCCGCTACTTGGTCTTCTTTCCATCTCAGACTCCTCAGTGTTATATTCCATGATTATTTCTTCCACATTTTACCTCTTCTCACTGTAGGCAAATTCAAGTGTGAAATAGTACAAAACTCAGAGACATCTTTCCAACCACCATTCCATAGAACACCAAACATGACCCAGTACCAAATTTGTTCTACACAATAACAATAAACTAGGACATGTAACAAAGCAGCAAGAAATTATGTGCTACATCATCCAAAATATGAGACATGGACAACATATGGGGCCATGTGATTATCAGTATGCAGTAGGTTTCAAGGGGAGAACATTTCAGGAAAGAAAAAAACAAAGAGGTGGATGGTACATTGATCAGCAGAAAGTTAACAAGCACTGATGTGGAGAGTGGAAATGGCTGTAGTTTGTTAACAGTGATGCCTAAGTGAAGAGTTGATAAGAAAACAATGTTCAGTGCTCATGTTCCCCTCATGAGATACAATTTGTGGAGGAAGGCCCTAAATACTATAGTCACAGGACATTAAGTTTGAAGTTTAATGTTTCAGTATCTGAATCAAACAATGGCATAACCACACTGCTACTATAGCTGTATTTTACTGAGTTGAAGGAAGCGTAAGACTAGAAAGGCCTGCACCTCAAACCTAAGTGAAGTAGAAAAGGCGTACAAACAAGAAAAGTAATTAGTCTTTAGCCTAGTAATGAATTCTAACACCCACGCAATAGTGAAAGTACATTTTATCCGTTCTCTTCCTTCACCCCAGACTTTTTTTTCCATATTTTTATTGAGAAATAAATAGCAATGAGACAGTTTCAAGTCAAATTCCTAGGACAGTTCCATTAATTAACCCCAGACTTTTTATTGGTGACAGAATTGTTATTTCGAAAAATAAAAGAAGCCAGGGGTCAAATTACACTAGAAAACATTTATCTTAGTTTCCTGAAGGGTAAGGAAATATACAAGCTCAATAAAATTTGTGACATGAGAAGTCTACACTATTGGGCCAGGGAGATAGCTCAGTGGAATAAGTGTTTGCCTGGCAAGTGGAAGGTCCTGAGTTCAATTTCTGGTACCACCAAAAAAAAAAAAAAAAAAACCCAGAACTCTATACTATTACTAGTCTAATATTTCCAAATAGTCTACATTGATGAGCTAATCAAGATAATTTCCAAATTCTTATTTTATTTGGTGCCGTGAGATATTATCATGAAGATTAAAAATGTCTTTTCGTTTGGGACACACAACAGTACAATACCAGTGGCAAGTTGACAATCAGGTAGTCCTGTCTGTGAGAAAAATTATGGGTAATGTACAGGCTTATAGCATTTTATCTTCCAGCAGTCAAAATGACATTGACCCCAGGAAATAACAACCTTCACAAGTTCAAAGCAGAAAAGCCTTCTCCGGGAGGATGCTGGCAACAACCCCTACTGTCTGTGACTCAGGTTATTTTCTCCTACTTTGACTTGAGAAGAGGTAGCAAGTTACAGAATTCACAGAATAGATAAATCAAGCTTTGCCCTGTCTGAGGTGTTTGAAGAGCAATTACACACTCATAACGTCTGGAAAGTGCTCAAAGAAAAGACAAATTGTGAGATGTCCTTGACAGAGACTTTAGACCTTGAATCATGCCAGACAACCCTAGAATCTAGTCATCTGTCACCACCCTACCACTTCGCACTACGCAAAACCACAATTACAATTATCTGGCTCAGACAATCACAACAACCTCCTACCTAGTCTCCCTGTTTTTCACTCTTGATTTTACATAATCTAGTCAAGAGACTGAGTCACTCTTTTGAAACATGAATGAGTCCGTTTTGCTTAAATCTCTGCAGAGGTCCTGCTAATGTCTACAAGCCTCTGCATGCTCTAGCCCACCTGCCTGTCTCTGCTCTTATCTTGTGTCACCTTCCTGTGCCCATTGGGCTCCAGCTACACTTACTCCTCACAGGAATTGTCTAAACCCAGTGCCTTGGTTTGAAATGTCTCTCATCCACAGATCTGCACTGCTAACTCCTTCCTTTCTTTTGCATGTGTACTCCGGTGCTTCCTCATCAGACAAGCATTCCCTGATAGCCCTTTTGTAAAATGTCACCAAGTTGCTCCCTAGTCCCCCAGTGGTTCAGGATTCTTTATAGCATTATTACCACCCCAATGATTACATAAGGTATGATAAAAATATATAGTGACTGTTTAAATATCTTTTAATTTATTCCAGTGAAAGACACATTGCCATGAACTGCTCCATCAAAATACTCCTCCTCATATCAAATACACTTATCCCATCATTCTTGCCACTTTCTGAAGCAGTTCTGAAAGTCTCCCTTTGTGAATGTCTTTTCTTGCAGTCATGGCTGCCTCACTGCCATAAGTCAATGCAAAACATTTACCTTTCATAGTCATTTTGACAATGGAAAACATTTAGAAGTTACATGCCAACACATCCAGGGAATAAGGTACAAGAGTGCACATGATGTTTTCATGAGCTTGCCTTTCCATTGGATGGTTTTCATCTGCAGTATTCACTGTATTTTTTATTACATCATATAAAGACATAAAAGAGAACTTCTTGAATTGCTTTAGAAAGTGGCAAAAATGATGGGATAAATGCTCAAAATGAGGGGGAATACATAAAGGAAGTTTAATGCCAATATGCCTTTTAATCTTTGTTAAAGTTTATTGTTCACCATATTTTTATCATACTTCATATGTATGTTACCAACATCACCTCTCCAGAGAAGATACTTTACTTGTTTTGTTTACTATTACATTCCCAGAACCTAGAACAATAATTAGAACATGGAAAGCATGCCATAAATAATTTTTCAATGAATATGTGAAATTAATAGACGTTAAGACATAGAAAGATTTTCTAGTCCAACTCCTCCTCCATGTTATTGATTTGAAAATTGGTATGCACAGAGAAGAAATGATTTGCCATTGTTCAGCACAGTGAATTTTATAGTGAAGCCAAGATGCTTAACTTCTGTCTTTTGATTGGGTATTACTTTCACCACATTAAATTTTTGTTCTGTCTGTTTTTGAAGCCACTCAATGTATTTTATGATATCTTTTAGTTCCCCATTCTAGAATCTAATACTAGTAACTATCTTCCTTGCATCTAATATAACTCCTTTATTCTAGGCTAAACAATCTCCTTACTTTTAGCTCCTAGCAGAAAGATATTATAAAGATATATAAACTTTCCTTCAATATTACATTTTTATTTTAAGGACCTGATATTTACTTGCTCTAATTAAAACTGAAGGCACAATTTCTGATCTCCATGGTGCCCTAAAAGATATTAACCCCATAAATTAAGTCTTTTGCTCCATGGTAGAAATCTAGACACACATAGTGAGAAGACCATATTAGTGCCTGGGATGACAGTATCTTTGACTCCAGATCACTGCAGTCTGGGAAGGCAAGCACTGAAAATACATTCTCTGAAAACAAAATATTTTTATGTCAAAAAACAAATCCATTTAGTTTGTATCCAAGAGCCCATTGGATTAGAAATATCCATTCATGATAGAAATGTGGTCATTTTTCAGAGCTTTTGCTAAGCAACTAGCCTGCCCTTGAGATTACAGAGGAAGGACATAGGGGGGAGTGTTCATGCTTGCTCTTGGTGTCTGTTTTTCTGCCTTCCCTGTTGGAAGCCTGATTTTTCTCTCTCAGCATTGAAGTCTCTCATCATTTTAATCAGATAATGCTATGATTTCTCAACGAGCTGGTATTTGTAAACTAGGAAGTGGAACAAGGTGGGTTTGCATATTCTCCTACCAGGGCTCAGCTCTTCTGTGTAATTGCTTATCTGCTCAGAATAGAAAATGTTCTTTGCATCCGGCAGCTAACTAGGGAGAAACTGG
This sequence comes from Octodon degus, assembly GCF_000260255.1. Taxonomy (NCBI): domain Eukaryota; kingdom Metazoa; phylum Chordata; class Mammalia; order Rodentia; family Octodontidae; genus Octodon; species Octodon degus. The sequence goes on from NW_004524693.1 coordinate 6,774,462, forward strand.
CATAGATCTTATTTGGAGGAAGCTCTTCAAATGAGCTAGACTGACATTTACTAAATAAGGTCATTCCTATTACTTTTTCATTTAAAATGGCCATTCTTATTACTTTTTCATTTAAGCTACCCAGAAGGACATGTGGATTAATAAATTTAACTGAATGATTCAACTGGCAGGATCATTTCTGTCACCCATTATCTTCATGATTAGAAAACACTACCCAGCAGCAAACAGAAAGGTTAGCCTAAGAAAAGCACTGAAGTAGCGCTTTTAGTCCTCCTCCCTTCCACTCAGGCTGAAATACTACCTGAAAGAACCTGAGTCCAGCATCCAACAGGTTGAGTAGATGCACATACAGCTATCTTGTGCCTGAAGGGAATGGACTACACGATAACAAAACACTATTACTACTTTTTTCAGATGATAACTTGAGGTCCCTTTATTTTTTTTAGCTTTTTAAATTCGTATTTGTGTTAGCTTGTGCTTGCAGTACATGATTACTTTTTTCACGGTGAGCTAGTCCATGAACATAAGACATCTTAATTCTGTTTTCACCACCACTGTTCTCTTACATCCCACTTCCCTTCATCTCTTAGCTCCCTTTGTTTCTGCAAAGATCTATCTCCATATTTCATATAATCTTTTATTTGGCTCTTCATTTATACTTTGTGTTTCTCATGTAAAAGAAACTATGTGATATTGAAGCTGTGTATCTGATGCAGTTCACATAAAATTATCGTCTCAAGATGCACCATTTTTCTACAAATGACTCATATCTACCCTTCTTCATAGCACAGTAGTAGTCCATCATACATAAATACCACATTTTCTTTATGTATTCATCTGTTTATGGATATATAGGCTGCTTCCAAGATTTAGCCATTATGAATTATGCTACATTGAGCTAAGTAGCTTTCTTAGAAAAAGCCAGAAATAATGAGAACATAGGAGTGAGCACTGGGGTAATTCTTCTTGTCAAATGTAAACAAATCATTGCTGAAATGATTATACTGCATCTACTGTTTCGCATAGTTGCCAGCTCCCCCTCCACATTCTCTACCTCCTCCTTTTTGTCAGCTTAGTAGTTAGAACTTTCACTTTTCTATCACAGGACTTTACCTCTAAGCATGTGGCCATTTACTTCCAGAATTATCACACCAACCACACACAGACCAATGGTAGCTTTTTCTTCTTAAGTGCCTTCCAGAAGCACCACCTTCTCTTCCAGGACATGAACCTCTAGTGAAGTTACATGAATTTTGGTCTAGGCTACCATGTCCCAACTGTCTGAGGGTATACAGCTGCCAGACATGTCAAACAGCTACATGCAGTCTGCCAACACAAGGTAATCACTACCATTGCCATGAGAGAGTACATTCTTACTCCCAGCTGATGTCTCTTCACTGGATAGAAAAGCATTCTTCAAGAATTCTATGCCAGGGAAAACACCCTAAAGATACTGAACATGGTTTGACAAAGAAGAAGAAAATATACCCACCCAGTAGAGAGTGGAACATCAGGCTTCTGAACTGAGACTTTCCTTGTAGTAATGAGGGAAGAGTCGTGACACCTGGCACGGAAGCTGCAGCAGGTTTAAAAGTGGGTGATGTTGAGAAAGGCAAGAAAATATTTCTACAGAAGTGTGCCCTGTGTCACACTGTTGAGAAAGGAGGCAAGCACAAGACAGGGCCAAATCTCCATGGTCTCTTAGGGCTAGAGACAGGCCAGGCTGCTAGATTCTCTTACACAGATGCCAACAGGAACAAAGGTATCACCTGGGGAGAGGATACATTGATGGAGTATTTGGAGAATCCTAAGAAGCGCATCCCTGGAACAAAAAATGATCTTTGCTGGCATCAAGAAGGGAGAAAGGGCAGACTTAATAGCTTACCTCAAAAAGGCTACTAATGAGTAGTAGTCACTGCCTTATTTGTTACAGAGCGAAAATGTCTCATGGCTTTTGTATGTGTACAATAATTTAATCATACACCTGAATTCAGATCATAACATATAACAGCAAGTTAAACTTTTTTTTATATTTTAGTAAGGGTCTACAGAGTCTACAGGGTGGTACTACATAGAACAGACTCCTAGCAATCCTCCTGTTTTCAGCCTCCCAATAGCTGGGATTACTTGCACGAACCACTACACCCAGTGGGGCCAGCACAGCACACCCTGGGATAGAATCCCAGCTGCTGCATCTGCCTAAGCAAGCACTTTAATCTGCTGAGGTATTTGGCTGGCTCTTAGACTTTAATTTTGAATTCTTTAGGTGAGACTCAGTTATTGTTCAGGGTAGTATTTAAACAGCTATTCAAAAACATAAGACTAGAACTACTCTTGTATGTGTGACTAGTAGTGATGTTTCCTGTCATCTTGTTAGAAGGATTAAAGTGAGGAAGGTACAACATGAGCACAAATTTGTGTATGAACCTAATACTTAATTAAAACCAAATCAAATTTTTTTTTAAAAAACATAGCCACCCAATTTCAAAATAATTTTCTCACAACTACAGAGAAATAGAATGGCTTATCACAACAAGACATGTTAGGGCGGAGGCAGAATGGCTACAGGGCACAAGCATTATCAAAAGGATCAAACACCTATTATGAGATCCGACTATGTCATCCCCAAAGTTTCTTATAATCCTAATACACACATTTTGCAGTGTATGTATCAACTCCTCTACATGACAGGATAAACGAAGTTGGGAGTGGAGTTCTCAAGTTGACTCCATCCCTCAACTACAAGGTAGCTAGAGAAAATTACTCAATCTCTTTATAGCATAACCTACTACTACTGAAAAGTAGAAGAATAATACTAAATTATCTTACAGTGATGCTGTGAGGAAATGTGTGCTGTTTTGAAATCATTATAAAAGCAATATATAATCTCACTTATTAAATAGATGTTGAGCCAAGAACATAATTGACTTAGTAGATAGGCAAGAATAAAAAGCCCTAGTAAATAAAAAAACTACAGAGGAGTTCAGTACAACCCCATAGGCAATAACATCAGTGACATTTCTTAGCATAAAACCTCTGAAGTTCTGGGGATATTTGTCTGATTGCGGTCAACTGAGTCATAGTATCATTAGGATTAAACGAAACATAATGGCAATCTAATCCATTCTTTGGTCATTTCAATTGATTCAAACTTTATTATCCTCTAGCCTCTAAATGAATTAATACCCTGGTGTCAATTTGATGGAACAAAACTTTTGTGTAGTGTGGAAGAAATCCCAAAGCATTCTGTATAAATGTCAATCACCATGAATTCTCATATGTATATCTGGAACCTCCAGGGAGTCTCAATTTTATGAATGTGACCACAGATAAAGTTCACACTGTGCCTTTTCCACAGAATTACTTGCTGCCCTTTTCTGTCAAAAGACATGCAACTTTATGTTGGTAGAGCCCTCTAACTGCTGGGTGTTCTGTTCCCTTCCACACTTGCAATTTTTTAATCTATCTTTGAAATACCTACCCTGTACTAATAGAAAACTAAGTAGTACATTTAATTTAAATTCCAATCCCTTTTAAGCCCTCCTTTCCATTAGCTCTGGGGTACAAACGTAAAAAGTTGCTGCAGAGTGGTTGACAGGCCATTATTAAATGCAAAATGCTTTCCTTTTCCAAGTTTGAAATTTGGGACACATTTGACCTCAGGAAAATAAGGAAGCTGATTCAGGAGTAATCAGCACTTAGCTCACCTTTCTCTGTGGAAACAGCAGCCAACATCCCTTTCCTAGAAATACATAGGGAAAAAGACAGGCAAGAGACTACCAGTAGTCTACCACACTACCAGAATAGTTAAAAGCCCAAAGTAACTCTCTTTCCTCATTCTTCAGCAGAGGTAAACACCTTCTGCTCCTTTTTTTTTTCACAGTTGTTCTTTTTCTGATAAGAACTAAAGGCATTTAGCTTGAGATAGGACTATTTACAATGAAGCTGCCACTTCCATGCACACACACACACACACACACACACACACACACAAAGAGAGAGAGAGAGAGAGAGAGAGAGAGAGAGAGAGAGAGAGATCTTTTCAGTTTCCCCTCTAAGTATGCCAGAGGGAAAATAAATTAATAAAACCAGTAAATTGTAAGAATATTTTTTACAAAACCTTTGTTTGTCAAACACTGTTTGGAAAAAAGTTGCTTGCAATTAAATGATGTTAACATGATAGCCATCACTTCAATCCCAAAATGATTTGAGTTACTTTTCCTATCAATCAATCAAAAGTTATATGCTTATGAATAACTTCTATTTTATTAGTCATTAGGTAATTTAATCATAACCAGGTAATTTAATCGTAACTACTATGTACTGAAAAATCAATAATTCTTCAAGATGTATGCTGATATGGTCACCAGATTTTGAATTCTGTTTTTTCTCATAAAGAATGAACAAATGTTCTTGAAAGATATGCCCCTGAGATGTCTACACTAGGTGAACTTAAGGTTCTTAGCAGTTAGTGTTCCCAACCATGGTCAAGTAGCGCTGCAAAGGGAGGGGCTCCTGATTGCACAGCTGTTTTTGAGGGAAGCCTAATAGAAATCCTAGATAAGGAGTTCAAGCAGAAAGATTCTGAATTAAAAATTGCCCCAGGAATCTGCAGCACACTAAAAAATAAAAATGTTTTCAGTTATTAATGGTGATTATCATAGGTTTGTCTCATATTTGCCTAGAATGGCCACAGCCAGTTCATGAAATCTATGCTCACCAGCTTATTTTCAGTGCAGCTGAGGAGAATAGCACCACCCCAAGGAAAGGCAATCTCTGTGCTGATTTGCCACTGTAGTCCTTTAGTACCTGCCACTATACCCCCGCACCTCCAGATGATGAGATTTTGTTCTCCTGAAATAACTCTTCCATCCATTTCCATTACATTTCTCTTTTAGTGAAGGATTTGGGACTCATCCTATTTCTAGTCATGAGGACTCTCACCACTAGAGCCAGCAGCTCAGCAGTTCAGCATCAAGCCCACCAAGCTTCCAATTTCTTATTACCATGTGACTAACCCTCTAATTTATACTCTACAATTTTGCCTCCCCAGGAGGACATTTAGTGCTTTGACTGGAATACGCCCCAAATTTTCTTGTATTGGAAATTTAGCACCCAAAGGCAATGCGTTCATTGTATTTGAAAGGTAAAACCTTTAGAAGTACATTGCATCATGAAGGCTCTGCCTTCCTGAATGGGGTAATACATGCATGCATTGATGGATTCATGTGTTGTGGTAGTGGCTTTGTCATAGAAGGAAGCCATCTCCGGCTGGCTTGCTGAGTCTCACCATGTCATATTCTTGCCTGTAACAAGCAGACCCTCACCAGATGCTGAGTGGATGCCAACACCGAGCTCTCAGACTTGTCAGCCTCTAGGATCACAAGCTAAATAAATCTCTGTACTCTTTTTTTCATTTTAACTTTAAATTATATTTTATTGGTGCATATTCATTTTTAAAATAGTGGGGTTAATGTGATATTTTCATATCCTCTTCCCTTTTATCCCATTCCTCTTTTCATTCCCTTCTTTTTGTCTACTAATAGTGTTGCTTCTAAGTTCATGTCTTTTTAAAAGATTCCACATGTTAGGGAATACCTCTGATTACTTGTCTTTGTCAGTCTGATTTATTTCACTTAACATGACAATCTCTAGTTCCACCCATTTTCCTGCAAATAACATAATTTTGCTCTTCTTTATGGCTGAACAATACCCCACTGTGTATGAATTCCACATTTTTTGTCCATTCAGTATTCATAAGCACCAAGGCTGATTCCATATCTTGGTTACTGTGAATTGTGCCACAGTAAACATAGCTTATACTTCTATCATATGCTGATTTTAATTCTTTAGGATATATACCAAGGAATGGGATAGTAAAACCTCTATATTCTTTATAAATTACCTGGTACATAGTATGCAGTTGTAAAAACTGAAAATGGACTAAGCAAAATGATACTGAGGAGTGAAAGATGTTGCTCATAACAAACACATCAAAATGTGGAAGTGCCTTTGGAACTGGGTAATGGGCAGACATTAAAAGAATTTTGAGGCAAATGGAAGAAAAAGCCTGTATTGCCGTGAACAAAGCATTAAGAGTGAAACTTGTGAAGGCTTAGAAGACAAAAATTCTAGGACAAATCTGAAAATTCTTAGAGATTAAGTGTATATGACCAGAATGCTGATAGAAATATGGACAGCAAAAGCCATTCTGCTGAAGTCTTAGATGGAAATGAGCAGCACATATTAGAACCTGGGGCAAAGGCCATTCTTATTATACAGTTACAAAGAATTTGCTAGATTTGGGTCCATGGGTCCTAGGACTTTATGGAATGTGATATTTGAGAGCAATGAACTAGCAGATGTGGCAGAAGAAACTTTTCAGCAGCAAAGTATTCACACTGCTGCATGACCACTTTTAACTGCTTTGCAATGAATTGAGAGCACCAAAGAATGGCTTAAAGAAGAACTGTAATTAAAAGGGAAACAGAGAAGAAATATTTGCAAAATTTTTAGCCTAGCCATGGGCTAGTGAATGAGAGACCATTTTTAGGAGAGGAAACTAAAGGTGTGCATGAGTATTGTTTAAAGGAAAAATGTTATGGATAGAAAGACTCATCAAGAAAATTAAAGACACTTTAGACATTTCAGAGATCTTTGAGTCTACCCCTCCCATCACAGGCCCAGAGCCCTGGGAAGACAGAATGGTTTTAACAGCCAGCCCCAGGACACCCTCCACAGGCTGACTGCCTGGCACTCTCTCAAATGTCTCATCCCAAAATTCCAACATAATGCCTATCAAGCACTCCAGTTAACTTTCAAACAGGCCAGGATGTGGTTCCCCCTGCTGTTCTGGAAGGTACATGCAGGGAACCTGGGAGTATCTGCATGGCACAAAGTTCTGCAGGTACACAGAATCCAAGAGCTGTGGGGCATGGAGGCCACCACCTAGATTTCAAAGGATGTCTCAAACAAGCTCAGGCACAGGCGGACTTACTGCAGGTATCAAGCCATCACAGGAGCCCCCCACTAGAGTAATGTCAACTACAAGTATGAGGTCAGAGAAGCTACACAGATTCCCCATGAAAGCAATGCTCAGCAGAGTTGGAAAAGGACTGCCACTGAGGACCCAAAACTGTGGAGCCACCTGGGCAGCAAAAGCATGCTGGGGCAGGGGACATTTTCTGCTACTTTGGCTTCATTCCTCCATGCAATGATAGACATACATTGGCCGGATTTTCCCTTCTGATAGTTTTCCTATCTCAATAACAACTCATATTTTCTGATTTACTTATTTTTTCATTACTTTTTCATTACAGCGCTTTCACAACTTCATGGAAAATGTCACATCTTAACTCTGTGTACAATGTTTTTACAGAGGTCTGGCACCCCAAATGCCATTCAGTCCCCCTTTTACCTGGGCATTTTTTTGTCTTTTCCTTCATCTTGAATATCCATTCTAGAATACAACTTACTTTTGAAATATATTTTATTTTGCAAATAAAAATGTATGGGATGGTTCATTTAACTCTTTGTGGCAATCTAGGTTTGAGGAAAAATATCTTTCCAGGTTTTCTCAACTAGCACTCTGAAACTATAAACTCTTTAAACCCATGGAGTTAACCACATACTTTTTTCTCTTAAAGTTAGCAGATATCTTCGAAATTTTAAAATCCTCCCTTTGATGAGAAATAAATGATGATTTAAATAAACAATGGCTTTGGGGACTATTAAATGTTTAACAATACTATATTATATTGGGGGGCCTGCTCCTTAGCTCAGTTCTTCAAGTGGCTGCTTCAACAAAGCTGTCAGGCTCAGGTTGCTGTGGTTTGATCCCCACAACTCAAGCCAGCCAAATCTGCCCTGAGGTCATTCGGCGCAAAAAAAAAAAAAATCCTAGCCAGGGAGATAGCTCAGTAGAATAAAGCACTTGCCTGGAAAGTGCAAGGTCCTGAGTTCAATCCCTGGTACCACCAAAAAAAATACTACGTTATATTTAACTAAGTTTAGATTAGTAGAAAATATTAGTTAATGCCCAACAAAACCTATTCAGTGTTGCAATTTTAATTTTGTTTATTGATGTTGATCATATTTTTGGTCTTTTTCTATTTAGGATATGGAATATAGTGGTTAATACTGCAGACTTTGGAGCCAAATTGCCTGGTTTCAAATTCTGGCTCCTCTGCTTCCTAGATATGTGAAAGAAACTATGTTTCTGTATGGCTGAGTTTTCTCAGGTATAAAACAAAGATAATTTTTATGTCTATAGCATCAAATCATAAGGAAGATTAAATTAAGTACTCCAGCATGGGACCTGGTATTTGGAAAGTGCTCAGTAAACAGTAGCCATTAGTACAATTTTTATTGCTGCTACTCAGACTAATGAGTGCCATTGTTTTATTATAAGAGAGGGGGCAGAGGAGGGAGGGGAGAGAGAGAGAGAGAGAGAGAGAGAGAGAGAGAGAGAGAGAGAGAGAAACTTTTTTTAAAAAAATCAAGTGGGTTCTGTGACATTATGTTTCCTATAGTTGGAATATAGGTAGTGTTGGTGATGTTCTCCAAAAGTTCATGTGGTAAAACCCTGGTCCCTAAAATAGTAGGACTTGTTGTATAACTGTAAGAGATAGGACCCAATGGCAAGTCCTTAGGTCACAGTGGGTGTGCCTTAAAAAAAGACTGTGAGATTGCAACCAGTCCTGTCTTTTGGCTTTCTCATTTGTGATGTTACCACTTGCTCAATACATCCTTCTCCTATTGTCATCTACCACTCTCATAAGAGACCACATCAATAACCCACACAGTCGTGGATTTAAAACTTCAAAGTTATATAAATAAACTAAGTTAATTATCTAACTTAGTAACATATTTTGTTACTGCAACATGAAACTGACTAACACAATTCCCAAGTAAGTGTTGTCCCTTGTAGTCATCCATTCTAAGGTTTTAGTCTAAATTATTATATACTTTGAACTTAAATCAGCTGATATGATCCATTAACTCCAAGTTTGATGGTTTTGCTTTTATCAGAATCTGAGAAAAAGATTCATTCTCATATGATACCAATGGCTGGCTGCAACGTTGCTTATATATCACTATTACTAGCTAACTAAACCTACAGTAGACAGAGCTGGAAGCTAGTAACGTGATAGATTAAATGCTGGTGTTCTTTATTTCTGTGTAACACAGAGAAATGAAATTTCATTTCCAATAGTTCTTGGGACTGCTGAAAGAAGTTTAACATAGATTGTAGCTGGCATGTTAGTTTAGGGAGGAGGAAAGTCAGCAGATAGAAAAAGAACTATTGCAATTTCACTAGATCCAAGCACAAGACAAACGATTCATTTCCAACATGATGCTATCAGGCCAGCTATGTAAGCAAGTGCCAATCAGAAAGGTTGGTCAGTGAACAGATGGCATTGTGGCTATGAATGAATGGCTCCTGATAAGAGTCTTCCATTAATTACAAATGGAGGATTTAATTTCAGAAGCGTGTAATAAATTCCACCAAGGGTGCCTGCCTAAGTCTAGTAACAATAGGGTTCACAAAAATTACAAAGAGCAGATTGTAGTGATGAGCTTAATGGAAATGAATGTATCATTCGGGCCTTTTATGAACAATAACCTTGTAAATGCTTTACCCAGCCCTAGAGTGAGGAAAATGGAGCGTACGTCTATTCCTCAGTGGTGTCTTTTGGCAATGGAATACATATGAAAATATGAGGAAGGTGACATTAACTCCCTGTGCTCAGTGCACTGAAGTGTTTTATGTGATGAGCTCTCAACTGGGTGATTCTCTCATGTTTATTAATCTAGAAGGATTGTCGAATATAACGCTACCCTTTCAACAAAGGGGTATGAGGGCAGGTGCAGGGATAAAGTCATTAGGGCCTGAATGCAAAGCCCAAGGTAGAGGGAGACAATGTCACTTCTTTAGGGGTCATGTCCTTTAATCCCATCATTGCAGGTCTTAAAATTCAGCCAAGTTGATTGATGTATCAAGTTGTTTAGAAGTGGTTTTAGATAACAAGAACAAAATCTAATTTATTAGCCTGTTAATTTCTTTCTCATTTTTCCCCATCCTCATCACTTTTTTCTCCCCTTTGGGGAAAAAAACATTTGTAATAAGAAGAATATCATTCAGCATGATTTTGGAGTTGAAGAGAAGGCAAAATTGTTGTGAAACAATAAAATTCAATTTTCATCCTGACCTCAATCTGAATATAAAATCACAGTTATGGGATAATTTGAAAAACAAAAGCAGGTTATGTTATGATCCTCATGCAAATTTAGAGTCAATACATGTCAAAGACTTCACTGAAATCATTAATTAACAAGAGAACCAATAAGCCAAGTGTCAGCAGACTTTGATCTGCAAGCCAATTTTGCATTATCACCTGTTTTTGTAAGTAAATTTTATTGAAGTGCACTTGTGCCCATTCATTTACATACTTTCTGTAACTAGTTTTGAGTTAAAATGGCAGAGTTGTGTGGTCTGTGGAACCTAAAATATCATGCAGCCTTCAACAGAAAACTGTTGCTGTAGATAATCAGGAATGCTGGAATAAATTCACAGATGAATGCAAATAGTAGGTTATCTGCAAGGCAATAAACATTTCATTGGACCAGATAAGACAAATTTGCATTCTAATGTATAGAGTTGTGGTGCACTGATGCACCTGTTGGTGCTGTGCCCTGCTGGCCATGGCCTGCTCTGCAAATGGGCTCTGGGGCTGAGCACCCCTCTCCCTACCGCTCTTGCCCGCGCTGAGGCTCGCTAGGGGTTGACGCCGAGGTCTCCACTGCTGCAGGCAGCATGGTAGCCATCCCCTCCAGCGACTCACTTGTGACCACCCACGACTACTACCTGCATCAACTGAGATCCACGTCCAGCAATAGCTCCTGTGGAAGTGCCAAGTACTCCAGGGAGGCTGTCCCCCACCACCCGGGTCTCCCCAAGGCCGACCCAGGTCACTGGTGGACTAACTCCTTTGGGAAGTCTAGTGCCCCGTCCATGGCCACAGTTTTGGAGTCCCCAGAGCACCTAGAATCACCCTGGACTTCCAGCAGCGTGGTCACTAGTGGCCTGGCTTCAGAAGCCACAAAAAAGCAGCTGCTGAGCCAGTCCAGCCAGGCCAACACTAAGCTCTCCTCCTGACCTGGCTGTGTCACCAGCTGCAAGGCCGGAGCTCTGCCTACCGACCCACCCTGTGGACTTGTAGGCTGCAGGGAGCAGGCACAGCAGAATGCCGGTCCCAGGAGAAGGCTAGAGACCTCTGCTCTCTGGGCTTCACTGAGCTCTCCTGACTCTCCTCACCAGCAGAAAATAAACTGCAAGCAGCCACAAAAAATAATGTATAGAGTTGTGAACTCAATAATTAAAAGCATTTTTAATACAGAAAATATACTAGGCAGGACTTTCCTCTTTTCTTTTTTGCACAATTCTAAGTCCTTTCTCTCTCTCTCTCTCTCTCTCTCTCTCTCTCTCTCTCTCTCTCTCTCTCTTTTATTTTTTATCCTTTTGTCTTTTTTGAGATAGGGTCTGGCAACGCAGTTCAGGCTGGCTTTGAGATCACTTTGTAGCCCGGGTCTTGAACTTGCAGTGATCTTCCTGCTTCAGCCTCCTAAGTGCTGGAATTATATGCATGCACCACAACGCCAGGCTCCTAGTTTTTCTTAATAGGTGCTAGGAGAAAGTGATTTACAAAGCCTCCCCTAGTAGTAGAGTTTACTCTCTAATAATATATTAGGAACAAGCTCTACAGTCATCTTTAAGACCTAGAAAAATCCTTCAGTTTACATAAGACCCCACCAGTCTACTTCTTAAAATCTCCTATTTCAGCTGAATCCAAGATGTTTTTTTTTTTTTTTTTTCCTAAGTGTCACTGGAGAAAAAACATATTCCCTTGGCCAGGGGCAGTTTCAAATAATTAGCAGTTAACAACTTGGTGAGTATTATTTTTCTTCAGAGATTAACTGATCAGTCGTAGAATTACCCAAAAGCCCACAAACCTAGGTGGAAACCTGATAAAATTTAATGAACCTAATCTACACAGAATTAAGAGCAACCCGTAGACAGCAGTACTGGTTAAGCCCATAAAGAAGGTTGCATGATAACATTAAGTTAACAAACAGAAAAGTTAAAGACAGCTCTGTGTTATCCTGTATTAAATTAGATAAATCTTTAAAACACGAATGAGAGATGGCAAGGATGCTCTTAAGGCTTTCCATGCTACAGTTGTTTCTAGGATATAGTGAACAAAAAACACTGTTGTGCTTGGAGTGTGCTTTCATTTAAGATACTTCCACAATGTATTTGTAGTTATAATGAGGGATAACCTAGTAGCTTCTAAACCCTATGTGGAGAATACACACAAAATCTCACTTCATCTTCATAATTCTTCCACCTGCTATCTTTGCTGTTTTAGAGACACAAGAAAGCAAGTAAATGGCAAAGCCCAAACGTATGCCTAAATTGCACTGTAGGAAAGGGCTCCTCAGCATAGTATGAGCACAGGCCCTGTTCTCCCCACCAGTGATTGTCAACTGATTCACTCATTGTCCAAAGTGCTTTGATTACCATGGATCTGAGATCATGGCTGTCCTCTCTAGTCTTAGGTGCATAATTACCATGTTTGACTTTGGTGTGCATTTGAACAACCCAACCCATATCCTGGCCTGTCAGCTCCTTGGCTTCTCCATCTCCCTTGAGCTCCCTGTTCACTCTTCTTCAGCCCACTGTGCTCATGTCCAAGCCAGAGCTTGTCATCATTCAGCACTGCTCCACTGTGGACAACATGCATTCCAGTATCCCACTTCTGCCTCGTCTCATTCTATCTGCTCTTCAACTTCAGAAAGACCAATCCTTTCATGCCTCCATTTTGTTTCAGGTTTCCACCCCTTGCCTACCAGATCAGAGACTCATACTAAATCATCTGCAGTACTTATCATCTACATTTTCTCATCCCAAGTGCAACCTCAAACCTGGATCAATCCAACAACCTGAATGCTCCATCCTTGCATGTAGACTATCAAAACTGCTAACTGGGAGAAAAGTCACATGTTTTCATATATGGCTGCAATTACTTTTTTTTTTTTTTTTTTGCGGAACTGGGGATTAAAGTCAGGCCCTTATGCTTGCCAGGGAAGTGCTTATCCCACTGAGCCATCTCCCCTGCCCCATGCCATTACAAATTTATAGGCTGTAATTTGCCTAAGACTTTAGCACTCCTGGTCATTATTTTCATTTTCCTTTAGTGAATATCTTATAGAGATTTCACATTTAATGACCAAGTCTAATTCCTATGGGTAGTCCATTGGCTAAATTGTTTGCTAAGTAAGGAACTGTATTTAATATGCACATTACAACATTTAGAACAAAGAAATGGTCAAAAAAACCTCTAATTTGATAGCTTTGTCTTTATTTGCGTAACTGTTATTTTTTTAAAGAGTAAAAAATGGTGATAGAAAAAACAGCATTAGAAATGATACAAAATTTCACTAAACAAAGGAATTCAGCAATGGTTGCTGTATTACATGATGCTACCTTCAAATTAGTTGTTCAGGTTAACAGATAGAAACATGCAAGATTTGTTTAAAGAAAAAACAAAACAATAACAAAAACTTGTAAGAAACTGAAAGGAAGAAAACAATAAGAATAAAAAGAAAAAATTAAGCATTAACTGCCCCTTTCAAAAGACCAGCATAAATTGACATTATAATTATCCAACCTATTCTGCATATTTTTTGCACAATTCTTACATGCAGTACTGTAATGTATAACAAAAACTACATACTGTACTATACAGTGCAATCAGCAAAAATTACCCTACTGTATAAACAATGTATATAGTAAAAAAAAAAAAAGATATTGAGGGTTTCTTTGTGTTTTTTGTTTTGCAGTACCAGGGACTGAACTCAGAACCTTGTGCTTGCCAGAGAGGCAATTATTCTACTGAGCTATTTCCTCAGCCCTGATATTGAGGTTTTATAAACAAAATGTACAGAACTATACAAAAAAACATGGTTTGTAAGTCCAAACAGCATGTCTTAGTCATAAATCCAAGATTGTTAGGTCATTAAATGAGGAATATCTGTGGTTACTTTCCTGTTACTTGGACAAAATACCTGGCATGTGCAACTTAAGGGAAAAGAAATTTGTTGGGGTTCTCAGTTTGCATGTGTTGAGTCCATGGTTAGGCAGCTCCAAGGCAAAAAAAATGTATGGTAGAATGGCCTGGCAGAGAAAAGCTGTTCAGGCCATGGTGGCCAGAAATCAGAGAATGAGAAAAAGAGAAGCTGGGGACAAAAATACTCCCTTCCAGGTCCACCTTCAGTGACCTACTTTATCTGACCAAGGCCCACACCCTAACAGCACATTCAGCTATGAAATCAGTAGTAGATTAACCCAGGGATAAGAATAGCAAATCCATGGTCCAATCACATTCCAAACACATGAGACCTTGGGGGACATTTTTTTTTATTATTATTTTTTTTTTTTTTTTTTTTGCGGAACCGGGGATTGAACTCAGATCCTTGCATTTGCCCGTCAAGCGCTTATCCTACTGAGCCATCTCACTGGCCCCTTGGGGGACATTTTAGATACAAACCATAGTATTCAGCCTCTTCTGTCTTTCCCCTAAGCAAATCTCTCATAAATTTAACTTTTGCCATGCACCTTACCACCTCCTTTCTCCTTCACTTTTAACGTGAATCTCACTTCCATGAGAAAACATTTTTAGATGGGAAGTACTTCAATTTCCAGGACTCACCAATGATACACTTAGCTGTAGGTCCACTCAACTCACCTTTTTTGTCCAGTCTCTGAGGATAAGGCATCCTTCTAGATTAAGATCAAGCTCCCCCAATTCCACCTTCACTCTTGATCTCACCTCCTCATTGCGTCAGACACCCTGAGCCACCCATGAGCCCCATGCTTCCTTTATCCACAACCTCTCTTCTCCTCTGTGGTTCCTCCTCCCAAACTAACCAAAGTACCCAAGCTGCGGCTTCCCCTCTTTCCCTTTTATAGCCATATTTCTTACCCGAGTCATGTGGTATTCAGCCACAAACTCAAAGATCCAGAGTTTTTGCACACTAGGGCAAGGGTGAGGAAGAGCTATGATTCAGCAATCAATAGAATAAGGACAGCGTCCCAATGCAAAGCCCTAGCATTTGAAATCTGGAATGCAGAAGGCTGAGGCTGGCCACTTGAGCACTTAATGCATCAAGAGGCAATTCCTCTGGAAACTGAGACAAGACAAAGTGGTTTGGGTAGCTCAATGGATCCAGATGTGGGGAAAGAGGGGAAGACAGAAGCCAATCCCATTCATTCCTTGGTTTCAGCTACTATTTTTTTTTCTGTATTTTAAGGAAGGGTCTACATGGTGTTCAGAATCTCAGTACTAGATCGGACTTGTAGTGAGTCTACTTGTTTACAGCCTCCCAAGTGCTGGGATTACATACGCATACAAGCCAGTCTCATTTGCCATCTCATTGCGCCCTGGGGCAGGGCCAGCACAGTAGGCATGAGGAATCGAACCCCCAGCCCCTGCGCCTGCTTGTAGGCGCTTCAGCTACTACTATGACTTGAAGATTCTCACGTGTACAGTTTCAGTGCTGCTCTCTCCTATACAATTCACACTGGAATTACATGTTCTCCTCATGTTTTTCATTTATGACTTCAAATTCAACATTTCTCCATCTGAACTTTTAAAATCCTTTATTTTGTTCTTCCTACTAAATTCATTATCTTAATTAGGGACAGCACCATCCAATCTGGGTTGCAATCTAGAAAACAATATCCTTGATTTTTTGCTCCTTCCCTTAATACATCCAATAAGTGCTTTAATTCTGTTTTTGTCCTATACACCTCTGGAACCAGTGTCTAATTTGCCATCTTTGCCACCTCTTCACTTATGTTCCTAGTGTCTCTTAACTAGTTCATCATTCTGAAACTCATTCAACAGGAGACTGGAGCTTGATAACTCCAGCTGGGGACAGTTGGCAGTCAGTTTCTCTTCCCAAGTCTATATTCCACAATGTCATATTGACAGCTCGAAATTGGCACAGAGTGGGTATTTGCATCAGAGAAATCAGCAAACACTACAAGTAAATATCTTTTATTTTCCTCCTGTGGAGAGCTGTTTGTTAAAAATACTTACCAGTAAAAGTACCAATACCTATTGCCTACATTTTTACCAAGCTGACTTTTGCAAGACACTGATTAAACTATGCCACTCTCCTGAATTAAACCTTTCAGTGGCACTCCACAGCCCATAAATAATACCTAAGATTCTTAATGGCATATAAGCCTTTTATCATCTATTCTCTTCCTCATATCCAGCTGCTCCCATCTTTCCTTAATCATAATTCATGCCTAGCACAAAAGGCACCAGGTAGTTGAATCAAGTCAAATTTGTTTCACATATGTACTTTCTTTGACCTATATATTATCTTTAAATCTTTTTTATCTTTAAATCTTTTAAGCTGTAAAAAAAACTTCTAAAACTTTTACTGTAACCTAATTCCATATTTCTGACTTCTTTTGAAATATTACAACATTGGGTCCTCTTTCATGCTTAGTATAACAACAATCTGCAGCAGCTGCTCCCTTTGAGAGGGACTTACATTACTACTTCATCCCATTCATTTGTTCAAATTGGGCATATACAACTACACCTAGTTTCTGTTACCTGTTACCTGATTGACCCCTGTTCAGATTGCACCATAAAGTCCTAAACCATGGCTCCTCATAGAACTTTCTCTCTCTCTCTCTCTCTCTCTCTCTCTCTCTCTCTCTCTCTCTCTCTCTCTCTCTCTCTCTCTCTCTCTCTCTCTCTCTCTCTGCATTGGCTGTCCTCATGATACTGCACACTCCCTGCACAGTCTTCTAAGGCAAAAACAGCAGAATAATGAACAGAAGTGGTAGTAGGCATCTGTGGGCTGTGGACCAAAGTCTCCATGTCAAAGCAATTTAAGTGTGAAAAATGACAGCAGAATCTGTCTCAGAATTTTGATACCTCAGGTTAGTTTAGTAAATATATACAGTCAGTCTGTTAACTCTCCAGTGAATCTTGAAATTTCTACCTTCTCAGCTGGCCAGGGAAGTAACAGTCAGAAGAAATTTCCTCATGTTGACCCAAATTTGGGGAGTTAGGCTTGTAAACAAGAGTCATTGTCTTAATATGAGAATAAACTTACTTTTTACTAAGTGCTGCCTGCTGTCTGTCTAGCATTGAGCTTAATGGTATAGGGGGGAAAAGCAGAACAGGACAGTTCTGCCTTTAGGATAGAACCACCTATCCTGTTAAGGATGCAAGAAAGTAAATATTTGAAATAATTAGAGAATAATGTAAAGTGGCATTGGAAAAGTGATTGTTTTGAATATAACCTAATGTCCACAGTATTGGGGTGGGCATCAAGGGATGGGTGAAAGAAGGGTAGAAGCTATTAAAGAAGACAGATCTTGCAGTGTGCCTTAACTGGCAAATAAATGAGGCAAGACCATTCCCTACAAGGGGTTCTAGAAGGAACTCAGAGAGAGCAGTGAATGAGCTGAGAAATCCTAAGAACACTGACTAAAGGAAAAAAGACAGAGGAGGTCATGACTGATCACTGAAGAGCAGTATTTTAAGCAGATTTCCTTTGTGGTGTTAAGTACTCAGAAAACTAAATGAAGGAACAGAGCTCTCCTTGTTGGACAATGTATGTATACAGCTCTGGAAAGCATTTCACATTCTAGATGTAGATAGCAACCTTTTGGCTCTATGACACAAGTAAAGCTAAGTAACATTCATGGGTATTTCTGCATGTCTTGGACATGTCTGGTGGCATGGACATAAAAGAAAATAAGGAAAGAAGAAAGAAAAGTAGAAAAGGGAAGTGAGAGGAGAGAGAGAGAGAGAGAGAGAGAGAGAGAGAGAGAGAGAGAGAGAGAGAGACAAAGGAAGAGCAGCATGGTAGAGAGCAGACAGTACCTCCAGTCTAACCCAGGAAGCCTAAGCTACAGGGTATCCTTCTCCAATATCTTTAGATGGTGACAGAGATTCAAGAATGCCTCTACCAAAGAAGAGACAGAGTTCTAAGATCTGCATCCTCTTCTTCCTAGGGCAGACTTCCTGTTCACTTGCAATTTCCCCCAATTCTAGGCTTTATGCCGATTGTGTTTATGTTCATTTCCAGGCCCACTCAGACCTAATTCTTCTTTAGCCTGTAGGTTCATTTTAATTTCTGAGATTATTTTTTCCTGTGTCCAATTTACTTTATGAGCCAAGTTGCTCATTTCCTGCTGTTTGGTTTATAGCTGCTCCCTCTAAATGTTTAACAATGTTTATTAGCTCCTCCATTCTAGCAACTGATGACTGATGCATGGCCAGCTTTCAACTATTCAGAGGCTGATGCAACCTCTGAGGGAATGAAACAGGTTCTTGCAAATTCCTTCTCATTTGCTTTTCTCCCACATTCTCTCTTTTCTGGTTACTTCACTTTAGGGAATCCCTCATGCCATGTGAAAGGGAGGCAAAAATGATGGAAAAGAGTAGTTCATCCTTTTGTCAAGTGGCAATAGTGATGAGTTACTTTAAAAGAGGTTTAGAAAGACATTTTGTCTTTTTATGAGAATTTTAATTGTTCATGTTCTGTTCTCCCCAGTTAAAATGAGTATGAGGAAGTGTTTGTTTGTTTGTTTGTTTCTCCTAAAGTGTAATAAGACCAGTATCCTGCTTTCCCACAAGTAGCTCAGCGGCATAAGTGCCTGCCTGGCAAGCACAATGTCCCGAGTTCGATCCCTGGTACCAGAGATGAGAAGCACAGGAGAGGGAGTGGGGAAAGAGATTTATCTATGTATGTAAGCAGGATGGTTTGGACAACTTTACTGTTCATTTCTGCTTGTCTACAGAAAGAAACAGATAACAATTTGTTTTGTCTCCTTTATTCAATTATTTCTGCTTTTTGTCTTCTTAATTTCTTATACATTTCTTTCTTTTTTTCTTTCTTCTTCCAATTTTACATGCATATATCTGGTAATATAAATAACTTGTTGGAAGAAAACACTGTATTACAACAAATACTGTGAAATTCATATTACTTTTTTAAATGAAATTATCACATATTTTTTCTGTTTTAATTCTAATTTGTACTCTCTTTAAAAAATATATAAAAATGAGCAGTATTTCCCAATCTTCTGGAGTCTTACCCAGCTCTTCCCTTATATAAATAAGCGTCCTTATTATTCTGGCATTCCTTGTTCTATAACTCTGCATTTTACTAAAGCTTAGCCTCCTCTGTGTGTCTAATGTGCTATCTCAGTTTTGTTATTGCACTAAAAACGGACTGGGTCCCAAGTGATCTATAATGTAAGTTTGGAATTTTCTTAAAAATTACATTGTTCAGGATCTGTTTTCCCGGAAGGGCTGCTGAATACCTGAGGACCTCTGCACATCTACACAACTTTCACCTACACTTACTGTTTACACTAAACATAACAGACATAGCAACTTTACCAAAGGACATTTAGCTATTATTAACCCATTCATGAGACCAGAACTCCTCATTTACAGAGTGGTTATTCCTGATGAAATCAAATTACTTTTACCTTCCTAGAACCTAGAAGAAGTTGAGTGAATACTGTCTGTCCTTGGTCTTTGATCTTCTGAACTCCTTTATGTAGCACAAACAGTGAATTTCACTATTTGAGAGGCTTCTCTTCAGACTCCAGAGCTTCACTTAGTTATGCAGTCTTTAAGATGGTTGATTGCCTGTTTTTAACCTTCCAAACATATCTTACTGCAACCTTGAAAATTCATTTTGAACTGAACACATACTACTGAATAGATAGATAATTTTATATAATCCAATCTACCCAACTAAACTCCAACAGGTCAGGACACCTCTCACTTTTGTCAGCTCTGTTTTAGCTGTAACTGGGCATCCTGTAGTAACATAATTTAAGAGCCACACTAGGCTCGTACTACCTGGGTTTGCATCTCTACTCTGCTACTGAAACCACTTAACTGGCAATGTCAGAAGTTGTGGACTTGAGCCTTTCACAGCTCAGCATATTAATAAGGCTTTACTTTTTATACCTCGTTTTTATACTTTTCTGCTGGATGGCTAAGAGTAAGATAAAGCAAGACCTGTATAACAAGAAATGTAACTTTTGTATGTGCTGAGTTCAGTCAGTTCCCACTACCATTATGGACTACTGGACTATATTAGATTATTTTGCTGAATTCGCTCACCTACAATATTTAAATGGCAATGGAATATCCATCTCTGACAAAACTAAACAGAAAAAGGGGATACAAATGAAGGATCATTTTGTATCTGTATATACAAAATAGTTAGGATAGATACACAGCTACTTTCTCTTAATTAATAAGAAAGATTTGTACTAATAGTGTTTGGCCAGGATATATCATGTCTGCATCTTGTACTATGAATAACTACTACAAAGACAACCATATGCAATGTTTTAATTATTGCAACTGTTCCACTAATCAGTTTTGAAACTGTCTCATTGCTATTTGTTTCTCAATAAGATTTTTAAAAAACTGAAAAGAAAAAAAGAAAACCACTTAACTTTGGATGTGTCCTTTAACCTCTCCATATCTCAGCTCCTTATATAAAGAAAGTATCTAGCAAGGTTGTCATGCATATTAAATAAGCAAATCCATGTAAAGTGTTTAGAACAATGCCTGGCACACTGTTAAATATTTCACAAAAGCTAGCAATTCCAGTAAGAAGTGACAACAGAATAGAGACTCCCCTTAGTATTTGATGAGCTCTCTGCTCCTCTCTCCAATCCTTAATCATGCACCTCTGTGCTTCTCATTTTTGTGCATATGTAGGTCCCCACACTGATGATGGACACCCAGTTCTCTGAGTTCACACCAGACATCACTCCCATCATGTTGGCTGCCCACACCAACAACTATGAGATCATCAAATTGCTTGTCCAAAAACGAGTCACTATCCCGCGGCCTCACCAGATTCGCTGCAACTGTGTGGAATGTGTGTCCAGTTCAGAGGTAGACAGCCTCCGCCACTCCCGCTCCAGATTGAACATCTATAAGGCTTTAGCAAGCCCATCACTCATTGCCTTATCAAGTGAGGACCCCATCCTAACTGCATTCCGCCTGGGCTGGGAGCTCAAGGAGCTCAGCAAGGTGGAGAACGAGTTCAAGGCCGAATACGAAGAGCTGTCTCAGCAATGCAAGCTCTTTGCCAAAGACCTGCTGGACCAAGCTCGGAGCTCCCGTGAACTGGAGATCATCCTTAACCATAGGGACGACCACAGTGAAGAGCTTGATCCCCAAAAGTACCATGACCTTGCCAAACTGAAAGTGGCAATCAAATACCATCAGAAAGAGGTAAGTTGAGATCATCTCTACTTTCAAGGCAGCTTACAGCCTCCCGTCCCCTGAACAAAAGAGCAAGAATCAGCATTTTTCTACCACTTAGACTTCTAATAGATGAATTGACACGTCTCATAGATATGCT
This sequence comes from Octodon degus, assembly GCF_000260255.1. Taxonomy (NCBI): domain Eukaryota; kingdom Metazoa; phylum Chordata; class Mammalia; order Rodentia; family Octodontidae; genus Octodon; species Octodon degus. The sequence continues at coordinate 6,795,963 of NW_004524693.1, forward strand.
CATTCATCCAAGACCCAGGCTGCCTTTATGTGTTTTCTCTATGAACAGAAAAGTAGCCAACTGATTCTTTGATGGAAAAGCATTCACTCATTTATGGTTAGGATAAAAAGAGGCACTCACCCTGCCTTTGTGGAGCATACAAGTAGTATTGAACACTAAAGAAATGATCACTTTAGCGAATATATGATTGCAAACTCAGGTAAATATCCCAAAGGATAACACATAGCAACAGATTTTACCCTATAGAGAGAGCTATACATAGATGGTGATGAAGGAAATCTCACCATATACATGCTAGTGACTACTGGCCCAAAGGAGTCAGTCCCTGGCAGCCCTTTAACAAGAATACTGATCTATACATTTCAAAGATGGTTTCTCACTCAAGGTTTGTAGTTTTGTACATGGCAGAAGCAACAATCTACTACAGTGCGACTTCCAAACACAGGGTCCACCTTTTTGAGGGAGGCCAGTTCAAGGAGCTCACAGGATAGGATTTGGCTTTCCACTAAACCAGAGTTATCATCCAGTAAGTGCTGTTTCAAGCCATCTTATCAAATGCTTCTGGAGAGAGTTGTAGAAAATCTAATTTCTTGGAATTCGATCTCCAGCACAACATGCTGTGCCAGCCCGGGCACACTGAGCCCACTACCGAGACTGGGCATGGTGGTGCATGTCTGTAATCCCAGGGCTGGGGAGGCTGAAAACAGGAGAATCACTATAAGTCTGAGCTGTGTAGTGAGTCCCTGTACCAAATGCATTTTTTAAAAAAGAAAATCTAATTTCTATCTTTAAGGAAGTTCCATAGTATTGTAGTACCTCAGAAAGAGCAAGGGCTGAGTTGGGGCAACTGAAGATGGAATTCCTACCCACTAGCTGTGTGACCTGAGAAGTCACTCAAATTGCCAGGGTATTAATTTTTCATTTATGAAACAGAGTTAAAAATAATTTTCCCACTTCAAATGGCAATTGTGGGAAATGACAAAAGCTAATATTCAGTGCATGGCATGGGAAATGCTTCAATTTACATTTTCATATCTCTTCCATTCTACCATGAGTCAGAGCCAAACAAGTGGAACTGAGAGGTGCTGGCCAATTCAATGCTAACTACCAGTGCCACCCTTTCATGGATCCTGGATCCAGGCTCTGAAGAAAATCGCATATTATTTTGTGTATGTTCACCTGGAGGGAGGGAGGGAGGGAGGGAGGGAGGGAGAGAGAGAGAGAGAGAGAGAGAGAGAGAGAGAGAAATTTCCCCCTATTGAATCCATTCAAAATGTTCCCCTTTAAGATGCAGAGGTCACATAGTGCCAGAACCAGTGAAAAGGTGACAGTACTGTTTTGTGAGCTTGTCTTTCTGTTGGATGGCACTTGGCAGCACCATTCTTTTTTTTTTTTTTTTTTTCAGTACTGGCGATTGAACTCAGGAACCTGTACTTGCTAGGCAAGCACTTATTCTAATGAGCTATCTCCCCAGACCTCCATTCATGATTTTCGATCACATCTCATTAAGACACTTATGAAAGAGGACTTCAGTACCACTTCTGCAAGTGGCAAGATTATGGGCTATATTTTGAGGTGAGGGGAAGTATTTCGAGGGAAATTAATGCAAGGTTCATATTACAGTAGTAACTTTTTAAACATTCAGCATATATTTTAATCACACATGTATTCCATTAATGATACATATTAATTGCAATGTTTTTTCACTTTACATAAATTGGTAGCATAGTGTGAAAAAGAAATCACAGGTGCTCTTATAAAATGAACTGTTTCCTAAGTGACACACAGTTAATAGGAACAGAAAATTTTTTAAGATATTCAAAAATATGACTACTGCATTTCTCATTAAACTGGATATGAAATTTAACTGCTTTAGGCTTCACCCGTCATCATGAAAACTGAGAAAGCATTTATTTTCAAGATAATCTTCCAACTATTTTATGTAAGAATCTCTTCTGCTCATATAATTTTTCATGTATTTGGTACAGGGTCTACATCTACAGGGTCTACAGGGTCTCACTGCATAGATCAGACTCGTGGTAATCCTCCTATTTTCAGCCTCTGAAGTGCTGGGATTACAGGTGCAAACCACCACACCCAGTCTCAGTCACCCTCTGAGCACGCCTCTGGGGTGGGGCCAGCAAGGCAGGCTGGGGATCGAACCCCAGCTACTGCATCTGCCTAAGCAGGCGTTTTAGTCTGCTGAGCTATCTGGCCTGCTCATATAATCTTCAACCGCCACTTTTAGTTACTGTTCCATTTGGAAACCACCCTGATGACTTTTTCACTCCTATGGGGTTCTGTGGCATATGGACACAGAATCAACCTTGGCTTCTATTTGACTTCACCCCTCATTAACCTGCACATCCTTTTGCTCTTTTAGTCTTTTTACTGTCCTGAAACTATCCCCTTGATTCATTTTTTTTTTCTGATTATGGCTATCATAGAGGATTGTCATGTTACTATGTGGTCATACAATATGCTTCCTAGTCATCATTATACCAACCTGAATGTGTCAAGCAGATGTATTTCTTTTTACCCTCAAAATTATGCATCAGGAAACCCCAAAATTGTTTCCTGGAGCCATCTGATGAATACATTAAAGTGGGAGGAGTCATTCTATTGTGGTAAAATATATCTTTTAAAAAATGTGCTATCTTAATCATGTTTACAGTAGCATTAAATCCATTCATGTTGTGCAACCATCATCACTAGGATTCATTTTTGAAGATGGGTAAGTGTTGGGGTGTCTTCACTACTGAACACACTCAATCAGTTTCATATTTTGCAGAGCACATTACTTTTGTAAAACTGGTAAAGGAGCATGTATTCCCCATTCAAACTTATAGTCATCAGTAATACAAAATTTAATAATACTGAATTTATGAAAAGATCAACAATGTCTGGCTCTTACGTTAATACAAATAACTTCCAAGTAACTTTTGGAAGTAGGAGCTACTTTTACTTTTTGTTAGAAATGTTCTATTAGTTGGTTGGTTTGTATGCATTATACAGATGGAAAAAAAGTTTTAAATGTGTTGGAGAGAAGAGTTCCTGAGAAAACAGAAAGTTCACTTAAGAGGAATTGCTAGATATTTCTGTTCTAGGAAGATAAAGTTATCTACAGAAAACCACAATATTCATCCTACATGATGTAAAAAAAAATAATTGTAATAAGCAGGCCGGGGAGATATGTGCTTCCCTGGCAAGCGCAAGGGCCTGAGTTCAATCCCTGGTTCCACCAAAAAAAAAAAAAGAAGAAGAAGAAAAAAATAAATAAATAATAATTGTAAGAATCTATTTGGGGGGCTGGTGAGATGGCTCAGTGGTCTAAAGCACCTACTTAGAACAAGCTTAGCAAAGCACAGGGACCACAGTTCAATCCCCCAGCCCCATATGCCAGCCAGCCCCGTCCCCGGTGGGCTGAGCTGGCCACACACACACACACACACAAAAAAAAAATAAATTTAAAAAAAAGAATCTATTTGGATCATGGTGGGTTAATAATATTCAGTTACATAAGTCCCTCAAGAAAAGCAATCTTAGTGCTCAGGATATAGCTCAGCACATGCCTGGCAAGTACAAGGTGCTAAGTTCGATTCCCAGTACCAAAAAACCTCACAAAATCAATAGTTTGGGCTAGCCAGATAGTTCAGCAGACTAAAGCAACTGCTTAGGTAGAGTGCAGTGGCAGGGGTTCAACCCTCAGCCTGCTGTGTCGGCCCTGCCTCCAGGGTGCACTGAGACAGCAATTGAGACTGGGCGTGGTGGTGCACGCCTGTAATCCCAGCGCTTGGGAGGCTGAAAACAGGAGAATCATAGTCTGATCTACGTAGTGAGAACCTGTAGACCCTGTACCAAATACATAAAAAAAGAAAAGCAATCATAGCCTTAAAGGGAATATAACTTATAATTCCCTGAGGAGTTTTTTCCTTGTATTTCCTCGCTCTTACTATTAGAATTCAAATTGGCTCCCCCCCAAAAAAACCTCAATTTGATGAAAACTACGCTGAGAATGAAACAAAAGCTGATTTCAAACTATATATAACTTCAACATTACATATAATAAGCTCTAATCTCTTAGAAAATGGGTGTAAAACTAATGGATAATCTTTACATGTCAAATAGACTTTTAAGTGTTCTCATACAGACATTTCTCAGATATCCATGAAAAGTCCCTAATCTGTGTACAGGAGCTGGTTTATTGTCAGACATACCAAAAACCAAAAACTGTCATTTCATTTGTTTCTCTTTACCATTGAAGATAATCAGAAAAATCATCATAACCCTTATTTTTAAAAGGATAAAGAAGTATATTCAGAGGTTTGCTGCAGACCATCTGCCAAGCCAGACGTAGAATATCAGGCTGTGATACAAAATTCTGATTACACTCTACTACCTTCTGTGGAGTGGAGTTACTTTATGTCTGCTTAGTAGCTTCAAAATTCACCACCAAGTAATTTAAGATGACCACAATCTCTTTCCTTTGCCATGAAATTTTATTAGTTAAAATGTCTTAAAATTGAACAATAAATGGTTTCAACCAATGTTTATTAAAGAATTATAAACAATCATAATCTAGTAACCAGAAGTAGTCATTGCACACGAAAAGTTATGCAAACATTTAGGATAAAAAAGATATCATATAGGGTTTGTTCCTAAGCAGGTTTATGAACCAGCCTATTTTTATCTAACATAAGTACAGGAGTGTGTAGCCGAAGTGAATATGGATGAAGGTGTGTGCTATTACCTAAGTGCCATCTACCATCGTATTCCCCTTGGGTTTAACACCTTCAAGCTTGTCTAGAACAATAAGCCCCTCTACCTCTCTCTTCTTCCATTCCATATAACAACTGGCTGTGGCACTAATCTCATCCTGAAAAGGGCTAGTCTGAATACACGACAAGCTTCTCCCTCTCTCTTCTCTTGGAGGAGATTTAGAATTTGATCAGCAGGGTTCAATCAGTGGGCTATGTTACCACTTCTCCCTCAAATAGTGTTTAGATTTGTATCAATGTTTTAATGTTTGCTAAGTTGCATAAGATAAAAATAGGTTGGTTCATGCACCTGATTAGGAACAAATCCTATACAAAGGCTTTCTACCCCAAATGGTTGTATAACTTTTCACAATTTATCAATGTTCGACTTGTTCCTAAAAACATCCCACACATAGTTTTTATTCTTAAGTATTTTTCTAAACTTACTATTATTAATTGTTTCTAATTCTGTTCCAAAAGCAAACATTAATAATACAATCCCTCTCAAGTAGGATTATATCTTAATAATTCTTTAACAATCAAAATAAGTACTGAAGTATGCCTAATCCCAAGGTGCCTGCATTACAGTGCAGTCTTTCCAGGAATCCTGTTGTATAAGAGGCAAGCCAGATCCATATACTATGAGGTTGTAGCATCTTCCTGCTTGGACTCCTAAGGACTGTATTACAGCTTTTTTACAGGCTGGTTCAAGTCTTCTTTCAAGGTCTGGAGTAGTGTTACAGATTTCTCCTGTTGTTATTTTAATGGCCAGCTTGAGTAAGTAGAGTTGCTTAAGTTTTCTCACAACACCCTAGGAGTCTTAACAAGCCCACTGAAATCCACATTCTAGAGTTCTACTTGAACAAAAAGCTACCCTTCAGTAACTAATCATGTTTGAGTAACAGAACATTCTGAAGATCTTTTCAGGCAGATAGTGACTCTTCAGTACCTATCATGCTTAAGAAACAGAACATTCTAGACTTCTACTTAGACAGATAGCTATCCTTCAGTATCTATTGTGTTTGAAGAACAATATGTCTTTTTCCCAGTTAAATTGCTCATTAAATAGAACTTACACCAGACTAATGGTCTCTTTGAGTGTTTCCTGAACTTGTCCAGATATTTTGACACAAATTATAGCTCAATTCCCTAAAATCCAAATTCCCAATGGGGAGTGTCTATCTTCCCTGGCTATCATAAATTTTAATTAAAGGATAGATTCTATCTCTTTAACTTGGGTCATGTCCTTTGTTACTATATTTACTCAATGTAAGAATACTACATTATCACCAAGTGTATGGATGTCCTTGTTTAACTGCTATTGGTGAGATTTGTAAACTATTCTCATTCGGATGGATGGATCGGTTGATCCTTTTAGTTTTCTCACTGTCCTACTTAGGTTACTTTGGCATGATCCTTTTGCAGTGCAAAAATTATATGCCATTTTGAACATAACTGTGTATCTATAGACTGGCCAGTGTAAGGTTTAGTTTGTTCAGTTATTGTAGCAGTAAAGTTTTACAATCTGCTGCTCAATATGGCTTCTAAATTACCCACAGTCATTGTTTGAGGAGACTATTTTGTTTTCCCTACTGGTGCCTTGTTTGCACCTCCCAGACTCTTGGGTCCCCATATATTCTCATCATTATTTCCACACAGCTAGATGTCTTTCATACTAATATGTGAAACAGCTCTATGCGTTCTAATTTTTCTAAAGGATTTATGGTAGCTTTTCTGGATGTAACTAACACTTTTTAAATTTGTTACATCACTTTATCCTGAAAGTCAGTGGCCAAAATGATTCATGTTTCTCCTGCTATTACTCATCCAAGTAAGACCTGGGTACACACACTAGTTCCCCTCATTTATCTTTAAAGTAGCTCATTGTCTATATATGCAGACCTCACTTAATACTAGATTCAACCTCTGCCACGTGGTTGGCCTTGGAGTCATCTATATTAGACTCCACTGCAATTCTTTTGACTGTAATATGCTCTAGGACTCTATACGTCACTGTGGTCTCATTCCTAACAGTGTAGATTGCCTTCTAAATCTCACTTCCTCATAATCTGCATGCACCACATTGTCGATGGTATAGCTTTATATATTTACATAGTTTGTTAGCTATGTTATGAGATTCAGGCCATAATGTCCATGAGTTTTGCCTGAAGGATAGCTATTCTTCCAAATAGAAGTGAAAAGGACGATTTGGCATGAAATTGATATAATCAATGAGTTTCCTTCACATTTGTTCCCTCTCTGGTTTGACATGAGAGTGGCTTCCACTACTGCATTTTCTCCTTCTGGTATATGGAGAATTATCATGACTAAATACCAGACCTTATTTTGTTTACATTCATTACTAATCTTACTCGTTAGTAAAAGAAAGTATTGCTAGGTTGAAGCTGTAGCAGATCCACTGTAACGAGCCTACTATTTATTTTAAATTCAGTTATATGCAAAAAGATATACTCTATCTACTCCCCTTTGCAGACCACCATCTCTAGCACATGCCTTCCACTGATGAACAGTCTTTGTGGAGCTTTGTGTAGGCATTCTACTACTTCTGTTATTTGGTACAATGTTCCGTTTCCATTTGGGGAACGATACTGCAAAGTAGTTGCGATGTAAATCAGCATTTGTAAGAACAGTTTTGCACTGGAATCTCTTACCCACAGCTTTTTCAAAGGTTTCTCTCATAACATTCATCTGACTTTCCGTCTGTAGTTTATTTGGCAGATGTTGTTCTTTCACAAATATCTTCCTTAGTCTGATATAGTTGTCTTATTTGTCAAATGTTCTCTTAAAGATCCAGCAAGGGAAAGTATCCTAAAACTGTCCTGCTAATGTCAAGACAGTCACTGTAGTATCATCAGCGGGTTGTTCCCTTTTTAATTTTTTCATTATAGAACAGTGAAACTGAGTCACATGATGTGAGAGATCACAGGGTTTCATTAGGTTGAAGACATACTTTCTTTGTCATTATTTGGCCTATCATAAGGAATCTTAACAGAAGAGCAGAAGTAAAGGAACAGCCATATTGCTAAAGTCAGAGCTTTCTGAATAACAAAGAAAATACCAGCATTTACTGGAAGGAAAACAAATCTTACTTGCTGTATAAATTTCAACAATAAAAATGTGTAACTAATGTCTAGAAAACTCAGAATATGTTTGAAACAGAGAACTGAGTAGTTCTCACATGTTGGTGGTAGAAATTTGGGACTTACTCCTCTCTAAAATTATTGCTGATATCAGGGAATAAATCCTCATTTATATCACCTGCATCTAACAAAGCTTGATCTATATCAAGGACTAGTTCTTCATCTTCTCTTAGTGAAAGTATTGATTCTAAGTCAGAGAAATTGGCAAGATCTGGTAGCGAGACTTCATCTGGAGGATCTGGAGGAGGTGCATTGGCTTCTGCCTGTTCGGCTCCATTATTCTCTTGTAAAGGAGGAATTCGCTGCTCTTGTGAAATAAAGCGTAAAATTTCTTCAGCAATTCTTATTAACTGGGCCACACAATCAATAAGTCCACCAACTAGTACAGGCACTGGCACAGGGTCCATGCTTCTATTCTCTCAGATAAAATACTACTAAAGGCTGCAGCAAATGAGCTCTTGATGACTATAGATCCTGTGGGACCAACAATGGTTCTTTGGCTGTTTTAAATGAGAAGTGAGTGATGTAAATATGATGGTGATCAAATATAGCAGCAGGCCAGTGATACTACAGAACTTTTTGATGATGTTGATTAACTTCTCACAAAATACAAAAATAGTGTTCTTGTTTATTATAGTAGCAAACTGCTGTTATAATGACCATCAGACAGACTGTCAAAGCCAAGAGAAAACAGCAAAGCTGACCTAATAACAAAACAGAGAAAAGCAATGATTAGCATCCTTGAGCTTTTACTGATCCTACAGCTCCTAGCTATAGGATACCCCTATCAAGAGTGGTCCACCAGATTAAAAGGGAATCTGTAGGTATTTTTTCTCACTTTTTGATGTATTTTGATGATCTATCACCTCTCTTCCCTTTGAACTTCTCATGGTCTTTATCTCTCATTAAGGACTCTGAGAACAAAGTGAACACAGGCAGTATGGTAAATGAAAGTCTCACATGTTGTGTCTTTGTCCAAACTTTGAACAACTGAAGTTATAAAATTAGTGCTTTTTTTGTTTTCAATTTAGTTCCCATTTTCCATATCTAGAGGTTAGTTCTTCCAGCTTTGTCTAAGGTCATAATGTACTATTTCCATCTGCATGTCTGGTGGGCTCTGCATATGAACTTCTTTAAGAAAATATTGTTTTAAAATCTAAGGATCAGCCCAGTATAAGCTACCTGCCCCATTTGTCTGCCTTAACCTTTAAATGGATTCATTCCCCTAAAAGTGGATTCACTGAAGATATAAAGAGTTATTAATAACTTAACATAGCGCACACTGTCTACTCACTTTTTTGTATGATTCATGGTCCTTTTACTGTCTCACATACCTTCCTACTACATTTATGTCCATATACCCTGAGGTTTCACATGTCCTTTCTATGACCTTAAATTGAACTGACAAGAGAGCTAGCTCAGTTGCAACCCAAGGCTTGATGGCCTACATTCATTTGGGAGGAGGCAGATGTTCTCCTCCCTCATTCAAATGGGTAATTTTGTCTTTCCAGTCTAATAAGCTGATTCATGTCCTACATGAATTGCTAAAATCTTTTCATTAATTTATTTTCACATCTCCCTTCACCATTTTATCCAGAAATAGTCTAGTCTATTATTTTCCATTCATTAGATTATATATCTCTAGTTCATAACTAATCAGTGTGACTATATACCTTTGGCCATTTTTTTCTTCAGCATACCTACCTATTAAATTTCTGAGTTGCTATGCTATAAACTGGGCTGCCTGATGTTCTCTGACTTCAGTTAGGCTTTTCTTAGTGGAGAATTTTAGAAAGTAACGATCTAACTCACTCTTTTAGGTTACCTTCGTCCTATTATTGCCTAGTTTTCAGCTGTTTTGACCACAGGGAGGTCCAGTAATCCAGAGGCTTCAGCTCCAGCTATCTGTACTACCTAAATGTTTACTGGAGTACAGCAAGTCAACAGCCAGTTAGTGTGTGACTTAAACATGGAGCTGCCTGGTCCCATCCCACTGGACCTATTTTAATTCACTCAGTTATGTAGTATCTCCAGTTAGAGTATGTTCTCTCAGATCACTCTGTTTGGGGGCCCAAAATCCTACCACTTCCCACTATGTTTACTGGCATTTTTGTGTTATAGCACTTGAAACCAGGTCATATATTCTTGTATTTTGTTTTCTGTTTCCTACCCTACTATGATTATTTATATGGACAAAAGTGTGTCATAAGATTAAAAACTTGTTTGGCTTTCCATTGTGTCTCTAGAGAAGCATGATGGGCATGTGGTAGGTAATCCATGCCCTTGAATGAAGAGAAAAAAAGGAAGGAAGAACAATTTTGATTTTTTGGTTTTTGTGGGTTTTTTCTGCAACAGTCTTGCTCTGTAATTCAGGCTAGCCTTGAACTCACTATGTAGCCTTGGAATCATGGCAATCCCCCTGCCTCAAACTCCTGAATCTAGGATTGCAGGCACGTGCCTCCATGCCTAGCTGAGAACAGGAACAATTTTTAGCACATTCACCCAGTAAACATAATAAAGCTTCAACCATATGTGGCAGCAGCAGTGTGCAAAAAAGTGAACTAACATCAAAAAAATGTAGCTGATAAAAATGAAGAGGCAGAAAATGAGAAAAATGGGCCAGGGAGATATCTTAGTTGAATAAGCACTTGCCTGGCAAGTGCAAGGTCCTGAGTTCAATTCCCAGTACCACGAAGAAAAAAAAAAAGAAAATGAAAAAAATATTAACAAAAGATATACAGTATCTAAGAAATTGCAGTCAGACTATGTAAAGACCTCTACAATTAATAAAAATGCAAACAATCCAATTTTTAAATGGGCAAAATCTATAAACAATAATTTAAAAGATGAACAGGTAATACACTAAAATTAGACTAACAACACTAAATGTTGACAAAGGTACAGAACATCCAGGATTTTCACACGCTGCTGTTAAGAGTATAAATGCCTAAGAATTACTATTTATTCTGTAAAGCCAGAATAAACGTATCTGAGTCTTGAAAACTCTCTTCCTAGATATTTACCCAAGAGAAATGAAAGTTCACCAGAAAACTTTGCAAGAATAATTATAATGTCTTTATGTATAATACCCAAAAATGCAGAAAAAAGACCGAGAGGACAATAAAAACAAGCTGTGGTGTATTGATTCACTGGTGACACTAATCACCAATAATAATGGTACTACTTATAGGAACAAATACATAGAAGAATATATTTTATTTTGGAGGGGAGAGGGTACTGGGGATCGAACTATGGACCTTGTGCTTGCCACACAGGAACTTATGATGCTGAGCTATATCCCCAGCCCCAGAAGAATATTGAAAACGTTGAATTTAATGAAAAAAGCTAGCCTCATAAGAACACATACCATATGTTTCCATTTAGATACAACTGTAGAAAATGCAAAATAATCTATGGTGGAAAAATATCAGAATGAAGTTTGCATCTAGGTAATGAGGACTGATTGAGAATGGGTGTAAGGGAACTTTCTTTTTTTCCCATAATTTTATTGAGAAACAAATAGCAATGAGACAGTTTCAAACCAAATTGGTACAACAATTTCAATAATTAACACGTTGCATACATTCTTCCTAGTGGTTAATTGCTGTACAAGATGCAGGCATGATATCCTATTTACAAACACCATTAGAACAAATCACTCTATTAGTTAAGGGAATGTAACTATGTATCTATTCTAACCACTTTGAATACACAGATACAAAATGGACATTCATTTGTATACCCTTTTTTTAAGTTCTGTTATTTGAATATTATAGGTGTGTAAACTCAGCAAAATATTCTAAGAGAGTCCAGTAGCCCATAATAGTATTGGGTCTTCCGCTTCACTGGCAATGTCAGAAATTGTTGACCTGAGTCCCCTACAGCATAGGTCCTGCTTTACCTTGGTCTTAACCATACAGCAGAAAAGTATAAAAACGAAATATAAGAAGTAAAGTCATGCTGTAAGGGAACTTTCAAGAGTGACAGTAGTAATATTTAAATTGGATTCTCAGTTATAAAGAGCTATTCATTTGTCAAAACTCTCTTAAAATGTGTACATTTCACTCTATGCACATTTTAATATCCTCAAAAGTAAGCAAACATAAGCCACAGCCTCAAAAACTGTGCATCAGATGAGGCAATGTGTCCTAATTTTCTAATAAATATATTTATGGATGAACTATGGTGTCCCACAATGAGAATTCCATTTTTATATATTGCTACATTTAATCTTCACAATGACATAACTCTGTGAAGTTGTGGGTGGGAAGACTGAGGATCAGGGGGATTAAGTAACTTTCCCAAGTTCCGTGGTCACGTAAAGATGCAGAGCTGGAGGTCAGCTTATGTCTACCCTCCAATGCCCTAGGTCAGAGGATACAAAGTGAAGTGTGAGGATCGTCCGCAAATGGGCTATAAAGGAGCAGCACCTACACTGCGTTCTCCTAACCAGGAAAAGGACTGAGAGTGTTAACCACATTGATGGCACTACGAATTCTAAGTTGAGTGTTACTAACGCAGAGGGATGGAGAGCTGCAGCAGGCCCCTGGGGAATCCCTGCCATCTGTACCAGGGAGGTTCAGGGATGTGTCCACCACCTGCCCTCTCCTGACCTACAAATGGCCCTAAACACTCCGAAACTCCTCACCTGTGATAGAGCCAAGATGGATGAGAAGGTCAAGGCTGTGCCTATACGATGGTATCTGTTCTTCTGCTTTCAAATAGGATGGGAACACTTCTGCCCAATTAATCCCCCTAAAAAAAGATAAATTGCATAATTAATAGGTTTAAGGGTATCATCAAGATGTGGAACAAGACATAATGTACCAAAATTTCAGAGATCAAACAGCCCTTTCTTTTTAAATTTTGGCTTTTTTATTTTAATCTTTATTTTATTAGCACATATTGGTAGTGCATGAAAGTTTCCTTCATCTTGGGGAGTAGGTACATGTGCATAGCACACCTTGTTTCATTTTTCATTCCCCTTCCCTTCCATTTCCCTCCATCATCTCTAAATCTCCATTCCCTGTTTATATTTTCTTATTATCCTTAACTCACATTTATAACATACCATGTGGATATTTGGGGATGCATCTTTTGTAAATTGGAAGGGTTCCAGGATACTGAGGGTGAGGGGATAGGGAAAGGGGAAGAAGTAAGAATTAAAGTATGCCATGTACAGGTGCTGAAGAGCCCTTTCTACCTGAGCTGAGAGTTACAGGCAAGTCTTCTTCCTTATAGCATTTGCTAATTCTGAGCACAGGCTGAAGATGAAACTTGGCCCTAAGGTAAAGGGAGTCCACTGAGGAAAAGGAGAAATCAGCATGTATTTGCTAGTTGCAGGAAGTTACCATAAATGGGACTGAACATTGAGAAAGCCACCTGGGTTTTCTTACCTGAAACTAGTTAGCTTCAGGGTGGTAACTGGATGGAAGAGAGAGTGAAATCTCTCACAATCTTCTCAAACTTAGAGCCAACTTCTCACTAGAAAAAAAAAAAAACATACTGTGGAAACACACCACCAGCATCCACTTCAAAGAGTCACCTAGATTTCAAAGTTAGAGGGACCCAGAGAAGTTTAATGAATCCATAAGATCAAAACCACTTTCAAAGGTGTCTTTAGATAAAGTGATTCTAATACTTATAAAGATACAAAAAGGGCTTAATATAACTCAACATATTGAAGAATAAAACTGACAGATATATAGTAACATCAGATCAAGAATAAGTCACAGAAAGAGAAACACTACCTATTTTGTCTCATATATGGAGCTTAAAAAGTCAAGCTGAATGTATAACTGATTACTAGAGACTGAAAAGGTAATCAGGAGAAAAGATAAAGGGAGATCAGATAATGGCACCAAAGCACAGAAAGAACGTGTTCTGGTGTTCCATGCCACAGTGAGATCATAACAGGTGATAATAACTTCTTATCATGTAGAACTAGAAGAGACAAATTCAAAGCTTCAAACATAAATGAAAGGAGAGCGCCCCCCCAAAACAAAAAGTAAAAAAAAAGGCCAGGAAGATGGCTCAGTAGAATAAGTACCTGCCTGGCAAGCATAAGGGCCTGAGTTCAATCCCCGGTTCCACCCAAAAAAAAAAAAAAAAAAAAGGAGAGGGAAATGTTAATTACTTTGATCAGTGCGCATGCTATGCATATGTTCAAATAGCACATGGTATCCCATTAATATGCACAATTATTATGTTATTTGAAAACACAAAATTTTTTAAAGATACTAAGCTAACTTTATAGCTATGAAAATTAAGACAGCATAGTAGTGGCAGAAAGACAGACAAATCAATGAAACCATGACCCTTACTTCACAATGAATACAGTAATAATACTAATTTGAAATACAAAAGAAAAATTAAAAATCAATTAAAAGATAAAATAATAAAGTGTCTATCTAGGTTAAATCACAAGAGAAAATCTTCATGACCTCAGGTAGGTAAAGACTTTTTTACAGGACACAAAGAGCTTTAACTATGAAAGAAAAGATTAATAAGCTGAATTTCATTAAATTAAGAACTTCACACTTAGACTAACTTTTTTTTTTTGCAGTACCAGGGATTGAACTCAGGACCTTGTGCTTGCCAGGCAAGCTCTTATTCTACTGAGCTATCTCCCTGGCCCCATAGAAAGACAACTTGAGAGAAAAGTTCAATGACAAGATAAAGACAAAATGCAGTATATATCCAACCAAGGACTTACATCCACTCTATACACATCTAACAAAGGAGTTAGATGCACTCTATACACACAGTTTTCAGATGCTATAAATCAGTAAGAAAAATACAATGTGGTTTTAAGAATAGGACAAAAGAATTCAACTGACACTTCACAGAAGAAATTATGCAAATGGCCAAGAAGCACTTGAATAGTTGTTCATCATTATTTCTCATCAGGAAAATGCTAATTAATGCCACAATGACATCTGCAAAAGTCCACCAGAATAGCTAAAATTGAAAAGACTGATATCCACCATTAAAAATCTGGAGCTACAGGAATTCTCATACAGTGCTGGCAAAACTCAACTGATGCAACTTCTCAGAAAACTTGTTGGTAGTATTCACTAAAGCTGAATATACCTCTATCTTATGAACTTCAATGCTGCTCTTAGAAATAATACTAAATTAGGAGTATATTCACTAGGGCCCACGTACAAGAATTTTTAATGAAATTAAATGCATAGAAGTACAGCACCTATACGACTTTTAAGAACAAGAAAATGAATGTATGGAACAGAAGCGAACAGAGTGGTTATCTGAGCACAAGATTATTGACTGGAAAGGAATAGGAAATGCTTTTAGCAGTACTGAAAATGTTGTGCATCTCAATATGTTCACATATATTTAAAAAGTTCAGGTGATGAATTTTGAGATACAGCACTAAATCCAGCTGAGTTTAATAATACATGACTATAATCCTAGTACTTTAGGAAGCTGAGGCAGGCATATCATAAATTCAATCCCATCTTGTGTAATCAAATTAGAACCTGTCTCAAACAAAACAAAAACAATCTTTAAATGGCTGGTGTTGTAGCTCAGTGCAAAGGCCCTGGGTTTAATCTCAGTATTGTTACAAAAAAAAAAAATAGCATTGAGAAGGAGCTTTAAAATTGTACAAAACCTCAAAAATTTGCTTTTTTAATTTCAGGTCTCCTTTCTACAGAACTGGTGAGGCTAGTAAGATGGTGCTAAGACTCCACATTTTACAAGTAGCTCAGAAAGGCCTGGGGCATAGGCCACAGTATGCACCTGACGACCATGACTTTTAGCCTCTCTCTCTCTCTCTCTCTCTCTCTCTCTCTCTCTCTCTCTCTCCCCCCATTTTTGTTAGCATAACTAAATCAAAGGCAAATAATTTCTCTTTTAGCTGAAGGTCCTACCTTGCTATTTTTTGCTGTTTCTAGCTAGAAATAAGTGTCTAACAGTAATCTGGAAATAAGTGTCTAACAGTAGGGACAAAGGAGGAAAGGCACCCAAATCCTCCAGCGCTATGTTCATAGTTGATATGCTTCTCTGCATTAGGCAAGCTAAATTAGTTCGTATCAAGGGGATCAGAAGCATTTACATGGGAGAGATTGAAATGTGCCTTGGAGGAGCACAGGCCTCAGATTCCTCCTCACAGACAAGAAATTTTCTCCTAGTGCTCCCTCCTGTAGTGCTACAGCACCATTTGGGTACATGCAGCCAGTTTAGGGGTGTGGGGGTGTTGTGGATTGCACCCTGAGCCTTTGCATGGCGCTACATTCCCATCTTTTTTCTCTTTGGAAACAGAGTCTCACTGAATTGCTGCATTGCCCTCACTAGGCTCAAACTTTCAGTCCTCCTGCTTCAGCCTCCCAGAGTGCTATGACCAAAGGCATGCACACCACACCCAGCTTCAGTCTAGATATTTTTAAGTAACTACTCTCACCACATAGAACTTCTCCTTGCCCTACCACTTCTAAGGAAAGAAAAAGAGGACCTTGTCCTCAAAGGGCAAAATTTATCATTTTGACATAACAGTAGCATTTCTGGGAAAATACAGTAAACCAAGCAATAGTATTTACCTTCAAATTTTTTTAAAGCTGCAAATCTTTGCCTTTAAAAAAATCTGTGCAATAAGGCATTTGCCTGTTATAGGATCTGACATTTAGAATCCCCATGAACCGTCTTTAATTTATCAAGGAAAAAAAAAGAAATGTGCAGCTGAAGAGCTAAACATGGCCCCTTCGTGAAAATATATGAAAAATTCAAAACAGAAACTCAAATAAGGGGGAGTAAAATATGTCCTTATGGTCAACTTAAACCAAATTCTATAGAATGTATTTCCTGTTCCTCTAAATTTGCTCACTGCTATGCTCACAGGTTTTTCCATACCCTTCAAAAAATATGACATAGTTACTGCATAAAACAACCATTTTTGAAAAATCTTAGTTATTTCCTGACAGACACAACATTTCCTCAGAGCGCTGTTCGAATGTCAGGACAACCACCTGTCTTGATCTGGTGGGAGCCGCATGAGCGTGGCCCCAAGGCTTGGCAGCTGTGAGGTGTCCCAGGACTCCAGAGAGACGGCAAGGAGATGTCATACTTTGAGTATGAGTTATGACTTGCAGATTTTACCAGTGCAGAAGACAGGGGCTAAAATAAAGGAAATGAAAACAGAACCTATAAATTCCCAAGTGTTCCTTCAGTTCTCAAAGAGGGAAAAAGAAATTTGTGTTTGTCAGAAGACAGGAATATTCTGAGCCAGAAGGTTGCTGAATTACTCTGCCTCGGTTTCTCCATCTATAAAATGAAGGTAATAAGTCATAAGAATTACAGGGGTTAATATAATGACAAGTTTAGCACAGTTCCTTGCGTACAGTAAATGCCTAAATATTAGCTAATACAGCTGTGCTGAAGAAATTCCCGGATTGGGAAAACAGTGTGTGTGGTACCTCCTGGCTAGTGTGGAGCCTAAAAGGCAAGGAATGACTGTAGGCAGTATAAACATGTGAAGGAAGTAGCAGAGATGAAATTCATTTTGTAGTTTTAGCCAACATTAGATGATGAGTTTAAATTTGAATAGAGATGTGAGAGGACAGGCCTGTCAGGCCCTAGTTCACAAATGACCCTTTCAGCTGCTGGGAGAACAATCAGCGGCTATAGGGCAAACCTTTTAGAGCATCCAATGATACAAACAGCCTATTGTAGCATAGATACCATAGGTGCAGCACCTCCGCTATCGGGTATCTTTGTTCATCAAACACTCTCATGTTTGAAACATTTTCTCACTCTAGTTCTGAGCCCTGGCAAGGCTGTACCAGCATGAGCTGCACAAGCATCACTTCTGGGCTGGCAAGAGCTGACTGCACTGTGCACAAAGCATGCACTATGCCTCCCGTACACTGCCAGCAGCACGGAGAAGGCTCTCTGCTTGGTGTTCTGGAGGTGATGTTAGCCTAATGTTAACCGATTACTCTTTGGAAACATTCACTTAGGAAGTAATTGGCAAGACCACTGAGGCAAGATAATGAAAACTCATTATGTTCTGCTTACCATGACTTCACACAAACTAGTCTAGGCTTTCAAGTCTTTCTAGGGGGGTCATTTTATTAAGAGAGAGGAACGTCATGGCCTTTTACCTCTTAACATCTTCGCTTGGGTTTAATCTGAACTTCAGGAACAATAATCAAAAATTTGACAAGTGCAAGTTTAAGCATCACTTTTGTCCTCTGTTTCTGTGGCAAGTTAGAGCATGCCAGGTGAGATTAAATTCATTCATTTTACAAATAGAAAAAATAAAGAGATCATATAATTCTTCCCTCTGCCTGTAAACATGCTTACAGTCTTCTTGCCAAAGGCTAGGCCTTTGCATTTTTAATGAACTCAAAATACAATTCTATAATCCTCCTCTGTAGCTCATTCCAGTGTTTTATAATTTTCTCCTAATAATTACATCCTCAAGGCTGTTTACACACATTAACCTTCATAATCCCGTGCATCCTAGATTATTCCTATCTTACAAGTGAGAAAGAAGTAAAAACTCAAAGATGTTAAGCGACTTGTGTGAATTACACAGTTGGGCAACACAGCAAGGATAAAATGCTGATTCTTTACACCTTCAGCCTTATCCACTATCTGCTAAACTGTGGCCTATCTTATCCTGCTCAGGGGATCTCCAAATCACTAGAAGAATAACAACCAGGGGACTGACCACATACTAATTTGCTGGTAGAGTGCTCACCTAGCAAGAGTGAGGCCCTGGGTGAAAACAGCGCTGTGAGAGTCAAAGAAATACGGCAGAGTACATGCTTCTAAACCACTAGAAAAAATAGTTTATGGACAAAAAAAATTCCTTTAGACTCAAGGTGTAGCTCAGTGGTGCTGAATTTATCTAGCATATGCAAAGCCCTGAGTTCAGTCCCCAGCATTGCCAAGGAGGAGGAAGCTGGACATGGTGGTGCACGCCTATAATCCCAGCACTTGGGAGACTGAGGCAGGAGGATTGCCAGGAAGTCAAGGCCATCATGGGCTACACTGTGAGTTCGAGGACAGCTTGAACTACACAATGAGACCCTATCTCAAAAAGACCAAAGAGAAAGAAGGAGGTGGAGGAGGAAAAAGAAGAGGAAGAGAACCAAGTTAGCTAATCAAGTGGATCAAAGACCAGAAAACATTCCCTTGAGGATAATCATTTCATTGCCCTCATCCTTGTGTACATTATATTGTTCCCAGACTGCAACTAGAATTAGAATAGCCTGGTAAAGATACAAGCTATCAAAAGTCTTACCATAGAAATCACCTTACCATGAAAATAAAAATAAGAATAAGAGTACTTGGTTTCCTGCTTTCTAACCTCCCTATCTTAAATAGATAGCTATACTTGGAATGAACTGCAAGATTTTCCCAGCTTGGGAGGCTGAAAACAGGAGGATCACTGAGTCTGATGTACATAGTGAGACCTTATAGACACTGTACTAGATACAAAAAAATGGAG
The DNA here is from genome assembly GCF_000260255.1 of Octodon degus. Classification (NCBI taxonomy): domain Eukaryota; kingdom Metazoa; phylum Chordata; class Mammalia; order Rodentia; family Octodontidae; genus Octodon; species Octodon degus. The sequence continues at coordinate 6,815,354 of NW_004524693.1, forward strand.
GATTTGAGACAGAATATAATACCCTAACATCCTAAAATGAAAAACGCTTCATCTCTGAGTTTATTTCTCTTGCTTCTGAAGATTTCCTACCTCTACTTCTCAAGATTTGTAAAGGAGGCAAAGGTTAGTTTTTTAAACATCAGTAAAGAGTGAAACCTGCTCCCTGTATCCCTGACACTCAGTAAAGCACACCAGGGCCACAGCTATGTCCTGTGTCAGCCCTCTAAATATCAAAGCAGCATGCTGCTCAAGTTGAAAGATGGATGGAGTTGTCCTGGCAGGATTCCTCCTAAGATTTCCTTTTTTCATCTCAGCTGGAGGTAGGAGCTCCTCAAGCCAGGCTCAAGAGATAGGAGCAAAATTGCTCTCATCTCTTCTGATTGATATTACCAGGTTAAATACATTCTAATACACACCCTTAATGAAATATAACAGCCACTTCACCTAATTACCCTTATTAAAACCATTAGTCACTTCCACATTACTAAATTCAATTGTCAATTCTCAGTTATCAAATTTTTCTAGCAAAAATAATTGACACGGTTATTATTCCCAGTCACTTTTCTGCAGCTCTAGATACTCTCTTGGTGATCTCATACAAGGTATAAATAAAATGTATATGCAAATGACTCAAACATTTATTAAGCCATCTCAGAATTTTCTCCGCAATCCCATACTTGTATATTTAATTATTTTTACATTGATTTGTGATATCTAAAACTCAGTATGTCCCCAACTATATCCTCATACTTCCCTCCAAAATCTACTCTTCTTTGTAATTTTTACTATCTCAACAGAAGGCAATTCTATCCTCTTAATTACTCAAACTAAAAACTCTTGGGTTTATCTTTGATTCTTTTGTCCACAGTTCATAGGCAATCTGCCAAGAAATCTTTCCTGTTGAATCTGCCTTCGAAGAACGCTCACAATCTGACCACTGGACATCATAAGCCACCATCAACAACCTCTCCTTTTGATTTTTTTTTCAGTACCAGGGCTTGAACTCAGCACCTTGCGCTTGCCAGGCAAGCATTTATTCTACTGATCCATCTCCCTGGCCCTCCTTTTGATTATTTCAACAGCCTCCTAATGGTATTTCCTTCGCCTCACTATACAGTAGCAGCTTCTCAGCACAGACACCAGTGTGATTCCTTTAGAATGGAAGTTTGATCATGTCACTGTCTATTTAAAACTTTCTGGCCAGTCAAATATCTCAGCAGGTTAAAGCACCTGCTTAGGCACATGCAGGGGCCAAGGGTTCAATCCCTGGACCTGTCGTGCTGGCCAGCCTACAGGGTACACTGAGATGGCAATTGAGACTGTGCACCGTGGCACGTGCCTGTAATCCCAGCACTTGGGAAGCTGTAAACAGGGGGATCACTCCGAGAGTCTGATCTGTGTAGTGAGACCCCTATAGACCCTGTGCTAAATACATTAAAGAATAAATAATTTGGGGGTGGGGAGATGGCTCAGTAGAATAAGCACTTCCCTGGCAAGTGCAGGTGCCTGAGTTCAATCCCCGGTTCTGCCAATAAATAAA
>NW_004524693.1:6816993-6821612 GCF_000260255.1 Octodon degus
GAAGGTTGAGGCAAGAGGATCAATAGGACCCACAGGACAGCCTAGATGGTACAGCCTATCTTTAAAAAAAAAAGCTAAATCTTTCTAATGGCCAGGTGTAACAGCTCATACCTATAATCCCAGCACTTGGGAATGTGATGCAGTAGGACTGCCAGGTGAAGGCTAGCCTGGACAACACAGCAAGATCTTGGCTTAAAAAACTGTAGACACACACACACTCACTTCTGATGACTTCATTTTCTTCGGAGTAAAACGTAAACCCTTACAGTGATTCACATAATCCTCCAAAATATAATCTGCAATTTCATCTTTTATTTCTGTCTCCCCATGTTCCAGCAACGCTGACCTCGGCATTCCTCAAATTCACCAAAATCAATGCCTCCTCTAGTTCCCCTTTCTCCCTTTACGTTCTTGATGATATTAATCTTCATTCTTGCATTAATACATAAACCATACAGTGTTCCATCCAATATAATAACACAAAGGGGGAAACTATAGTTCAAGAAAGCACCTGTTGCCTAAAATACATCCCAGTGACCTCTTCTACTGTGCTGTCATCTAAGCCATTAAATGCAGATGTTGAAAGCTCTCTCCACTGCCAAAGTCACGGCCACACACAAAGAGTGGAGACTGTCCTTTTAAATGTGCCACCCAAGAAAAAGCTGGTGTTTACTTGGCAAGCGAAGAGCAAACTACTTCATGCTTGGCATCACACTACCACTGGCTGCTGCATTCTGCAGGGGTGACAGCTATTTTGTTCTCAGGATAACACAGTGGAAGATACAGCTGCATTTATGTACATGGGTTTTAATAGAGATTGCTTGTGACCCCTGGTAAGCTCACAGAACATGACAGAAATGGCCCAGACAGGAAAAGGCAAGCCAAGTCCCCAGTGCCTTCTGGTACCTGAATCCACAATAGGAAAGAGGAAGACCTAGCCCTCATTCCCTGGTCCCCAGAATGTTGTTATTAGAGGATGCAACTAATAACTCTCCAAGAATGAAGGAGTAAAGCTGGTTTGTCTTCAATACCCTTTTGCTTTAAAAGTATTCTGAAAGGATCTTAGCCAAACTATCTAGCTTTCAACTAGCCCTAGGCTTTGACAAAAGTTTAAAGGGATTTGAAAAGGCCTTTACTCTGCTGTTTCTCACTGGGCCTAACTATAATCTGTGCAAATCTCAACTATGATTAAGCCCTGACTTAGCCTAAACTGAACTGAACTAGCATAAATAGCCTATAAATAGGCTTAGGCCCTAGCTAAGTCTTAACTAAAGTCTGACTCAACATAACGTATGTTGAGCACTGCCTGGAGCTTAAATAAGCTTTAACAAGGTGATAACTAGGCATGGGTACTATCTAGTCATTAAATTGGCTCTGACTAGTGTTTAGACTATGTTCCCATTTATAATTTAACTAGATTTCATGACATCCTCTTTGACATAGGCCAATAGTCTTAACTAAGTCTGAACTAAGACCAAAGATAAAATTATGTTTATGAATAAACTGGTTAAGTCCTAGTCAGGGTGAAGGACTGGTTTAGGTCTATTCAGTACCAATCAAGCCCTAGAAAAGGTCTAAGCCTACTTTCTGACTAGTGAGAGCTTAGCTAAAACTTAGCAAAAGCATTAGCCTAGTTCATATATAAAAATAGTTTTGGTGACATTGGGGAGACAGCTTGGTGGTCTAAGGGCCTACCTGGCAAGCACAAGGACCTGAGTTCAATCCCGCATACTTCATGCCTTGCCGGCCCTAGAATGCCAGGTGTACCATGCCAGTCCCAAAACCAGGCATAGTGGCACATGCCTTTAATCCCAGTGTTGGGTAGGCTGAGACAGGAGGATCACTAAGAGTCTGAGCTGTGTAGCGAGACCTGTACCAAATAAATAAATAAATAAAAATAGTTTTGATCCAGGAAGGGTTGAGACCATAGTTAAAAAGTTAATGATGGGGCTGGGGAGATGGCTCAGTAGAATAAGTGCTTCCCTGGCAAGCACAAGGTCCTGAGTTCAATCCCTGGTTCCACAAAAAAAAAAAAAAAAAAAAGTTAATGAGACTCCACTTAAGGACTTGCAGAGAGCTAAGCTTAGTACTGGTCCACTTAGAAACCACTAAAAATTAAGCCAGTGTCTAATCACAGTGTAGGTCCAATCAGAGCCCTTATGCCTAAACCCAGTTTAGGACTAGTCATGGGCTATTTAAATCCTATCTAAGGGGGCCTGCCCATTAGCTCAGTTGTTTAAGTGCCTTCTTAAGCAAAACAGTCAGCTTCAGAATTCTGTGCTTTAATCCCCAGCTCCTCATGCCTTACTAGACCTGCCCTTAAGGCATCCTGAGCGGGCCCAAAAAAATCCTTCTAAATCCTATTTAAAATTGAAACCTAATTTAGATTTTATTAAAGCCAACTTAAATACTAGCCAGAACTTAAGCTAGTTTAGGTCTATTCAGAGCTTATGTAAATCTCAGCCAGTATCATACCCCATCTTTATTAATTGTTAGGCAGTGTCCAATTAAGTCCTGTGCAGAGCCTTAACCTAATTAAACCCGAGTTGTAATGCAGTTTAACTACACATGGTGCTCAAAATAATTTAACTAGACTCAGAACTCACTATGATGTTTCTAAATATTTATTAAATTTAGATCTTATAAACCCAGCACTCAGAAGCCTAACCCAAGAGTATTATGAGTCCAAGGCAAGCCTGGGCTACAGAGTAAGACTCTGTTGAGAGAGAGAGAGAGAGAGAGAGAGAGAGAGAGAGAGAGAGAGAGAGAGACAGAAAGAGAGAGAGAGGGAGAGGGAGGGAAGGAGGCAAGAGGGAGGGAAGGAGAAGAGAAAAGAAAAGAAAAGAAAAGAAAGGAGCAAAGCAAATGTTAGCCCTTGGCTAAATTGCAGTTTCTCTAGCTTTAGTTAAATAGTAACATATTCCATGAACCCCTCCCCACCCCCTTTAGTTTGTAGCTGCCATGACCTCAGGTATTCAGCAGCTGCTATGAAAAGAAAATAGGTTTTACCCCTACCTTACCCCACTGCCTGAGGGAGCAAAACAGCTTGTTGTCTCACCACAGCCAATCATGTTTGCAATGTGACGCAGAAAACAATTCCTCCAAAAAAAAAAAAAAGAGAATTTTTATGCAACATTTAACCTAGAAGTTCATTTTAGTCTCAACAGTCCCCTGGTGGTCTGTACAACTTCTTCCAAGACACTCACATTGTGTAACAAGTTTGTAACAAATGGAGAAGAGAGTGTTCCCATGTACAGGAGATGCATCTACACCTTTTGCCCATAATGTGCAATTGAGAGTTAAGAAGCACGCTAGCTAAGATGCACTGGAACTGCAGTGAAGAGCCTTGTATAGCTTTCAAAAGGCTGAACCTTGAGCATTCATAGACCCTATGAACTCTCTACAGTTAGTTTACCAATGCCAGTGCACTGAAAGAAGTAGGCAGTATGGTGTTTCTTGGCTTGGCTTATTATAGGATACTAAATCTCTCAGATGAAAACTCAAGAAGATGATAAATTCAGACCAAAGAACGATCAATCACTCCTATCTAATGGTTGCATGGATTCTTAATGATAAAAGACTGGCAATCTGTTCCAAATTCCTACTGTAGTATTTTATTAAGAGTATGTGTTTATATACATTCATTTTTTAGTAAACTATGTTTTTCTTTCATTTGTTTAATGCTTATTTCTCATATTTTGTCAACATAAATTTTATTGACACAGTAACTGTGCATATTTAGAAGGTATAATGTGATCGTTTAATACATGTATCAAATATGCAATGCTCAAGTCGGAGTCATTAGCATTTCTGTTTCCTCACACATTTACCAGTTCTTTGTGTTGACCTTTGAACTGTAAAATGTATTTGATTTATTCCACACAGAGTTTATTGTGGTTCACTTAATAATTTTTGTCATGTGTGTCAAGTTATAACTGACGCTTCCAATGTCCTATTGATCCCTCAAAATATGAGATAGCTCAGGATCTGCTCTGCCTGGCCTAAATGAACTTCTATACAGAGAAAAGGAGGCAAGTGCTTCTGCTCAGAGGACAAGGCCGATTCCTCCAGGGCGTAACAACTTCTTCCATTGGGCTGTGTGAAGAAGTTGGTCAAAAGCACCAATCTGAGCAGCAGTGTCAGGGAGTTCATACATTCACTCACTCATTCCCACAAACAGTCATCAACTGCTATGTTCCATATATCCTCCAGCATACAAAGAACACGACAGCAAGTGCATATTGCAACAAGCCTTGACCTCATGGAGTTTTCATTCTACAAACAAAACTAGAAAAAGTTGTTTTCAGCCATGAAGTAAAGCCGAAATTAAAATAATCTACATCCTATAGACTCGCTGGTTAAAACTACATATGATGGGCTATGCCCAAAATGACAGACTAGGTGTGAGACAGGAAGTAGGTGGAAAGAACTAAGCAGATAGTCATGTCATTACAAAAACAGCAGCATAAAGTAAAAATTGTCTTTTTAAAAATATCGAATCAGGGCTGGAGAGATGGCTCGGTGGTCTAAAGCACCTACTTAGAACAAGCTTAGCAAAGCATCAGGGACCGCGGTTCAATCCCCCAGCACCACATGCCAGCCAGCCTCGCCCCCTGGTG
>NW_004524693.1:6821712-6836298 GCF_000260255.1 Octodon degus
AAAAAAAATAAAAATATCGAATCATATGTTGGTATGGTGGTCCATACCTCTAATCGCAGTACCTGGGGAGGTTAAGGCAAGAGGATTGCAAGTTTGAGCCCAGCCTGGGCAACAAAGCCACATGCAAGACCCTGTCACAAAATGACAAGGGGTTAGGGTTAAGAATGTACCTCATCTTGAAGACCCTGTGTTCAGTACCCAGTACTGAAAAAATAACATGACCACAACCACAGCCACATTATCCCGGACAATTCATCTATATATCTTTGGTCTTCAGTTGCTTATTCTACAAATTGGAATAACTTAAACAAATGAAAAAAAATACAAATGTGGGTTTGATCTGGTTAACACCTTAGAGCTACACTATGTGCCCTGGCCATATGTTTCAACCTTTCTGAGCCTCATAATCCTTTCTCAGAAAAAGAAAAAAAGAATGATACTAAAAATACCTATTTTGTGGGGCTGCCATGCACCAAAATTAAAGAAAACAAGCAAAATGTTGGGGCCAGGGAGATGGTTCAGTGTAATAAGCGCTTCCCAGGCAAACGCAAAGACTTGAGTTCAATCCCTGGTTCCTCAAAAAAAAAAAAAAAACAAGCAAAATATTTAATTGAATAAATTATTGGCCTCTATTAAGAATCAGGAAAAATGAATTATACTTTAGCACACCTTGGTTGTCTTAAGGTATTTGGAATATACTTGATAAAGATCTGTGCCCTGGTTTATCAGTTTTCACTGCAGAGCAATAGCAAGATTCACCAAGCGATGCAAGGACAGAACTTCCAAAGCTGGCCAAATGTAACCTAATAGGATGAGAGAGCAGGTTTTTCCTCATTTCACCCAGTCCAGCTCAACTCAGATTTATCCATCCCTGTGACTATAACAACGAAACAGACTCCAATGCTGTGATATGTAAAAACTCAGAGACACACTTCAGGTCTGTTTTTCTCCTATTCACATTTCTCGTTTAACCAGCATGACAGCCAAGGACTCCTGAGTTCTCTGCTGTGCTTTCAGACTTTCTATGCCCCTTTTTATATGCTTCCCTTTCTCTGAGTAGAGTAGTAGCATCTTACAATCTAATATTTGAGAAATGCTTGGAAAAGGAACAAGAATATTAACTATTCGTTCCACTTTGTGAACAAATTCACAAATACTTCCCTTATGATTACAGAAACTTACAAAGGACTGCTGTAATTAGATGCCTTTCAGATTTGCTCTGAACTTTGGGATCATAAAGGAAATATATTAGCATCATTTCAGCACTTGGTGCTAAACTGTAAGTACTGAGCCATGCACTCTCTCCAGGGCCAGGTGGAGAAAGGAATGCTTTTAAGAAGCTCAGCAATAAAAGCAAGACTATACATTTCCTCCTTGGGGTTACGAACTGGGTAGCAATGTATCTCAATTGAGCATGGCTTTAGGCAGCCTTTGATGAAAGACAAAGGACCCAGATCACCTAAAGCAATGGCTTGCACTCAGTATGACCCTCTCCCTGCACCCCACCCCTCCACGTACACCCGAGGACATTGGGCGAAAGCTGGGGAGATTTGTCAAAACTAATGAGGGAGTACAAATGATTACCAAACCTCCTACAAAGCAGGAAGCAGTCTCCCAAACAAACAGCTCTCCAGCCCCTAAGCTGAATAGCCGCAAGCCTGAAAACTTGTGACCTGGAGAATTTTTCAATCCTACTCATCCTGATAAATTAGCAAATGCTATTGAATGACTTTCTATGGAAAACACACACCATGGTCTATCCCCTAAGGAAGCTTAGAGTGTAACAGAAAAGCCAATTAAGTCCAAGAAGCAACCACAAAATAAAGGACTACATCATTGCCCAAACAACTGCTAGACATTGCACCAACACCCTTTAATTTTTTTTCTTTTTTAAATTTCTTACAACTATTTTGTTATTGTTTTGCTTTGTTTTTTCTTTGAACCAATCTTACATGTTTATATCTGCTAACGTGAACAACTAATTTGAATATAACATCATGCAATACAGCAACCATTGTTGAATTCCTATTTGTTTAGTGAAATTTTGTATCATTTCTAGCACTGTTTTTTCTATCGAGATTTTGTATTCTTTAAAAGACAAAAAATATAAATGTTACAAAGGACTAAAACTCACTGAGCGATAATACCAGCTGCAAGTAGGAGAGAAAAACAAACGACAACAAAAACATCCCACAACAAAACCACTACCACATCTCTGAGAAGCTCACAACAAAAAATACTACCATGTCCCTGAGAAGCCAGCAATTCTAAGTTTCACAGATACAGTTTTTGTATTTACCACAGCACTACCAGGGAATTTCAGATGTTACAGACTGGGTAGGGCATTAATGTACAAATAAAATTAACTAAAGGTTATGTTATGAATCTAAGACAGTTTGAGAGAGTATTCATTTTTTACATTAAAGTATTAGGTCAAAACCTTTCTTTTGCAAGACCCATGGACTTTCCACCCCAGACTCTCAAGAAAGCTGAGGATTTGCCTGAGTGATGCTTACACAGGCAACAGAAAGCATGTATCCCATTTAGATGGGGGAGGCTCTGCATATAGATTATGAAAACTGAAAACTGCCAGATAAAGGCAACGTTGGGCATGGTGGTGCACGCCTGTGATCCTTGTGAGTTCGAGACCAGGTTGTGCTACAAATTAAGCTCAAGGCCAGACTGAACTGCGTAGCAAGAGCCTGTCTTAAAAAGACCTTTTAAAAAAAAAAAGGAGAAGGGGCCGGGGAGATGGTTCAGTGGAATAAGTGCTTTCCTGGCAAGCGCAAGGGCCTGAGTTCAATCCCCGGTTCCACAAAAAAAAAAATAAAATAAAATAAAAATAAAAAATAAAGGAGAAAGGAAGCGCCTCTTGAAGAGGGAAAGACTGAAACACAAAAAAATAAAAATAAAGACTGGTACCACCAAAAAATAAAAATAAAAAAATGAAACAATATAAGCACTAACTGTTCCTTTCAATTAACTAATAGAAATTAGTAGTACAATTATCTTAGCTAATATATATATATATATTCACCTTCTTTTCTCCTTTCCTCCATGAATTCTGATTTCATTCTTTGATGAATGTGGAGTTTTCTCAGTCCGTTTTTCCTCAGCAAAACATACCTACTACCCTCTGTCTCTTCTCAGACATTGCCACATAGTGAACTGTTTACAAATTCACCTTGGGCATAAAGGACTGACCTTCAGAGAGCATCAGAAAAAGCTAGCTGCAAGACCAGCAGAGCATCACCGCAGTACTTACCTTTCTAATCGTGCTATCGCATTGTAGGTAACTTGCTCTTAAGCACAGCAAGTTAAGAGCTCTATCCCGTCTGCTAGAAGAAAGCTTCTTCAGCCAGGGTTCAGCCCTTTTATTGTTCTGATGTTCATTTGGCTTTTTTTTTCTTTCTGACCTTTGTAGGACATTGAAACATTGAAACATTTTGTGTCTCTCCCAAAGACCTTGCTTCTAAAATTCACTCTCCCATCATTTCAGTTGCCTTCCAGTGCACACACTCCCACATCCCACAAACACATATCCCTTCATTTCTCCTTCTTTGTTTGTTTTGGTGCTGGGGGTCAAGGCCAGGGTCTTTCACATACTAAGTGTGTGCTGTGCCATTTAGCACCAAACTTCAGGCCTCCATTGTTATTCAATGCATCAACACCCTCCACCCTAAAGAGTCTGCCCTGAAGAAATTTAGAGTTAACCAGTGAAATCAATGAAGAACACCTAGGAAAAAAGATTGCACAGCCATTTTTCTATAAGTGCCATATGAAGTTGGAAGACTAGAGATGTCAGTGTACCCTGGAATCTTTAAGAAAACTCCACATTCATCAAAGAATGAAATCAGAATTCATGGAGGAAAGGAGAAAAGAAGGTGAATATATATATATATATTAGCTAAGATAATTGTACTACTAATTTCTATTAGTTAATTGAAAGGAACAGTTAGTGCTTATATTGTTTCATTTTTTTTTATTTTTATTTTTTGGTGGTACCAGGGATTGAACTCAGGACCTTGAGCTTTCCAGGCAGGCACTTATTCCACTGAGTTATCTCCCCAGCCTCCGAGTGCTTATATTGTTTGATCAACTTCACATGCCTATATGTGGTAAACTAAGCAACTATTTTGAAGATAACAATATGCAATACAAAAACTATTGCTAATTTCCTATCAGCTTGTTTTGAAATTCTGTACCATTTTTATTGCTTTAAAATTTTCCCTTTAAAATACAATACGTTTAAAGTAAAAAAAATCAGAATTCAATCTAGTAAAACACAAAGAGAGGGATTTTTGAAAACAGAAAATCATGAATGAGTACCCTATTTTCAGTCTCTTTCAAAATCAAAAGTGCCCTGTTCAATTCCTTGTCTCACTAATGCTCCCATCTCCAACCCTATTTAAGTCTTTTCTTCATCAATGTAAGTTTCTAGAGACATGAGCAAGAATCAGAAAAAAAAAAAAACAGATAACTGGTATTTAAGTGGACATTCACTGTGTCCCAGACAGGTCTATCAGTTATCCATTCTCATGAAAATAATTTAAACACTATTTTTCATCAGTGTGTTCTGTGCCAAGTAACCAGGCACAGTGCTAATAACCATCTGTGCATAGTATCCCAATCAATCCTCTCAAGAGATATGCAGTGCTAATATTAGAATCCCCATTTTAGGATGAGAAAATTGAGGCTGAGGTGACAGATGAGTAAACTGAGAGATGCAAAGAGACTTGCCCAAGAAGCACACTGCTCATAAGTAGCAAAGACAGATCTCTAAGCAACATGGACCTAACATCAAAGACTGCCTACTAGAAAACGTATGATAGAACAAGAGCTGGAAAATCAGAGCTACAGCCCTGCCCTCCTTCTTCAGAAAATGACTTCTTAAAAGTCCTCTAAGCACTTGGAATCCAAGAAAGATAATGTGTGAGGTGGACAGGAAAAGTGCAGGAATGTGCAACACGGGTGGTGGACAAGGCAATGAGGAACAACACTCCTGGCTTACATAAGAAAACTGTGAACTACATTGCCATGGTTCCTACCAGCAATACTTCGAAAACTTCACACAGGAAAAGCCGTTGTGAACAAAGTTTTTACACATGCAGTCTTCCACCTGGCCTTAAAAAAAGCCAGGAAAGGTTTAGCATTCCTATAATCCCAGCACTGTGTAAGGGTGAGGCAGGTGGACCATAAATTCAAGCCCAGTCTGGGCAATTTTTGACTTACCAAGACTTTGTCTCAAAAATAATAAATTAGCCATGCGTGATGACACATGCCTGTAACACCAGCACTCCCAAAGCTCAGGCAGGAGGATTGTTGGGGGTTGCAAGTCACCCTGGGCTGCAACATAAGTTCAAGACCAGTCTGAGCTGCATAGTGAAACCCAGTCTCAAAAAGAGAAAAGTAAATAAATAATAAATCATTAAAATGGTCTAAGGATATCAGTCAGTGCTAAGACCCTGGGTTCCTCTCTAATAATGAAAAACAAACAAACCTCTGAGGTATCGCAGTCAAACTTTCTGCAACCCTAACTTGCGAATTTTTCTCAATAAAAAATTCTCTTTTTCGCCCATCCTCTAAAACACATCTTGCACAATAATGCAGTTTTTCATCCTGGAATTTGTTGGTTTTTATAAAATCTGACTTATAATGAGGATTTACACTGATTCCAACTACACATCCTTCAACACACTATTGCTCCCTACCCACCTCATTATCTCTCATTATGACCAACACCTTCCAGCTCCTTTCTAAAATTCCAAGCGAATAAGAAGCATCAGAGAAGTCATCCTCAGAACATTCAGAGAAACTGATGAAGAAAGCAGCAGCGCAGATGCGTGTGAACCGCAGAGGCCCAGACTGTATCTGCAGTAGTCACTTCTATACTACACATCCAGGAGCAGCACTTACTTCTTCGTCCATCATGGAATAATGGTCATAATGATGAAAAGAGCAACCCTTTACTGATTGCTTCCTTGTTTAATCCTCACAGTAATCCATGATGAAAAATAAGATTAGCAAGATCAGCTTTCTAGTTGCAAGGCACTGAATTAACTCTGTTACTCTTTATAATGACTCAACAGCAGGGGTTACTATTATCATCCTCATTTTGCAGATGGAGAAATAGAGTCAGATTAGGTTACTTGCCCAAGGTCACCTAGCCTGTAAGTGACAAAGCTGTAATTTCTTTTACAAGTCAATCTGTCTGTCTGTCTGCAAAGACCAAGCTTCTGACCACACCACATCACATTATTTCAAACAGCTTTAATTTTTCAGCTTATGTTATGCTTTAGGCTTCCAAAAGATGAGGAAGGCCACTTTCCATCCTTCTGGTGGAAACTGTTAGAAGTATCATAGTATGTTCCCACCTGTGAATCATTTGCTTGTCACAGTAGCCCTATGAGGAAGGCAGCACCAGAATTACACAGATAAAGACGCAAATACAAAGATCCACCCCCTACCCCACTATGAATCAGAGGCCAGAGCAGAGTCTAAGTTCAAAACTGATGACTCTCGACTTAAAGTGGGGTTGTGTTTTCATAAACTCATGATAAACTGAAAATTCTGAAGTCAAAAATACATTCAGTACACCTAACCTATGGGACACCCCAGCTTAGCCACGCCGTACACCACGGAGTATCTGGCATTAGTATAATCAATAGTCTGTGGCTTTCTGTTCTGATGTCTTTTATTCTTCCTTCTTGCCCTTTCCAGCTTCCCCATTTAATCTAGTACAACTGCAACTCCTCGTTGGATTGACCGTGCCCTGTCTGACTTTTTATTTGGTTCCAGTGAGTTTCCATGGTGTTCTGTTCAACACACTGTATCACTTACTCCCTAGCTCCTGGGAAGCTTTCGAAAGCAGCTTCTTCTTTCCTCCTAGATCTCCACTCTTTGGAGTAAGACATGAGCTCCCACCACCTTCTACCACCATTTCACAGTGGGAATAAGCTATTGCATCGCATAATCCCCTTGTTCTAGCTTCTTTCAGAGTCCATCCTACTCAAAACAAAAGAATTAGAACATCTGCCTGAAAACTCCATTGGGCTCATTTTGACTGTTGTGCAGACAGTAGTGCCTCGATTCACAAATTTGACACTTTCCACGATTCTGGTCTCAAACAGAATTGGACAAGGGCCAAATCCAACAGGTTCGGGGTTGACCTTCTGGGGAAATCAGATTTGGTTCTCATCCACTTCGGATTGTGACCCGAATCTTGGAGAGAATTGAGTTCGTGAATCAAGGTGCCATCACCTGCAAGTTTAAAAATCACTTGAAAAAGCTGTGCGTTCTAAAATAATTTTCAGTATCTAGCCTAGCTGTCCTCCATTTGGTTCAAATTAGTGAGGCTTAGCTCTTGTTTGAAATTACAGGGATGGAGTCCTGTTGACTTAATTTTATGAGTTTGCACCTGTGTTGCCATTGCTGTTTGTACCCCTAATGGGGGACCAAGTCTGCTAGCTTATTCCAGCAAGCAAGCCTGTTTATTTAGTACAAAATGTCTCAGTAATCCCTGGGTAGTAATGCACATAAGTTTTTTCCCATAAAATCCATCATGGATTAAGTTACTTGGGTGGATAAACATCCGATTGTGACAGGAGAACACATGTAAATTCAGGAGCTACTTCTAATCATAATCTGGACCTAAACTCCTTGCCAAATGCATTTCTTGGTCTCAACTATTTGCCGCAACAGTGGAGAAGGGAAGCTGCACTAAGGAAAATACGGTTCAGCAAGCTCACTGCAGTGCTGAGGGAAGCAAGGTATTGGAACCTTGCTACCTCTTCAGGAAATTTGCACCACACTGACTCCCTTTTTGAATATTTTCCTCTCTTCAGAATCCAGTTTGGCTGACAACTACAAAATAAATAAAACGCAATCTGTCTTCAGTCTTTCTGCTGAGTTGCCTTTTAAAATACACCCTTGCTCACAGCTAGATGATCTTTTGAAGAGCTAATATCTGACGCAGCAAAAGTTTGATCCATTTCAATGTGTACCCATTCACTCAAGGAGGAGGCAGCAGTTCCCGAAAGACCAGCAGACTTTTTTCAAACTGTCCTCCAATCTTTGGGTAGCTGATAACTGTTATTTCTTCGTGGCCCTCACCTTCCTTTCTACAGTGGGGAAGAACTTACTCCTACAATTTTTCTCAAAGCAGACAAAAAGATAATGTGTGATAGCTGTGAATTCCTAAGCTTCAAATCAGCTCACTTCCTTCAGAAACATAAGAAAATAATTTGATTCCAATGGGGTTAGCAAACAATAGACCTTACAGGGAAGGTAGAATTTTCAGGACTCCAACCCCCTCACATAGCAAAATCTTGCTCAGTGCTCAAGTCCCCCATATCAAGTAACATAATATTTAAATATTATACTATATACTTCACACTTTAAGTCACCTTTCAATTAAATACCTAAAGTAATGTGAATTGTGTTTCCATAACTGTTACACAATCTTGTATAGGGAATAACAAACAAAATCTGTATATGTTCAGTGCAAAGGCAGTTTTGTAAAGCATTTTTGTACCCAAGGTTGCCTGAAGTTGAGGATGCAAAGGGCTAGCTAGATATGCTACTTGACAAACCTTTGAATGTTGAACATGTGTCGAGGTGACCTCCCTTCCAATCTCACCTGGACTTTATGGACACACACAACAACCCAAAACTCATCTGAAAGCGATCAGTGAGGAGACTGAATGTAGAACTGACTTGTTTCATTGTGCTGCAATTTGTTTGCTTACTGACTGGTTCCATGGACAACAAGAAGTTGGATTAGAGCAGGGAAAGATTTCTCTCTTCTGACCATCACCCCTTCCTAATGCAGCCAATGGGCTCAATGCTGCTGGCTTTTTACTAAGCCTCACCTTACTTCGCAGCACCCACCCTGACACCAGGCCCTCTGCTCTGGCAAGGTGACTTCCCTCATTACCATTGTAGATTTGGACCAAGGGAACTCCCCAATGACTAGGCAAGTCTCTCCCTTGCTTTTTATTCCTAAATGAGCACTTATTACAGAGCTTCATACACAGTAAGGATTCACATGTTAATTACTTCATTCAATCATTCATTTTGCAAACCTAGGGACTGAACCTAGGGCCATTTTTTTTTTAATTTTGGGACAGGGTCTGCCTAAGTCACTAAGTTGTTCAAGAGGGCTTCAACTCGCAGTCCTCCTGCCTCAGCCTCCCAAAGTGCTGGGACTACAGGAGTGTACCATCTACATCCAATTAACCACTACTACTACTACTACTATTATTATTATTATTATTATTATTATTATTATTTAACATCTCTGCACCTCAGATTTCTTATCTGTAAAGTGGCTGTAATAATAACTATCAACATCCTAGGTTTGTTAATATGCATGTATTTCAGTTGGTGTCATGGTCCCTCATGCCCATCATAAATTGAAAATATTAGAAGTAGAAATGCATTAAATATACCCAACGTATCAGACCAGGTAGTTTAGCAACACCATAATCTATAAAGCTATCAGCAGCTTCCCCTGGTGACTGTGGCAGCTGACCCCGAGCTGTGGCTCACTGTTACTGCCCAGAATCACCAGAGGATCTGGTGACACGTGGCTCGCTGAAGCTAAGATGAAAATCTTCAACTGGAATTCATATCATTTCTATACAATCATAAATTGAGCTATTATATGTCAGTACATACAAAGTGCTTTTTAAAAAAATAAATGTAATTTGTTTCTCAATAAAATTATGGAAAAAAATAAAAAATAAAAATAAAAAAATAAATGTAGATAGTCCTTGTTAAAGGTTGCTAGATTCAACATTGTTATAATGCAAATTACTCTAAACAGGTGCTAAAGGTGCAGCGCAATCACAGTAACATTCCTAGCAAAGCATTCCTCAACTATATCACACACTGAAGATCAAATAAAGAATATTTGAATATTAACACATAGCACAACAAAGTGCACGTGACACTAAAGAAGGACCAGCAAGCATGCAAATGCAAAAAGGTCCAAAACAGACCCAGGTACATATAGTCAGCTGAATTTGGCAGAAGGGAAAAGGCAATTCAGTCAAGAAAGGAAAGTACTGTTCCACAAATCGGCAATTAATCAAAACAAACAGTACAGAAAAAATTCACAAAGTACAAACTTCATAGTATACAGAAATACTCAAATAGTCCACAGACATAAATTTAAAATACAACACTAAAAGTTCTAAGAAAAGAAACGCAGGGTGACCTCATGCTAGTGATGAATTTTTAGATCCCACACCAAATCCAGCCCCGCGTGGTGACCCAGTGCTTGAAATTCCAGGACTCAGGAAACTATGGCAAGAGAATGGGGTCTGGGTGATTGGGGAACCCTGCTCACAAAAGAAAGGGAGGTGGGAGCTGTGTATGTAGCTCAGTCAGCACAAAGGTCCTGAGTTCAATCCTCAGTACTGAAAAATAAATCCAATCCAAAAAACACTGGAAAAACCTGATGGCTCCAATTTTATCAAATTAAATATACCAACTCCTTGACACTTTTTTTTTATACTGAAAACTGAACCCAGGTCCTTCTGAGCTACAACTCTAGCCCTCTGCATTTTTTGTTTGCTTTTTTATTTGTTTGAGACAGGATATCACTAAGTCTCCACACTGCCCGGGCTGGGCTTAGCCTCGTGGTGGTCCTCTTGCCTCTCCATCTCAGTCATGCTGAGATTACCAATTTGCACCACCACACCCACATTATGATGGAAACTCTTACAGAACAGAAAAACAAGGCACAGACTAGGATAAATGATTTGGAGGAAAACATAACTGCAAAATTACTTGTACCCAAAAATATAGTTTTGAGGGCCAGGTAGATATCTCAGAGCACAGCGCCTGCCTGGCAAATGCAAGTTCATGACCTCCACTCCTAGTTTAAAAAAATTTTTCTAAAAATCAAGCAGTAACATAATTAGACGTATGTAAAGAGTAAAAATATTTAAAAACACTATAAACTAAAAAAAATAAAAAATAAAAATAAAAATCAAGCAGAAGGGCTGGCAATATAGCTCAGAGGACTAAATGCCTGCTTCCTCAAGCACAGGGGCAGGGGTTCAATTTTTGACACCACAGGCAGTGCCCGTCCCGCCCCCAGGGCACACTGAGCCTGCGACTGAGTCTGAGAGTGGTGGAGCACGAGTGTAATCACAGCACTGGGAAGGAAGGCTGAGACAGGAGGATCAGTATGAGGTCGAGCTGCATAGTGAGACCCTGTATCAAATACAGAGAAAAATAAAAATAAAAACTCAAGTGGGCAAAAAGTAATAATAATAATACCCTCAAAGGGTACGAGATCCCAGCCTGCATGCAGGTCTTCATTCTACAGCATGTTAGAAGCTCTGCCGCGGCGTCTGAGTGGGTGCTTCGCCTGCCATTCTAGCAAGGTTTTTTGTTTTTGTTTTTGTTTTTGTTTTTGTTTTTGTTTTTGTTTTTTGCGGTACCGGGGATTGAACAGGACCCTGCACTTGGCAGGCAAGCGCTTATTCTACTGAGCTATCTCTCCAGCCTTCGCCTGCCATTCTACATCTCTGTCCCCAAATTTAAATTCTCGATGGCTCTGGCTTCAGCTTGATTCCACATGCATGCCTCGCCGTGGCTGGGGTGAGTGGCGTGGCCCCGGAGCCTCGCGGAACACTTGCTGCACACCAAGCTGCCACACTTGGGAACCAGCAGGTCCGCAGTACAGCCCGAGAAGGCATCTGGCCTAAATTCACAAAGCCAGGCCCAGCCTGCCCCGCAGCATGGTGCTCCCGGACCTACCTCGGTGCAGACGAAGAAGGAAGAAGGCGTGCAGAACGCGTCAAGTCCCGAGCAGCTCCAGCGCCTAGGAGCATGCAGCCGGCAGCGCCGCCATCTTAGGCCAAGAACTGTGAGCCGCTCTGGAGGCACTGGGGGCGTGGCGAGACGCGGCGGGAAGCGCGGGGAGGCGAGGAGCAGGCAGCTCCGGGGAGGGCTCGCTGGGAGACTGAGGCGGCACCCTGGGAGGCTGAAGCAGATGGCTAGCAAGTTCCCGCCCAGCCTGGGCAATTCAGTAATTTACAGACTGTCTCAAAAATCAAAATAAAGGGGCCGGGGAGGGCCGTGGACATGGCTCAGTGGAATAAGCGCTTCCGTGGCAAGCACAAGGGCCTGAGCTCAATCCCCGGTTCGGCCAAAAGTAAAATAAAATAGAATAAAAATAAAGGACTGGGGAGATGCCTCAGAGGCAGGAACACCTGCCTGTCCAGTGCAAGGTCATGAGTTCAATTCCCAGTACCTAAATAAATAAAAAGGGCTGGGGAGCTAGGTCAGTGCAAAGGCGAATTCAATCCTTAGTACCAGTGTGGAGGATTCAAAATATAGGGAGTTTAATGTGTATTTTGGTGTATTTTGTCTCTGACTATCAAGACTACTGCCTTGAGAGCTACTGCCTTGAAAGCCCAAACTATTCAGATAAAAAGAACCACGTGTATTTGGGGGGAGTGGGGGACTGTATGGATCATCCACTTGTGCAACCAAGGGGAAATGCATGCACTGGGTAATTGAAAATTCAGGTCTAAATTTTAACAGGGAGGGACAGAGAATTTTCGTATTTCAAAAAGGTAGGGGCTGGCCAGCCAGACAGCTCAACGGACTAACACGCCTGATTAGGCAAATGTAGGGATCACGGTTCGATCCCCTTCGTGCCATGCTGGCCCCATCAGCGGGGCGCACTGAGCTGCTGACTGACACTGGACATGGTGGCGCGAGCCTGTAATCGCAGAGCTTGGGAGACTGAACACAGGAGGATCACCATTAGTCTGAGCTGCGTAGCAACTACATAATAATGTACCAAATACATAATAATGTACTAAATACATAAATGAAATATAAATAAAAATACAATACATGCCTTCAAAACCCATTGAGGTGTGACATGGTGCAATAGTGTCCCTCCCCAACAGAACCTTACCCTCTAATAAGAACACTGAAGTCACAGGTTCTACAGACAAATAGGCCTAACACGAGGCAGGCTCTGGGAGGTGCCACAAGGAAAAGCAAAGTGGTCTGGGCTCAAGGAGTGAGAGGTCACCTCTGGCAGGAGCAATCAGGCAATACTTCCAGAAATAACTGACAGTGTTCTCCAATGATTTTATGATTTTTTAAAGTTTTCTGTAGGACTGTAGTGCCTGCTGATGTTCCCCATTTCTGAATACCCTAAGCTCCCATGATGCAGTGCTTCATGAAAAACTGGTGAACTTTTCCTGAAGTTAAATGGATCCAGATTAAATGACTACCTTTTATTCCACTTCTTCTTTTATGAAATGATAACAGGAGATTAAAAATGAATGGACTTTTCTACGTTTGTCAAAATAATCTCTGGATGTCCAGGGAAGTGGCCTTATCTAGTCTACAAGAGCCAACCATCTGGCAACCTGACAGGTTTACCATCTATACCACTTAAAAGAGCATCTGAATGCAACTGTCACTGTCCCTTTCAATTGTTTCACAGCAGTTAGACTGGTTTCCCAAGGAGCTTCTGCAGGTTAGGATCACCACAGGTATGTCTGCTTGTGCCCCTCTCCAAAGGCCACTCATAGCAGGGCTCAGAGCAGGTATTTCCAAGTACTTATAGAAAGTCTTGACTTCATAGCTTACAGTTGGCAAGTCAAATCCTGTTCTGTCTTGAGATCACCATGTGATACAGGCATTAAATTCAGTTGATTAGACAGCTATAGGAACAAAAGTCACATACAGTAGACTGGTAAGGGGCTAAGCAGAGAGTTCACACAGCATGAATGAGGTCAGAACACTGATGAGATGAAATCCAAGCTATTTTTTTAGTTTTCTAGTAGTGGGATAAGCTCTTTCTTATGGAACTTGGGACTATTCTTATCAAGAGTTGTTCCTAGGAGGGCCAAAGAGATATTGTAAAGCACAGCTTTATCTCAAAGAGAAAAAAACTTGAGGCTTTCCCAAAATGTCTGTGCAGCACCAAAAACGTACTGTAATGTTTAGCCCTTACCTGGAAGTATTGGAGAACTAAAACATTGCAGAGTGAACCACTAGAGTGAAGGCCTAACACATTTGTTCAGAAAATTTGGACAGATGGAAAAAGTAGGTCCCATACAGATCTAGCCTGGGGCTAACTTGGCAAAAAAAATCTTTAGTGCCTCTTCTATGTCCTTAACTATACCTCCTTTTTTTACCTTTCCTAGCTGCTAACTCAAAAGTCCAATCTAGGAAAAGCACCATTGCCTCCTGACTTGGCTGGTAGGCAGGTCCCTTAGCTGGCTAATATGATATACCCACTAGGTATTTAATAGCTTAATATAGTGCTACTTCCTACAACATAAATATAATATCACTGCCTTAAACCAAAGATACTTCACTTTGCCAAGGCCAATGTGAAACATGTTAGGACATAGAGCTTTCTGCAGTTTTCAGATTGTAGTGTCCATGGATTGTCAGCAAGTGCAGGGTTGTTTTGTTTGTTTATTTTTTGTCTTTTTTTTCAAAATTTTATTGATAAACAGATAGCAATGAGACAGTTTCAAATCAAATCGGAAGTACAGTTTCAACAAATAATACACTGCATATATTCTTCTTAGTGGT
>NW_004524693.1:6836803-6838869 GCF_000260255.1 Octodon degus
GTAGTGTCTTAAATTTTCTGATCAAGAAGATTATGGAGCCAAAGAGGAAAGTGATCGATGACGTAGAGTGTGCCTAAGGAGAGTCACATGGGGAGAAAACACTCTCTCAGGCTTTCACAGCAAGCACATTGGCCAAGCAATGGCCGTGACTCATCCACATGGCTACACTGACAAAGGTTCTACAATCTGAGGTACAGGATCTCAGGATATTTTTTGTCTTTTTAAGACAGGGATTCCATTCTGCAGTTCAGGCTGGACTTAAGTTCACTTTGTAGCCCAGGCTGGTCTCAAACTCACAAAGTTCTTCCTGCATTAGGCCCTCAAGTGCTGTGATTACAGGCGAGCACCACCATGCTCAGCAGCAATTGCGGTATTTAATAACTTGGTCTATGAAATTACACTTTTTTGTATTTTTTTATTTTTTTATTTTTTTCCATAATTTTATTGACAAATAGCAATGAGACAGTTTCAAACCAAATTGGTAGGACAGTTTCAATAATTAACACATTGCGTACTGTCTTCCTAGTGGTTATTTGTTGTACAAGATGCAGACATGATATCCTTTTGGGTCTACAGGGTGTTCAGGGTCTCACTCCTAGATCGGACTTGCAGTGATCCACCTATTTACAGCCTCCCAAAAGCTGGTATTCCAGGAGTGCGCCACCACACCCAGTCTCAATTGCTGTCTCAGCACACTCCAGGGGCAGAGCCCACACAGCAGGCCCAGGAATTGAACCCCCAGCCTGCTTGCAGGCTCTTTAATCTGTTGAGCTATTTGGCCGATGCAAAATTATACTTCTATACTTGAGCAACTGGGGCAAGGGTGGAGATAAAGTCCCAGTGACACCTGGTGCCGCTGTATTGACCAGTTACAGTGCCCAAACCCCCATCTGCAACCATGGCTCTTGGCCAGCGCACCCTCTTTAGTGTTTCTCAAAAAACTGGCCTTGTGCAATTTGCCAGAAGCTTAATATCTCTTGGTTTGAATTTAGTTGTTTCCCGAGGAACAGCTAAAGCTCTCAAAAATGCTGACCTGGCAGTTAGAGATGTCTCTGAGCTAACAGGATTTCTTAAAATGTTAGGGAGTCCCGTGAAAAACTTGCACACTGCATTCCATGCTGGAACCTTGGCTCATAATATCCCAGAAGATAATGCTGACCTTACAGCTCTTTCTTGTTCACTGCTGACAAGGTTGTGGTTGAGGCTTTCAATGAGTTGGGAATAGTCTTCGGCTCTTCTGCCATTGATGTCACATCACATATAATTAACCTCTAGGAAGAATGTATGCAATGTGTTAAGTATTGAAATTGTCCTACCAATTTGGTTTGAAACTGTCTCATTGCTATTTGTTTCTCAATAAAATTATGGGGGAAAAAAGAGAAAAGAAAAAAAAAAGACCAAGTGTGTAAGAAACTAGAATAATTAAAGGACTGAAAGAAAGGAGAAAAAAATAAAATAAAATTTTTGTGATTTACTTGTGTGTAGACAACAATCATGTGAAATTTTCAAAATACCCTTTCAAAAATAAAACATGACATTAAAAAAAATAAAAAGAACTTAGTCTGTGGAATCAGTTAGATTAGGGCTTGAGTCCTGGCTTGGTTACTTATCAAGAAATGTGAGGTGGTGACCTAGCGCAGTGGTCTCCGTGCTGGGCTCTAGAGCGCGAGGTCGCCAGTTCGCAACCCCGTCCCCACTCTTTTAGGGCCGGGGAGATGGCTCAGTGGAATAAGTGCTTCCCTGGCAAGCTCAAGGGCCTGAGTTCAATCCCCGGTTCCAAAAAAAAAAAAAAAAAAAAAAAAAAAAAAAAAGAAAAGAAAGAAAAGAAATGTGACCTTGTGCTCAGTTATGTACTGTATCTGTAAAGTAGATATCATGCTAGCATCTGCCCTTAAAGTTGTTATGAGATTATGCCTGTGAAACTCTAATTCAGCATCTGATACATTATAAGAGTTTGATATATGAGAGTTAATTTCCCTCTGTTAAGAGCATTTCCTAGGGGAAGGGGAGATGGCTCAGTGGAATAAGCATTTCCTTGTTTCCTTGGAATAAGCACTTCCTTGGCA
>NW_004524693.1:6838969-6854506 GCF_000260255.1 Octodon degus
GTACCAGACTTCACCTCCTTAGCCCATGCCTTTCCAAAATCATGTGGAAGAGAACTAACTAGCTTGCTGACTGTTAATGTCTGTCTTAACTGGTACACACCTGAAGAATTTCAATTGCGTTTGAGCCACTGTACATTACATAGTCTAAAGTTCCTGGCTATGATGAAACCTCCATAAATATACTCTAAATTATTTCTATCCTGTGAGCTCATTTCCTCCAGAGATGTTCACAATCCCCAGGATGTATGTATTCATATCTCTTCTCCACACATTTTTACACACAAAAAAATTCTGACGTCATTTTCTACTGTTCTTTATATTATAGACTATGCCAAAACTGGGTTGAAGACATCTAGGAAAATATAGCAAAGTCAAATGGTAAAGCTAGATCTTTAGATACAAAGTGAACATCACTGAGAGCTTTAGTAAAGCCTCATGAAGGAGAAAAAGACAGCTTTCCAACTTCACAATAAGGGAACCAAAAGTGATATGAACAAGACACAGTGGGAACACAAAGGAAGCTTGCTGGAGACAGCAATACCTGAGTGGACCACTGAAAGGATGTGGAAGTTGTATAGGTACAGGGGGGAATAGGAGTGAACAGCCAAAGCAAAAAGCTAGCAAGACTGAGGGCATAGAGGTAAAAAGAAAAAGAATATGACTCATCTGGGGGACAGTCTTGGGGTGGCTGCATCTTGAAATGCAAGGCTGGCAATGGCAGAAGAGGCTAGAGAAATACAAGTGAGACTAGATCAAAATGATCTAGTCCACGGACATTGTAAAGAGTAGGGACTCATCTAACTAGCAATGGGGAACCATAAGCCCTTGACTGATAAGGGGTGTACAGTACTATGACAGAGTGGTTAAGACTATAGCAACTATAGCTTACATTAATTCAACTCCTGGCTTTTCTCTCACTAGATGTGTAACTTCAAAATATATTAAGTCTTCTAGTCTATCGAATGTAGAATATTTTTCCTTTATTCATTCTTTTTTGTTTCTTCTAAAACTGTTTTGTAGTTTTCAGTATATATGTCTTGCACTTCTTTGAATAAATGTATTCCTTAATAGGAGTTGAATTTGTTTCATGCAATTATAAATGAATGGGGAGATGGTCCTGGTGGTTGAACCCAGGGTCCTGTGCATTTTACACACACTCTACCCATGAGCTTTATTCGCAGTCACTTTTTGGTGAATCAAGGTCTTGCTGAGCTACTGCAAGTGGTCTCTAGTTTTTCATACTCCTGTCTTAGCCTCCCAAGTAGCTCAGTTACAGGGATGTGCAGCTATGCCCGTTGTGAATGGAACTTCTTTCTTAAATTCAGTTTAGGAATGTTTATTGATAGTGTGTAAAAACTGTCAAAAGTATGCACAATAGAACACTGAAAACAGTTTTTATTATGGACAGTAGGACAAGGACATCATTTCTAATACTTTGGCCCCATGTGTACTATGCCTAACCAATATTTCAAGATGTGTAAACACAGGCTTTCCCAAAACACAAGTACAGAGTGTGCTAGATAGCTCTTCACAGCCTAGGATGTGGCTGCAAATGATAAAGAGCAAACATGTCCCCTTTCCCCAACATAAAGATATCTCCTCCTTGCTGTAGTTCCATTCTATCTTCCAACTGCCCTGCACTTATATAAATTTCCTCTGCACTTATTCTACTCTGGGTAAATTCCCTCACCATCCACATTATCAGCCTCCCATGTGCTGTCAGCATGACATTTTGATGACATATATATATATATTTTTTTTTCCCAGAACTGAGGATTGAACTCAGGCCCTTGTGCTTGCCAGGCAAGTGCTTATTCTACTGAGCTATCTCCCAGGCCCTTGGTGACCCATATGAAGAGTCTTTCTCTTGCCTCTCTTGGTTTCTCTTCTTCACTCCGGTGCTTGTGTGTGGTTGGCAGATATTGCCCATAGGCAACTACAGGGACTTGGCTGAAGTAACTCTGGACTGTGACCTCAGTCACTGTGGCCCATCAGAATATGTGCTAAGGAATTCCTTTTGGCCCTTTACAGAAAGGTTTATTTCCTATTTGTAAATGACAGACTCTGGCCAGGGTTGCACCCCTATGTGACAGGATGTTAGCATGAAAATTAAATAGTCTTGAGGGTATTGGACTATTTTTATTTTTCTGGGGTCTTCTCTTCTCACATGTGCTGCAGCAGGCAGCAGTACTTCATCCATGGTGAATCCACACATGCTGGTATCCTTACAGTTCAAATTGGAGGGGGGGCAATTAGAAAACCAAAACTTTTCTAATTAGCACATGGAAGGCTAATCCAGACCTATTTTGCCCACCACTGATCTTCTTCATCATCTCATCATATTGGTGAGGTTTCATTGGTCCTCTGGGTATTGGTCAAACTCCAAAGACTAATGATTTCCACCTCCTTCTTCTCAATCATAGTGAAGTAGTGCAGTGTGGTCACCCACACATATCAGGCCTAATCCCAAAGTGCCACCAAACCTATAGAACTGGATCTCTATTTCTTCAAGTCTGAAAGTCTCTCCAAATCAAAGGCCCTCATAGTTAAGGAACATTTTACTTTCACTATCAGATTCTGCTACCCACTTTGGTTAGCCACAGAGATTCAATAGCTGATTCTTGTATGGGTATCAAACCTTCTCTTTCTCCTGTTTCACCCCTTGGGTATCTTCTCAAAATTTAGAGCAAATTCATCCCTCAAACTCTTGAAAAGAAACACCAAATGTTTTTCTGTATCATAGCCTGGCTACAACATAGACTTCCAGACCAAGAAATATGGCCACTGAATGGCCGCTCAATTATGATACCATCTTCCAACTGCATCTCTTCTGCTACAGTCAAGGCAAGGATTCTGAAGTCCCAGACATCCAAGCCTCTATGGACCTTCCCAGGATACTAACCTTTGAGAGAGCTGCAGAATACCTCTCTTCTAAAAGTTTCCCAGAACCCCTCTGGAGGTCATTCTCAGTGACTTCTCCTTCAGTAGTAAGTCCCAACTGCCACCACCAAGTTTAGTTCCAAGTATGTAGTCTCCCTTTCCTCTGGCTGATGATACTCTGTCATCTCTTTTGCCTCTCTGGCACCTTCCTCCCCTTACTTCCTCTACTCCCCTTCACACTGCCACTGCCTCCACTTTACCCCAATGACTTCTCCCTACACCACACCTGCAGACTAACTCTTAGCAGGAAATGTGTCAAAACCCTTCCATTGGCCCACATGATGGCCCTCCTGGAGGTCACCAATGAAGAAGAGAACACCAACTGAGTCCATGTCCTCTTTCCTATGTCAAATTTTTCTCAAATGCATTCTAAACTAGGTTCCTTCAAATCAGAACCAACCACTTTCATGTGAGAATTTCAGGACTTACCCAGGACTCTTGACTTCACCTGGAAGAACATTTATATTGTCCTTTCCACCTATTATACAACTGAGAAAGGCTGAATATGGTTTCCAACCAGGGCTTGGGCTGACAAAGTCCACACTTAAAATGTTGCTGTAGTATTCAGAAAAAGTTCCTACAGATTGCTACAATACCTAAGGGCTATCAAAGAGGCAGTGCTTACCATCTATCCCGTAGTTCCCAACCTGTGCACATTTTTTATATAGGTGTCCCCCAAAGGCCTCCTGGTTCACAGTGCTGTATCTCAAGGATGCTTTCATTTGCATTCTCCTTTACCCCAATTCCTAATTTCTCTTCACTTTAAAGTGGCAGGATGCTGACACTCAGATGACCCATGACTCACCTGGACAGTCTTGTCCCAAAGCTTCTGATATTGCCCGTACCTCATTGGTCAAGCATTACCCAAAGATCTGGCCTTCTTCACTGAACCTTCTAATCTGCAACCATGATAAAGCTAAATCAGACCAAAATACTATCAAAATTCTTTATTCTTGGCCATGTGTGCCTACAAAATTAGCTCATAGAAGGTACAGATCTGGGCTGGGGAGATGGCTCAGTGGAATAAGTGCTTCCCTGGCAAGCGCCAGGGCCTGAGTTCAATCCCCGGTTCCGCAAAAAGAAAAGAAGGTACAGATCTGCTTACAAGTATGATTTCTAGGCCTCAAAATTACCCTACACATCTAAAATATTTCTAATTGTTACAAAGCTCTGTTGTTCTTATAAATGCTCCATCCACAAAACAACAACTTTAGGAGCTACCTGCAATGCACACGTTCTGCCACATCGGGATCCCCTACCTTGCATAATAGCCAAACCTCTCCATGAAGTCTAAATGGGTCCAACGGCATACCTTTACATTGGAACCCTGAGATGAAACAATCTTTCCCCTTCCTTCAGGAGTCACTTACTATTGCCACAGAACAGGTTATTCCCAATCCCACCAAGCCCTCCATTCTCTTTGTTCACAAAAAAGGACATTAGGGGTCCTATACCAATCTTTGGTACCCTGCTAATACCTAATGGCATACATTTCTAAATCTGTGGACACAATGGCTAAAGGATGGTCCGTGTGCTTTAGAGCCCTGACAGCTGTTTCTCTCCTTATAACACAGGCTAACAAATTGACCCTTGGACAGGCCCTGATTACATCCTTCATCAAATCTCAGATATTCTAAACTCATAGGCCTTCCTTCAACTGGATCTCTGAAAACAGAATGAAAAAATACCAAACACTTCCCTCTGGAAACACCTGCATTGACTATCCAATCCTTCCAGACCTTAAACCCAGCCACCCTCTTGCCAGATCTCAGTACTCAAACTTTTACCCAACATTCCTGTACGAGACTATCAGTTTCTCCTACAGGGATAGACCAGACCTACAGGATACTTTACTCCTTTTACCTGAGACTACCTGGTCTTTTATGAGGGCAGCTTCCTGATGGATGGCTGCTGAGTTTCTACCTGTGCCACTGTCAGCCTTTCTAAGGTCACTGAATCCCAGCCCCTCCCTACAATCACCACATCAGCTCAAAAGACTGAACTCAAAATCTTCTTTTAGGGCTTTTCAATGAGATGTACTCTTCAAACTCAACACTTACACTGATACAGTTTGTGTCATCTTAGCTCATGTGGCCATAGAAAGAAAAAGACCTCCTTACAGCCGAAAACACCCTATCAGATTTCCAAGATTCTGGCACTACTAGAGGCTGTTTCCCACCAGAAGTGTGTATCATTCACTGCCAGGCGGTCAAAAAAGACTTACCTGAGAACAATCAGATAAAGGGCAACAATCTGGAGGACTAAAAGGCCTGACTAGTGGTTTGTAGTCCACTCCAGGCCACATTCATTTCCAACGTGCCCTGCAATAATTCCCAATACAGCCCCTACTAGTTGCTTTTTTTATTTTTTAAACAGAGTACAAAATAGTATTAAAACAAAAATTACAAATGATATAGAATTTCACTTAACAAAATAATATGTATTTCATAGTATTTGTTGTAATGCATAGTTTTGTCTTCCCACTAGTTGTTCATATTATCAGATATATGCATGCAAAATTAAAGGAGGAAAGAAATATATAAGAAATTACAAAGAAAGATAGCTGGGTGGTCTAAGCACCTGTTTGACAAGCACGAGGACCCAGGTTCAATCCCCAGTACCGCATACTATGCCAGTCCCAGAACCCCAGGTGCAGTGTGCAGGCCACTGAAACTGGGCATGGTGGCACATGCTTTAATACCAATGCTGAGGAGGCTGAGACAGGAGGATCACTACAAGTCTAAGCTGCATAGTGAGACCCTGTACCAAATAAATAAATAAACATTTTTAGAAAGAAATTAAGAAGAGGAAAAGGTTAAAGAATTGAAAAAAGGAGACAAAACTAAGCATTAACTGCTCCTTCCCATAGACCAGCAGAAATGCACAGTATGGTTGTCCAAACCATCCTCCTTACATGCATAGATATATCTCTTGCCCTCACTCCCTCTCCTTTGCTTCTCCTCAACTCAGTAATTCCTTTCTTTTTAATAGATTCATTCCCTTTCCACAGTATCTATTGTACCCTTCAGATTTTATTTACTCTTTCAGGTTTTCACACTAAGGCAACAATATGATGTTTGCACATGCTGGTCTGATTTATTTCACTTAAGAGTATGTTCTCTAGTTGCATCCATTTACAGACAAAACACTCAAATTTATCCTGTTTTATAGCTGAATAATACTCCATTGTATAAAAATACCACATCTTCTTTACCCATTCCTTAGTTGATGGGCATTTGGGTTGTTTCCAAGATTTAGCTATGACACATTGCACTGCTATAAACATGGGTGCACATACCTCACTGTAGTATGTTTTCATTTCTTCTGAAAAACATCCAGGAGGGGAGCAGCTGGCTTGAATGGGATCTCCAATCCTAGCTTTGTAAACAATCCACACACTGATTTCCAGTGTGGTTACATCAGTCTACACTCCCACGAACACTGAAGAAAGGTTGTTTTTCCTCACAGCCCCTGCAGCATTTGTTATTGGCTGACTTCTTGATGATAGCCATTCTTTCTGAGGTGAGGTGGAATCTCAGTGTTGTTTTAACTAGCATTTCTTGAATAACCAATGATGTTGAACATTTTTTAATATATATACTTGCCATTTGTATTTCTTCATCTGGAAAGTGTATATTCATCTCAGATGCCCATGTTTGGATTGCAGCCCCTACTAATTTCAACAGGTATTCACTCAAACTCATGAAGCCAGGCTCTATAGCCAAATGGTAAGCTCCTTCTCTGGGATTCCTTTAAATCAAAAATCCTCAACTACATACAAAAGGTCACCCACTTCAGCACCAAGGCTCTCCTTCCCTCGTGAGATTAGTGTTCGTACGAAAAGAAATCACCCAGATCTTAGTGTCTATTTGGAGTACTTGTCTACAACCAAACCAGTCCTGAGCAGCTTTAAGTCCTTCCCTTCTCTTTAGACCATTCGTCACAGAGGTAAACCACTAAGGGATAACTAGCAAAATGATTTTTCCTGCCTCCCCACATAACCTGGAAGCAACCCAGATGCCCATCAACTGAGGAATGGATAAATAAGATGAGGTATTTTTACACAATGGAGTATTATGCAACTATAAAAAGGATAAATTTGGGGCTTTTATCAGTAAATGAATGCAACTAAGGACCATACTAGTAAGTAAAATAAATTAGACCCACATATGCAAACGTCATATTGTCTCCTTAGCATGAGAACCTGAAGGAGTAAATAAAATCTGAAGAATACAATAGATACTGTGGAAAGGAAATGAATCTATTGAAAAGAAAGGAATTCTTGAGATGAGGAGAAGGACAGGAGAGGGAGTGGGGAAAAGAGATATATCTATGTACGTAAAAAGGATGGTTTGGGTAATTGTACTGTGGATTTCTCCTGATTTGTAAAATAAGCAGTTAGTGCTTAATATATTTTTTGGTCTTCTTTTTTCAATTTTTTTTTTCCTTTTTCTCTCTTCTTAAGTTCTTATACATTTTTTCTCTTTTTATCTTTCTTCCAATTTTGCATGGATATATCTAATCATCTGAACAACTAATTTGAAGAGAACACTATGAAATACAACAAATACTGTCAAATTGACATTATTTTGATTAGTGAAATTATGTACCATTTGTATTTTCTCTGTTTGAATACTATTTTGTGCTCTCTTTTAAAAAATTTTAAAAAACAACTCCACCTGTCAGTCTCAGTAGGTATCTGCACCAGATAGATCAAAGCCTATGCTGCCAGGACTGAACAAGTGTCTGAAGTTGCTTTACTACTCTTAAGCCACCTAGTCCCCCATTTCAGCCTTTTCTGCTCCCTTTTCCCATTTGACAACAGGCTCACCTTCATTTCAAATATCACTTTAGTAGTCAATGAAGCTGTCAGGATAGATCCTTCTATCATGCAGGCTGGGGCCCACAGTCGTCAGGAAAAGTTGACAAGGCCCTTCTTGAGCTAAAACAAATACTAAACTCTCCCTTGAAACATAACAATACTGACTCACCTTCCTCATTATTGTCTTCCTCCCACTCTGCATCACTCCTAAAGCTGAAACTGACCTCAGGCCCTTTGAGATTCCCCATGGAAGATTTTTCTTCAAACTAATCTTTTACTGGGCCTGGAAACATACTATCAAACAAAAGATATTATCTCCTAGACTGAAGAGTCAAGGCCATCTCTACAACAAAACAAACTGGCCCCAATACTGAATTCATCCTTTTCAGGGTCACCTCCTAAATGAAGCCAGGTGACTCAGTTTATGTCAAAGTTCTCCCACAGGACAAAAAGCCTCTTCAATCTGTCTGAACCATACTTCATCAGGTCCTCCTCACTTCACCTACAGCTTCTCCCTGTGGATTCATGTGTCCAGAATCAAACTCACCAACTCTCACCCATCAGATCCACTAGAACAATTTTCCCAGGTTCCCCATGGAGATCCTTACTCTCCCTCCCAATGGGAAACAGATAACACCTAACCATCACCTTTACAACCTCATGAGTGACTTCACATCTCACCCAACTTCTTGAGATCCTTCTTTGGGAAGTTGTTACTTATACTCCAGGAACACTCTTTGATCTCATGCTACTTCCTTCTCAGTCTCTTCCTCCAGGGTGACATTCCTTATTTCATTTGTCCAGAGGTCTTGACCCTCTTAGAGATATAGCATTAATGGTACCAGCCAATCTCAACACCATTGAGCTGGCATTCTTAGGTTAGGACTTATCACAATATTATTGATATGTCATATTTTCTTCTCAGTTGTCTGCCCCAACTCACCTTTTGGTGCCACTTCTTCTTATGGGCATTTTAGTAATTGCCTTTTAAACTACCAGTCCCAAGTCTTTTCCACTGGCTACTCAAAAGAGCTGGCACCCACTAACAATCCACTAACAAATCAGAGCTGGCACCCACTAACAATCCACTAACAAATCTCTAGCCCAAGACTCCCAACGATCTTTATCCCTTTCTTCCAAATGGACTACTCAGGCTATCCTATTGATACTTCAGACTGAACCTTCCTCAATGCCTTCTGACACCCTCATTTTCAATGGTAGCCTCACTTCACTGGCTTTATTTCTCCTTTCAACTCTCCTGCACTAACCTATGCTGTCAAACTTCGACAACTTACCCATAGCATCTGCTCTGACAGCAGAGTATTTTCAGAAGTATCTCTTATAACTCAAGCCCCAAGCTAGATACAGGTTATAGATTACTCTAAAAAAACCCAGCCATTCGACAGTGTCACTTGCTGAAATTTCACTTATGTTTTAGACCACAAGTGTAGGACTTACAATTTTCTCAATCATGACAGTTTTGCTAAGCCAATCTGAGTCTCTGCTCTTTTGACCTCAAACAACTAACCCTCCCAGGACACAAAATGAAAATTTCAGCTTCCGTCAGGGAAGGCTATTTCAACATCTCCCCTTCTATCTTGAACTACCTACACTACTACCCTAGGCATGTTCTTTGTGGCAATCAAGTTCTCCTGTGCCTCCCTTCCAATGAAATGAGTGTTTTGTAGCATTGCTTATCTAAGACTCAATACACAAATTGCCCCCTAAAAACAAGCTTTTCCAAGTTCTCCTTTCCACTTTCATTTTGTCAAAAGAGGGAATTACTTTAATCCTTCTCTTAGTAGGTTTAGGAATTGTCATGAGAGTGGAAACTAGAGCTATGGGTTTGGAATAGCCTCAAGTGCCTACCATACCTACTCCCTCAAACTCTCTGAGGACACTACCTAGATCTCTACAGCCTTAAAGGCCTTACAAGACCACATAGATGCTCTAGCTGTCAGACCCTTCAAGGGTTGGATGTGCTCACTGCAGCACAGAAGGGTCTCTGCATGACCTTGGGAGAACAATGTTGCCACCATTCTAACCAATCAGGCATTGTACACTACACTGTAAGTATTCTTGAAGATCAGGCAACCCAATTGTAGAAATAAGGACTCAACATCTGACTCTCCTGGAAACACACTTGGGTATGGGTTGCCTGGCTGTTACCCTTTCTTGGAACTCTAATGGAGAAATTCTACTTGTACATATTTGAACTCTTTCTACTTCATTGTCTCACACAATTTATCTTTACCAGAATCCAATAAATCTACCTAAAACTGTTATCCCAAGAATGCTTCCAGCTTCTTTCCACTAATAGAGACTTCCCACCTACTTGGCTCTCAAAAGGGTAACCTAATATTTCCACCTTACAACTACTCCTGACCCACTCAGTGTACTATCAATAATGACCAGTGGCCAATGAACAATATTAAAATCTCAACCTCACTTTCTTTGTCCCTGCCCCAGCAAGAAGGAGCTTCAGAAGATGAAAACCCTTCTAAGTTCAATGATTTGACTTTGTCTACTTGTCAGAGGATAATGTGTTGGCAATAGGGCAATGAAAATATTTTTCATTATGGACAGTAGGGCAATGAGAATGTATTGCATACTTTGGACCACAGGTGTACATTTGACAACCAACATTCAAGAGGTGAAAACACAACACCCAGGAACATGAGTGTAGTGTGCTCAGTTGCCTTTCACAGTCAAGGATATAATTTCCAATGGCTAAGTGGCAGACCCTCCCTCAATCTCCTACTAAAAAAAGCATTCCCTCCACACTCTGGTGCCATCCTGTCTCCTGACTGCCCCACTGTCTCTCAAGGTATGCACTTTAAACAGTTACCTTCAGCAGTTATTCTACTCTTGGTAAATTATTGTTCTGCCTTTGTCCTGGGCGTCCAATATGCCACCAAGCATGGCAAAAAGATAAAATTACATGTTTAATTGACCCTTATTCATGATTCGTGAATCTGGGTAGCCTCCATTCTGCAAAAGGGAAGGAGAACAGACAAAACAGCAAAACAGTGAGTTTCATAAGGTGGTGACAAGGAAAAAAACAACAGAGGAAAATCTCATTGATTTATACCAAGTTACTTTGAGTTCCTATTTTGGCAAAGAATAAAGTAGAAGGGAGTCATCTCTGACAAAACTAAACAAAAAAGGGGGATATAAATGAAAGGCTATTTTGTAGTGAAAAAATATACATACATATATCTGTATATACAATATAGTTAGGATGATATATGGCTACTTTCTCTTAGTTCAATGAGAAGAAAGATTTATATTAATAGTGTTTAGACAAGATATCATGTCTGCATCTTGTACTATGAATAACTACTACAAAGACAATAGTACGCAATGTATTATTATTGTAACTGTCCTACTAACCTGTTTTGAAACTGTTTCATTGCTTTCTTTCTCAATAAAATTAATTTTAAAAAATAAAGTAGATGGGATTACTGTAATCTTCTGCTTGGGGGAAAAACTGGCATGTTTGGGTTTATCTGTTTCCTTAAAGTATTGGTTTGATTATTGAGTGGCTCCATTTTGTTTGGGTCTGACATGGTAGGACCTATTGCAGGATCTCAGTTCGAAAAAAATGTTGCTCCACATAATTACTATTTAACAGAATGTGATTAATGTTGCATATGAATCTTGTATCGTACAATCTTGTTCATCTAATTTATCAGCTCTCATCACTTTTTGTCATTAATTTCTTCAGATTATATCTGCATAAGTTCATGTCATCATTTAATACTGATAGTTTTAGCCTTTCTTTTCTAAATTGGATGACCCTTCTTTCTTTGGCTTATTTCACTGAACTGCTTAGGATCTCCACTCTGATGCTCATCTTATTTCTGCTTTCAGTAGCTCTCTATCAAATGTGGTGTTAACCATGGGATTCTCCTAGATGACTTGTAGCAGGTTGAGAAAGTTCTTCTCACAGTTTTCTTAATGTTTTGATCACAAAAAAATTGTTGGAATTTTTCTGATGATTTTTCTGCATTAACGGAAATGATCATGTGTGTGTGTGTGTGTTTTCTTCCTTTCATTATTGTAAAACAATGTATGACATTGATTGTTTTTGTTACCTTCATATTCCTGGCATATTTGTTCCACTTTGTTATTGGAATAATTCTTTTTATATTTGCTGGATTCAGATTACTTTCTTCTTTAGCCTATTTCCTCCAACTATTATCTCCTGCCTCAGGCTGTCTTCATGTTAAATTGCTGCTTATTTTTTCCAACCAATGCCCTGGGGAACAGGCTGTTAATACTGAGTCAGCTCACATAAAGACAAGCTCTGTAAATAGGACTTTTCTAGGGAGTCATATGACAGGTCATATAATGACAATTCTGTGGGGATAGGTCTATTTAGGGTGACTCAAACCCAGTCTGGTATCCTCCAGTGGGTCCCAAATGGCTACTTTTCACAGCTACAGTGGTTCCAAGGTTTTTGGGTTTCAATGTTATTGTGGAGGTAAAGGAATACGAAAATAAGGCAAGTCAAAATATAAAACTTGCTGTTCTTACCAATATTCAACCATTTCATTTGAATAAATTCTTCTCTGATTATTGTAAGCTTTTGATTAATTTGTACAGTTGTGGAAGAGTTGATTTTGAAAAATTTTCTGATGTCTTGTTGGTATTTTGGAAAAGTGGGTTTTCAAAAGTCTTTATTATGCCATTGTGGAAGGGTTTCCCTACATGACTTTTTAAGTTTTCATGAGAAGTGGTATTGTACTTTCGTGACAATTACTGCAAATGATAGAGTCTCTGAACAATTCTCCCCTTTGGGAACTTCAAGACAAACCATCAGGAAAATAAACTTTGAGTAGTGTAGGATCTTTTTAAAATCCAGAATCCTAAGTATTTCTCTGGTACTGGGAGCATGTTTTATTCCCCATTATATTCTCAACATTTTGAAAAGTGTCTGGCACAAGGTTGATACCAAGTAGCTATTTTTTGAATGAGGCATCCATGCGCAATTGTTTTGGAGCTCTCCAAATCTTTCTTTAGTGTATACAGTGATTTCTTGGTCAGGCAAAAGGGAGAAAAAGCATGGAGGGGTATGCATAAGAGATTTCTACAGGTCAAGCTTGGAAGCATCACACAGTATTTTCTCTTCCTACTCCAACAGGGAGAAATTAGTCATGTGGCACACCTCACTACTAGGGAAAATGGAAGATACAGTCCATCTGTGTGCTTAAGGAGAAGAATAGCATTGATAGGAAACTTGGGACTGCAGATATATGAACAGTTAAATAGTTAGTTTGCCTTGGAGATTGCCTAAATGATGGAAGAGGTTTGTTGCCTTTGTAGTAGGAAACTATATGGTGAAGCTCTGTTTAACCTGTCTCATGGGATGCTGAAATATTAAAACGTAGACAGTATTTAAAATCATAGTTGACAGTTTAGTTCCTTATTGAGTCATTTACCAGGAAGTAGCAGCTGGAGGGTGACTTACAATGCTGATGATTCCTTAATTATTAATCACTGACACTTTGTAGATTGCTTGTAAGTAGAATCCCAGCTGAGTTAGTGTACAATATTGTAATGTTGGCCCCCAAATATTATTTCCTCTGTTGCATGTCTAGGCTAGAGGGGGTGTTAAATAGATGACAAAAGTAGCAACCTGATTCATTGCAAGACAACAAAAAATGTTCAAAACAAAATGAGTAAAAAAGGCAAAGTCAAAAAATTCATTTCTATTTTTTTCATTAAAATGAATAAAAAAATTTTAAAAAGGAACTCGTTTCCATTTCAAACCATAGTTACAGGCATGGCACATTCTCTGCCAGTTTGTTTGCCCAGAGTGCATGTTAGACGATGACCTTATGTAGGCTAGCGGAATGAGTACAAGTGATTCACATTGAAATGAAATATCCTTAGGACTCTTTGTAAGGAATGTCTAGAGGGAATCTGTAAAGCTAATTCTCCAGCTCTTTCTCCCACCTCTACCCCAGGGTCGCATTTAGTCTGTCTGTCATAGTACCTGGACATCTGAATTTTTTAATGTTCCCTGGAAGTTTTTGATGCAGAGCCAAGTTTGCAGAACCACTGCCCTAACTTGATGGGACAAGAAACAAGGAGACATGCCAAAGCAAAAACCAAATAATTATTTTGATTTAATATATGAAAAAATATAATCAACCCAAAGGAAAATCTATTGACATTGCTTGACATATAGAGCTATTTGTTTGGTTAGACCTATTCATGGAAAATAAGCCTCTTCTAGGGATGAGCTTCTATTTCAGCTGACCTTACAAATGCAGATTTTCTTGTGGATATCCCCTATGCTTAACTTGTTCTCTTCTTTTTGCAGTTTGTTGCTCAGCCCAACTGCCAACAGTTGCTTGCCACACTGTGGTACGATGGCTTCCCTGGATGGCGGCGGAAACACTGGGTAGTCAAGCTTCTGACCTGTATGACCATTGGATTCCTGTTTCCCATGCTGTCTATAGCCTATCTGATCTCACCCAGGAGCAACCTTGGGCTGTTCATCAAGAAACCCTTTATCAAGTTCATCTGCCACACAGCATCCTATTTGACCTTCCTCTTCATGCTTCTCTTGGCTTCTCAGCATATTGTCAGGACAGACCTCCATGTGCAGGGGCCTCCTCCAACTGTGGTGGAATGGATGATATTGCCTTGGGTTCTAGGTGAGTCAAAGAGACTTGAAGCAATGGCCAGATTGCTTTCTGATCTCCTTTTAAGAAATGCTGCAAAGGAATTCAGACTAGCTCCATACTAGGACACTTGCCCTCTATGTAGAGGAGTAGTCCTTTAATTTAGAATATGATCAACTTGGTTACCTCAAAATTCATGAGGAAGTATGTCTTCACTACTTAGTGGAAAGTAAGGACTGTGGGACAATGCTGATCTACCCCTTCTATTGATGAGATTGCATCTGCTCCAAAATGGAAGAAGGTAGTATCAGGCACCTAAAGTTGTAACAGAAAAAGAAAGACAAAATTCCAAAAACATTCCAGTAACTGTGCACAAAGTAAGTAGTACCCAGTGAAGTATAAGTTATGAGCATCATTAGGAAAAGACTATTAGGTTTGACAACATTGAGACTGGGCATGAAGGTAAGAAAGAAAGGAGGTAAATAATTACTACCTCTTGAGCTTCACTGCACTGACTCCAACTCACACATTGATTTCATCTTTATTTACTGGGGGGATCCTGCTGTGATGTCCAGGACTGCTCTTATGTAGAAATAAACTTCTTTGCCTCCATTCTTCAGGTTTCATTTGGGGAGAGATTAAGGAAATGTGGGATGGTGGATTTACTGAATACATCCATGATTGGTGGAATCTGATGGATTTTGCAATGAACTCCCTCTACTTAGCAACTATTTCCCTGAAAATTGTGGCCTATGTCAAGGTAAACTGGAGTGTCGCGAATTTTTCTTAAATAATGATTTTGGTTAATAAACTTTTTCCTGAGAACATGAAGAGTTTAGAAAAAGCAATGATGGAGCTCTTATCTGTGTGGGAAAACATCATATTAACATGCTCACAGTGGTTTGTAAGCACTGGCAAAGCAAATAAAATGGGGAATGGTATAATTTGTAAAATAATCATTATTTTTTTAGATTCTCAGGTTAAAACTCTCTTCAGCATTCTGTGATTAAATCTTTTCTATAGTGTTCTTGCCAAAATGATGACCCACTGATGCTTCCATAGGGCAGACACTGAAAACTCACTTATTTCACTATCTCCATAAATTCCTCTTAGACCTTGTCACTTCACTCAAAGCTGATA
>NW_004524693.1:6854711-6863509 GCF_000260255.1 Octodon degus
TTTTTGCAGAACCAGGGATTGAACTGAGGCCCTTGAGCTTGCCAGGGAAGCACTTATTCTACTGAGCCATCTTCCCAGCCCCTCATTGTTACAATTTTTGACCAATGTTGCATTTCTGTGTCTAGTAATCTGAACAATAAATTGGAAGACAATATGCAATATAACAACCTTTGTTGAATTCCTAACATTCTGCGTAGCGAAATTCTGTATTTTTTTTTTACTATTCTTATTCTCTTAAAAAAGAAAAAGACATCCATTGATAATCCTTGTACCCTGCAGGGTCATACAAAACAAGACATTTCCCTCTCTGTAACAGGACTTTCACTGTGACATCATCTCTCTCTCAGCAGCTGAGTCATTCCTTCCCAAAGCTACACATTCCCACCCTTCTCAGCTGCTCATGTGATGGGTAACAGAACAAGAAGCTTCACTGCAAGAGGCACAGAATGGACAATTCAGTGACTTCTGCCTCGCTCATCAATTCCACCCACCAGGATAATTATTGAAGCAGTTATGAATCCAGTTTTTTGCTTATCATTCACCTCCTGCCCCAGTACCAACTCAGATAACACGCACACACACACACACACACACACACACATGCACACATGCCCGCACACATGCACTCAAGTACACGCAACTCCAATTCTTTCCAAAGCCTCACTGTGGGTAATCACAGGTATGAGTTCCTGTTTAGAATTCATGAAATAATAGGATAGTTGTGCTCCTTCTTTCTGTTAGTTGAACTTTTCCATGATGAGGCAAGGATGACAATTCATCTCCAAGACTATCTAGTCAGTCATGATTTTTGATACCACATTCCACATTAAAGAGGTTTAGAATAGGAATTTGCTATTTCCCAAAATCACCAACAACTTAGTCTATTTTTGTATCACTAATATGCATATTGCATACATTTTAAGACCTTGGGAGGCATATAGAGCATGAATATTGAATGTGTTCATGAAACAGTTTTGAAAAGAGCCCAAGAGTATGCCTTATATGTAGCGATCATTTAACACATACTTACAACTTCCTTAAAAGAAAAAAAAATAGTGTGGAAAATGAGTGTCTGTTTATGAGCTTGCTGAATTCTGTATCT
The DNA here is from genome assembly GCF_000260255.1 of Octodon degus. Classification (NCBI taxonomy): domain Eukaryota; kingdom Metazoa; phylum Chordata; class Mammalia; order Rodentia; family Octodontidae; genus Octodon; species Octodon degus. Next base: position 6,855,814 of record NW_004524693.1, read on the forward strand.
TTATGGCACTCTAAAGACTAAATGGTGTGGTTTTTTTAAATGTTTATACATTTGTGAAATCATAAATTACAAATCTAAAAATTGGTAGATTTTGTTTAAACATGATAGTTTAGAATAAATAATGAAGAAACAGATTAACATTTGATATGAAAATGTGTCTATATATGCTCAACATTAGCTAATCACAGAAATTATCCCATTTCACACCTAAGGCCTCTCTTACCACTTAAACCAAAGGACATATGAGGAACACATGCCACGTATTCAACTGGGACTTGTAGTGAGAATTTGTAAGTGGGAAAAGTCTGCTGCACTTATCCACAGCAGCACAACCAATCTGAGATGATCCTCACCAAGCAGTTCCAGCCAATCATGATGAGATAAAGCTATAGCAATGGCTACAGGACCATTGGCATGTTTCAGACCACTGTTGTGTTAAAGCAAAGAGAAGCACCAAGAGATGAGCTGGCCTTAAGAAAATCCTCTATTAGAGTGAAAAATTAGTTAGCACACTCTACAGCAACAAAACCAAAAGATCGACACCAAAGCACCCAAAAGAAACAAATACACACATAAGGATAGCCCTCAGTTTCCCCAGGTAATCCTACACATGGAGATAACTATCCTTCTTTGTCTTCTGGGATAGCACCACTTGGATATAACCACCACCTCACTTCCATATTCACAACATAATCTGGAACTTGCTATCCACTAAGCTGTAATCTTTTCCTCACCCTGAACTAGACTAAACACAACTCTGCTCAAATTCTTACTACTATTCAGTCTCCACATTTGAGTGGCTCTCTTTATATTTTACTTTTAGGTTAACAGAGTGCAATTCATGCCCCATTGAAAGAAAAGGTAGCCAATTTTCACATTTCATTCTGCTTCAAAGGATATAAGGAAAATCATTTGCCTCATAGTATGACTGATCTGAAATAAATCCCTATTCTGGTATTCATGAGCTGGATGACCACAGACAATCCCTTTATGTCTCTGAGCTTTACATTCTGCCTCTAATAAGCAAATTAGAGTAAATCAGTAGTTTCCAACCTTTTCATTTTTTCTATGGAAGTATATCTTTGAATAAAAACATCCACAGAACTTCATCACATAAAATAGCACTAAGGACTCAGTTTAGATAGAAGAATGAATATTCTAGTTCCTGTCTTTGTCTCTCTCACAGTGATGATTACATGATTTTGTTAAACCCATAAGCACTAAAGAACACAGTGTGAAAGCTATTGTGTTACATCAGGGGGTCAACAAACTATGGCTTTGGGACAATATTTGCCCTTCTTCCACACCCACTTGTTCATTTGTTATCTACAGGATAAGCATTGAGTAACTGCAACAAAGACCACAAAGCCCACAAATCTAACTAGATGTATCACTTGGCCCTTGATAGAAAAAGTTCATTGATGTCTATGCTAAATGAGATTCACATTTAGTCCCTGAACTGATGTACTAAGATAGTTTTCTCCAAAGATGTTTATGCAGTGTATAGATTTGCCATAAGAAATATCTTTCAGTCTGAATGTTCTGCAAATCCAGATTCACCAAGTCATGGGCACAGACTTCCCTGTGGTTACAGTTTTCAGCATAGAGATAGACAAACTCCAAATTAGAAGCTATCCATGTTCCAGTTGATTATTTCCACTTTTAAAACATAGATTTGCTTTTGTTATCAGCAAAGAGTTGAGCTGTCACATATACCTCAAACCTTTTAAGGTCCTACCTAACATCTGTTCTGCGAAATCAACCATCATGTAAATAACATTTAATAGAAACTGTACTAAACTCAGTGTCTGGAAACCTGGAGTTTAGTCTTGGCTCTGTTACCAACTTCACTTTGAGATGTTTAGCAAGTCATTCCTACCTCTCCGGATTTCAATTCCTCCATTTGTAAAACAGGCATAACAACGCCTACTACTCACAGCAATACAGTGAATATTTTTAGAAGAAAGTATAGAAATACTAGATTTTGCCAGGAATGCATGAAACTGATTGGCCACTGAAAAGTGTATCTGTAAAAGAAGCACAAATGTGGCATGTTTTTTTCCAATTCTTCTGAAAGAGAAGAATATTGGATATACACAAGTGATTTTAACATCACAAGTCTCCTTAGTTTTTGGAACAGAAGCATGTTTTAGAAATGCTAACAATATAATCTGGTCCCCAACACATTTTCTCAGGAGAGGTGTTTACATTAGTCCTGGAAAGTTGTGATCTTTAGAAGAGAATTCAAGGCAATATGTTTCAGATTGAATCCTAGGCAAAATCTACATCTGTCCTTGGGATGGTAATAAGTTGCTCCTTATATTTCCATAACATCAACCCTTAGGGAGTACAAAAAACTTCTTATGGGTACAGAATCACAAGCACATATGCAGGTAGGGCAGGCAAAATCCTTATGTTATGGTGAAGGTAATAAATACAGGCAATTTTAAGTAATGATGCCCAAATTGGAACTCAGACCTCTCAACGAAGTCTTCTTTCTACAAAGTTGCTTACCACATTCAAGAAGCTAGAAGGTTTGGGTAGGTATATAAAAATGTGTGCCCAATCCTAACAACTCTAGCTGAACGGACATTCTAATGTGTAGGAGGGTCAAAAGAATAGTAAAAAGAAAAAAAGAATAGTACTTAAACATCCAGCAGAAAAGTATGAAAACGAAGTATAAAAGAAGCCATATTAATATGCTGAGTTGTGAAGGCTCAAGTCAATAACTTCTGACATTGCCAGTCTTACAGAAAACCCACTACTATTATGGACTACTGGACTTTATGGGAGTATTTTGTTGAATTCACACAGCTACAATATTTAAATGACAGTGGAATGCCCTCTCTGACAAACCTAACCAAACAAGGGGGATACAAATGAATGACCATTTTGTATCTGTATATTCAAAATAGGATATACAGCTGCATTCTCTTAATTCAGTGAATAGAGAGATTTGCTCTAATAATGTTTGTGGACAGGATATCAAGTCTTCATCTTGTACAGTGAATAACCACTAAGACAACAATATACAATGTATTAATTATTAAAATTGTGCTAGTAATAGGCTTTTAAACTGTCTCATTGTTATATTAAAAAAGTAAAAAAGAATAGTAAAATGCATCCACATGCTTCTCTGTGGAGAAGCACTAAATTTGCTACCTGGCAAGTTGACATGTCATTTGCAAGAGTGTGGACTACATTACAAACTCAAAAATGTAGCAAAATCGCTCTGATGAATGGATTCCTAAGGATGCTCTATGGATTCCAAACTGCAGCCAGCAGGGGAGTTAAAGTTGAATACCACACACTAAGGAGGCTGCATTCTTCAGTAACTGCAAGTTGTCCATAGAGCTCAGAACCCAGTGGAAGATAGGGAAAGTAGATCTGATTTTAAAATCTCATTAGAAAGAAAGATGACTTGGCCCTACTCCTTTGGGTATACCAGTGTTCCATTTCAGTGACATTCCCTAACAACCTGCTCAACATACTGTTAAAAGATGTCTGTTGACAAACCACAGGTGGTCGTCCCAGATGATTGCTCTGTAATTAATTCTGCTATGTATATATGCTGGGTATGTAGTTGGATGAGAGTAGGAGGAATATACATTAGTATTACATACTGATTAAATGGGGCAAAAAAATAAATAAATAGTGCTTCACACAGGGGCTTTTGTACAAATGAATACTCATACATGTTTTGGTGGCTTTATTTGGGGTTGGAGGGTGGAAAGGGGAGTTTTATAAATAACTCACTGTACTTCTCATCTTTTCCACTTGTCTTTCTTTTTCTGTGTCTTTTTTTTTCTTTTCAGTATAATGGTTCTCGTCCAAGGGAGGAATGGGAAATGTGGCACCCGACTTTGATTGCAGAGGCACTCTTCGCTATATCCAACATTTTAAGTTCCTTGCGTCTCATATCCCTGTTCACAGCCAACTCTCATTTAGGGCCTCTGCAAATCTCTTTGGGACGCATGCTGCTTGATATCCTCAAATTCCTCTTTATCTACTGCCTGGTACTGCTGGCTTTTGCCAACGGACTGAACCAGCTTTACTTTTATTATGAGACCAGAGCTATCGATGAGCCTAACAACTGCAAGGGGATCCGGTGTGAGAAACAGAACAATGCCTTCTCCACGTAAGACTACACTCTGTCTTCTTTCAACTTCTCCCTTTCTGTCCTATCTTCAGCTCAGAGCTTCATCACTGCCTCTTGACAGTGCAAACAAAGTTCCTTGTGGATCTACCCAAAGGATCTAAGGTAGAAAAAGATCCTTCTTTTGCTTCAGGCAATTAGAAGAGAAAATGGAGTTAGGGGAGGAAGGAAACACACACACACACACACACACACACACACAAACACAGAGTTTCACAGCAGCTCAAGTAAACACTTAGTTCTGTTGGTTACACTTCATATTTTTAAAGAATTAATGGAGGTGGGAAATGCTTCAAGACCACAGCTACTCTTCTGAACATGTGACCACCAGAGCTACTTAACTATTCAAAATCAAGCCCAAAGTAAGGAAGGAGCAAAGCTGCATTTTTGTGCTCCCTTTCACGGGAGTAAATTAGAAAGGGGAGGTTGAAGCAAAATTTCAATCAGCTCACCTGCTAGGTTAATTTAAAGGTTCATGAAGGCCAAGGGTACTGAACACTGCTTGGCAATGTCTCCCATTCCCACTTGGGATACAGCAGACAGCTCATGACTCTGCCTTGGAGTCCACTGCCTCTAAACCCATAGAATTCTTATGCCTTTTCTTCCAGTTGTGAAGATATACTTCTTTCGACCTTCAAGCCACCAGAATGGTTTTTATTTCCTAACAAATTTATGTTGGAGGAAGTAATTAAAAGAAAATAAGCACCCTGAAAGCAATTTCTTAGATTAGGAATTTCTCGGGGCTGAAGCTGGACACAGTGTTCTCCAGTTTGTCCATTTCCACCTCATTCTGGAGAGTATGACTCATCCTTGGTATTCATAGCAGTGACCCCAATGTCATACATGACTGTAAGTCATTAAACTTAGACAATTCAGATTTTCCCATTTTTATTTTATTTTTAATTGACACAAAATTATTGCATGTACTTATGTGGTATAGTGTGACTCCATACATATATATTTTGTATAATGATCAAAACAGGCATTTAGCTAACCTCATCACCTTTAGCATTTCTTTGTGGTGCGAACATTCAAAACTGTCTCTTTTAGTTATTTTGAAAAACACAGTGTATCATCTTTATCTATAGGTACCCTTCTGTGTGGTGGCACAGGACTTCCTGTTCCTACCTAACTGTAACTTTATTTCCAACTTTTCGCCAGCCCTTGCTTTCCCTCCTATCCACAGCCTCTGGAAAGCAACATTCTACTCTCTATTTCTATGATGTCAGCATTCGATATATAGGTGACATCACATAGAGTTGCCCTTTCTGACTCATTTCAGTTAACATCATGTCTTTGAGTTTGTTCACAAGTGATAGAATTTTATCCTTTTATAGCCAAATAGTATTGTGTTGATTTGTTTTCTCCACTTAACTCTATACACTAAGTCAGGTCAGTAGAATCAAACACTCTAGATATGTGGGCTGGTTTATTTATTTATTTTTTGATCTAGGGGAAAAGAGGGTTTCTGTTTGACCCAGTTGTATTGCACTAATAAAAAAGAAAAAACATAATGCTATCTCATCTATGCTATTGTTTGCCTCTAGCAATGTTTCTCAAAATGAATTCAATCCCTGCTACCACCACACCCACACACAGTTTGGTGGCATGTTAACAGACATGAAAATGGAGTACAAAGTCAAATATGTTTTGAAAATGCTGGTACAAAATGAAAAAGGTGTGTTCACTGTAGGATTTCGCTGAGTTCTTTCACTGTGAATCTATGATGTAAGAATAGCTCTTCATGCATGTATTGGTACAGTTACTTTTCTTCTTTCTTACCTTTCAAATGATCTCTCCAGGGTAACATTTCAGTACAATGAATGCAAAAAATGTTGTCCAACTCGATTGCCATTGCCACATTTACCCCCTCCGATGGGCCATACTGCCATCTTTTGTCTCAGAACTCAGAATAAAATTTTGGCTGGAAAGACCAGATTCACATGAAAGAAAAGCAAGGCCAAAATGGGTTGGCCAAGAGACTGTCCTATGCTGAGGCCAACTCTAACAACAACTTATCACCTTGCTAGTGCCTCTTGACTAAGAGCTGCTACCTCTCCTGCATTAACTATAGTGACAGGATTCACAGCACCCTATTTCAATATAAAGGGTAACTTCATAGTGGTCTGAGCTCTAGAAAAGCACATTTTCCTCATGGAATTGTTAACAGAACTGACCTTCTCTATACAAGGTACCTTCTAGTGGGCTGGGTCCTGCTAATTAACTCACAATATGAATTCTGTTGAGGAAGTTTGTGAAATACCTCCTTGCAAGTTTGCAGTGGTTATTAACAACCTTGTCACCAACTGACTTTTTATTCCAATTACTTTCTCAACAGAGACAATTGACAAGAATGACATAGACAATTGACATAAACAAAATTATAGTTGGGGTCTCAAGGATTAAGAAGCATTTTCATGCAGGAGCCAAATCAGCAGTTATGTTATCTCAATTTTTCCTCTCTCTATTTTTTTTTTTTTTGCTTCATTGAGGCATTACTCAATCTTATGCTTTCCTTCAAATACTTTAATCCAGGCATTTATAATACTGATTAAAACACATGTTACTACCTGGGCATGTGCCCATAATCTCAGCACTTGGGAGGCTGAGGCAGGAAGATTGCTGTGATTTTGACGTCAGCCTGGTCTACACAATGAGATCAAAGCCAACCTAAACTCAAAAATAAAATAAAGCAAAATACATATCACTCAGCCAAAGCATCAGAAGTATTCAATATTTTAGAGAAGAAAAAGTGAGTATTTTTATATCTGATGAAAAGTGTGGTACTTCCTTACTGTCATCCTTTTCTTTATTATTCTCTAGAGATGCCATTGCTTATTAAGAAAGGAAAGGATGCCCTTTTCCCTGGGCAGACAATTTAAGAAGAACTCACTGTTCTTGCTAATAACTACATGATACTACTATTGGCAATCTGAGTCCAGTATTCCACTTTTTCTGTTGCCAAGAAAGCAATCAGGAAGTTATTGTCATTCTCAGGGCACAGAAATTGTGAGAGAAAAAGGGTGAAAGGATAAAAACACTGACTTGCTAGTTCTGCATTTCTCTACTGAGGTTCAAGCCCTCATCTCTAGAGGCCTCCTGAACGTGCCTGGCTGTTCCACACACCCCTCAAACACAGAATGTCCACAGCTAAATTCCTTAATTCCAGTCTTCAAGTTCAGCCTATTTCTTCTTTAATTCTTTTTTTTTTCTTTTTTTGGCGGAACTGGAGATTGAACTCAGGTCCTTGTCTTTGCCAGGCAAGCGCTTATTCTACTGAGCCATCTCCCCGGCCCCTCTTCTTTAATTCTTCATCTCATTAAAAAATGCCGATCTGAATCCTCGCAGTTATCTAGGACTTTTACCCCTTCCCTCATAAAACACACCCTGTGTCTCATTCCAGTCAGGGTTTTTTTGTTTGTATGTTTGTTTGTTTTGCAGAACCAGGGATTGAACTCAGGCCCTGCACTTGCCAGGGAAGCACTTATTCCACTGAGTCATCTCCCCAGCCCCTTCATTCCAGTCAGTTTCACTTCTTAA
>NW_004524693.1:6863609-6878819 GCF_000260255.1 Octodon degus
ATATATCATTGTCTCCTGTCAATCCTAAATCATCTCTACACAGAACTACAACAGTTTCATTTTCTCTTTTCTCTGAACAACCTTTAGAAGTTGTCCTACAAACAACAATTTAGAAGTTTCTTTCTAAATTATCATCTCTCCATGTCACCCCTAGCTTTATGCTTACTGGTATACCTTAATTTTATCCATAAATCCAGTCTGTTCACTATAACACTTAGGGCCTTGGGCAATTGAAATGTACCTTGTCATCCTTTTTTCCAGCTACATAAAAATGTCTTGGCCCTACAGGCCCTGGTCTTATCACATGTCATTTTCTCCTAGTCCATGCTCACTTGGCCAATCTTGCAAACTTTCATCCAGCCTTACTGTTTCTACCAAAGTGTTACCTTCTCTCAATCCTTTTCTTACCCACTCTCAGCTAAAGGTGTCTTCTTTGTTTCCCACGATGTTCTAAGCAGTCATCTATTGCAATAAGCAACCTGTTCCATTTTACGCATTTGTGCATGTCTTTCCCACCAGACTGAGTCTTCCATCTTAATCCACTTTGAACCTATGACCAAGGGGAATAAAATATAAAAGTACTCAAAATGCCTACTGAATAATTCAGGGAAATGATGAATTCCAGTAGCAGAATTCTCTATTTTTAGCTTTTTATTTGAAGATAATTATAAATTTACATGCAGTTATAAAAAATAATTTGCATAGAAAACTATAAATCATTTATCTGATGTTTCCCAGTGGTAATATCTTCCATTAGTATACTATCACAACCAGTAAGTAAACCTTGACAAATCCTGTGATTTTTACTCAAATTCCACCAGTATTACATGCAAGCCATTTTCAAGGATATGGGTGGGCCTGGAGCCAACCTATCTTTAAATGTTTATTTCGCTTGTGCCCCCTAGGATAACTAAAGTTCTCTACCCAGATCTGTCACTCTTTTGGTCCACTCTGTGTTTGCTTTCAGCAAAGCCCTTTTGGGCATTTTGCCTAAGAATAAAGATCTACACTGATTCCTATTATATTTCATCTTGTTAGTTTGAGCCATTTCTTCAATCTGTTGAAATCTTTCTCAGTCTTCATCCTGTCATCCCGTTTATCACCTATCCCTCCAAGTTTTGTGTTAACTGAAAATCTAAGAAGCATGCCATTGATTCTCATTCAGAGCATCGATAAAACTGTCAGACAGTCTTGATCTTCGCTGAGTAAGACATTGGGCAGATATTTAAATACATGATACATATGAAGATTGTAGCATCCATATAAAACTATGTAGTTATTAAAAATACAAGTTTTTTATGTATTGTGATTATAAATATGTATAACTAGATTTAAAGTTATTAGAATCTATAGAAATAGAAAAAATGCAAAACAAAATTAAGGTGGAAGGTTTAACAATATTAATAAAAGATAATATTTACCAAGTGCTTTAGCAAGGCACTATTACAAATAAGGTTTTCATGAATTAACATTTTTAATACTTGGATCATGCCATGAGTTAGATACTTTTATTATTACCCATTTGACTACAGAGGAGAAAACCAAGTTCCAAAGCAATAAAGCAGATGGATGAAAGATAAAAATGATAATACAGAAACACTTAACCTGCTGGAAGGTAAAATAGTTACAAATAGGTAAAGGCTTTCTGAATAAAATGCCAACTGTACAAGAAATGATATCAAGAATCAGTAAATGGAACTATATCAAATTTAAAAGCTTCTGAACAACAAAGGAAAAAACCAACAGCGTGAAGAGATGATCTACAGAATGGGGAAAAAATTGCCCACTGTTCTTCAGATACAGTACTAATATCTAAATATATAAAGATCTCAAAAATTATATTCCCCCAATAAAAGCTTAATCAAAAGTGGACAAATGAATAGACACTTTTCAGAAGAAATACAAATGGCCAATAACTAAATTAAAAATGTTCAATATCTCTGGCTATTGAAGAAAAGAAAATTAAAACAATTCTGAAATACTATTTTACTCCAGAAAAAAAATGGCAGTCATCAAGAAATCAAATAATAACAAATTCTGCTGAGGATCTAGGGGAAATGGAAGCCTTCCACACTGTTGGTAGGAATGTAAGCTGGTACAACCACTATTGGAATCAGTATGGACATTCCTCAAAAAACTAAATACATGCTAAGTGGCAAAATCAGGATGCCAATCCAGGTATACAGACACCTGTCTGCACTTGTATCCAGGGAAATGGGTAGAATCAGATTTGCAAAGGAAAATAAAGTTTGGCATACAAAGTGTCCCTAGCCTTGTACTTATAAAGTTAAAGAAGTCTAAGTGGTGACCTGTCAGGTCACTGTCACCTCCTTCTGAATCCCTGCCATTTATTCACAGGCGCCCTTCAGTGTGCCCTCTCCACCCATCATTCAGCCCACATTTTCTTACCTGGCACACATGCATACAGAGTTCCCATAGAAGGCTTTCGCTTTTGTTCTGACCAGTTGTGGTTTTGTGTTTCTTTATTGTGGTTCTAGAGTTTGGACCCAGGGCTGCTCTTCCACGGAGCTATATTCCCACCTCTTTGTGTGTGTGTGTGTGTGTGTGTGTGTGTGTGTGTGTGTGTGTGTGTGTGTGTTGGGGTTTTGGGGGTTTTTTTGAGACACACTTTCCCTAAACTGGAAGGCTGACCTCAAACTCGTGATCCCCCTCCCTCGGGCTCTGAGATTACAGGTGTGTACCATCATGGCCGGCTCGAAACAGGATTTAAAAGTTCTTATCAGCTGTCTCCAGCATTTCCTCCTAATTTCAGTTTATGTCCTTCCAGCTACTCTTGTCACCAAATGATCCCACTTATTTGTACTTTCCTGGGTTATATGTTTCCCCTGTCAACTTCTGTAGATTTATTCAACCAACATTTATCCAGCAAATCCTGTATACCAGATAAGGAGTATCCAGAGTAAGATGACAGATTCTTCATCCTCAAGAAGTTCATAGTCTAAGGAAGAATAAAAGCAAAAATTACAATAGTAGCCATTTTATTTTTCTAGTGCTGGGGATGAAACCCAGGGCTTCATGCCTGCTAGGAAAGCGCTTGACTATGAAGCCATGTCTCCAGCTTCAATAGCTGCCATCTTTCATGCTTACCAAATGCCAAGTATTTTACATGCAGCATCTCACAGGATAGAGTGAGGTGATTAAATGCGTGGGCTCCGAAGTAAAAAGAGCTGGAAACAACCCTCTCTGAGCCTGGCATGGTGAGCATTCCTGTAACTCTCGCACTCTGGAAGGCTGAAACAAGAGGATCTCATTTTACACATGGGCAACTTAATGACTCGAGGAGACCCTGTCTCAAAATTAAAAAAAAAAAAATCTTGCGGTATAGCTCAATGTGAAGGATGTGTGTTCAATTTCTATTACTGGAAACAAAAAACCCTCCCTCTGCCAATTCCTGCTTTATGGCCACTGTATGTATCACTTTTTTATGTGAATAATGAAAGAATAATAATAGCCAGTTCACAGGGTCCTCAGCAAGTAATATAGAAAAACTTAGTAAGATGTTGGCATAAAGTAAGAAGATAATAAATGTAAGCAGCTAGTGTTTTTTCTGCCAGTAACCACTTTGGGGCTTAGGAAACTTGAAGTTTAAGTGGTTCTGTAACTTTCCCAAAGTCCTACCGCAGTTAATGGGTGGAGTGGTATAATGCTTGCTCTTATCCACTACCCGCTACTGCATCTACAGCATGACATGTGCCTTTAAGGAAGAAGACTGGAGTACAACAGGAATAGAAGAGGAACACTTAACCCAGTCTTTTCAGAAAGGAGTTAAGACAGGCTCCTAGAGGAGATGAGGTTCAGCTCTTGAGAAATCAAACAAGAACTGGGCTGAAAAGCAATAGGGTAAGACAGATGTAGCGGCTACAGCCAAGTGGAGTCACTTTATCCCCAGGTAGAAACTTGTCAAAAGCATGATGAACTGAGGAGAAGCAGGTCCCAGGAATTGCATACGGGTATGGATGGACAGAAAGGGCTGGCCATGCCTTTGCTCCACTGGGCTATCAAAAGGCACTTCATAGACATAGGACGATGTCACTTCCTTCTCCCAGGGAGTCTTTCTTTTCCAGTTTGCGCTTCAGTTCTGTACTTACCTGAATTGGGCCCAGAAGAGCAAATTCTGGTTGCTATATTCCTTCCTTTTGAAAGATTAATTCTTTCTGGCAAATATGAGGATTTCAGCAATGTCCAGGGGACTGCACTTCCCATCTCTGTCTTCCATTCCCCTCTTTGGCTTTGTAATCTATTTACAGAGTCTCCCAATATGGGGGAGCTCTGCCTCAGCCACCTGGTGTGGATTTCTCTTCTATACTTTCTTCTTGAATCCTCGTATCTTCAGTCTGTGCCCCTCCTTGTGCTAGCAAGTTCAATATGTTTGTTTACTCCCTATTAAGTAAAAATGGGCTGGTTATTTTCTCTGCCATAATCTCCTCTATATTCAAATGCTATTATTTAGCTGTTAGAATTCTAGGGTTTGGTCAATAAGTATTTACACTGCTGTGATGCACCCAGCCACCTAGAAATGCCATCCCCTCATGGTGGACCATTCCTGTGAATTCCACTGAATCTGGAGGCCATCGAGCCTCCCAAATTTTACTCGAGCATACCTTTCAGCAGCCAGCTTCTCCTAGTGACCAGCTCACACTGTGACATTTTGTGCACCATATTGAAGGCATTCTCTACTAGCTCCCAAAACTGAGGAACAATCTTTCTCACCACCATCCTTTGTTCCCTCTTGTACAACAATGTCCATAGGAGCTCTTTAACTAGAACGGAGGGCAGATTTTATAATGCCTGGTCTTTCACTTTTAAGGCATCTTTATGTCAGTCAGTGGAACAACTAGCAGTACCCTCCACATTAGAGTGTTAATCACTGTTATTTTAATTGTTGCAGATGTGGAGAGTGAGGGAATGTGACATTATCCATTCAGGAAAAGCAACCAATTCAGGAAGACACTACCAACACAGTAATTGACAGATTTGCTTTGTTTGTGGTCTTGTTGTCTGGCATGCAATCAACAAACATTTATTAAATACTTCCAACTTCCAGGAACCCTGGTGCTTCAGAATGCCATTTGTATTTGCCGCAGCTGCTTTCTGTTTTTCCGAACCACAGCTGCTGCAGCTTCTGTCATCTAGCTTTTGCGCTATTTCCAATGCCATTGCTGACCTCCAGCCTATTCCCTGACTTCTGATATCTAGTGGATGCCACCTGGTGCTGGCTGTGGCTTCCTAGCAGGACAAGATTCTTGAGCCCCATATCTTCCCCACTTTTTGACCCTCTGTTAGCCTCTGTGGGGCTCTGGCCCTGACTGGTGGAGTGTCCTGGAAACTCCAATCTTGTGATGAATATCAGTTGCTATATATCCAGGTTCTTATGCCCTGGCCACTGAACTCCAGACTCTCATCTTACTGTTGATTATCAAATACTTAATCAATTGACATTAAATAAAAATAAATTGCTAGAAGTAGATAGGAGGATAGTGGCTATCAGAGTCTAAGGAGAGTGGCAGGAAAAAGGAGAGGTTGGTTAATGGGTATAATGCTACAGTTAAATAGAAGCCAGAGGCTTCGATGTGCTACTGCATAGTAGAGTGACTATAGACAACAATAACTTACTGCACATTTCTCACCAAGTAAAAGAGGAGATTTTGAATGTGTCACCACAAAAAATAATAAATGTTTGAAGGACTAAACATGCTAATTGCCATGATCTGATCATTATAGTATACATATGTATCACAAGTTCACATTTTACTCCATGAATTTGTACAATTATTGTGTGTCAATTGAAAATAAAACCAGATGGAAAGAAATGAGACTTTAAAAAAAACAAATTTATTAAGCTACGGATGCAGTTCAGTGGTGATATAGTGTACACACACACACACACACACACACACACACAACCAAATTTCTTCGCTCTAGGCTAGCACAGAAGCAATGTGATATGGAAAGAATGACAGAAGTTATCTACAACAGGCAGCCCTAAAGGAAGCCCCTGAATGTCGGGCCAGCGCCAAGCACAGTCTTCATCTGAGTGAACTAATTCACCACACAGTCTACTGCCTGTTCAGTGGCGAATGCAGTGAATATTCTCACTTTAATCTAGTGATAATAGTAATATAGTAGTTGACACATATTCACTCAGCTATTCAATAAATATTACTGGGTACCTCTTATGTAGTAACTACCTGGTATCTATGTGTCTCCATCCTCTTAAAAGTTTACATTTTAGTGGAGAACAAAAAACATGTGAATACAATACCTAATATAATTTTTAAATGTTATAAAGAAAATTAAACAGAATCATGGAATGGCGAATAACTGATGGAGCTATTTTTAAGTAGAGTGAGTGCAAAGGAAACACTCTCTGAAAACATGGCATTTCAGCTAAGATCTTCATGGTGATAAGGGGTTTGCCATGCAAAGATCTGGGAAAGCCCACTCCCAGACAGAAGGAATTTAAAAACACTTCACACTCATGTCCCTAACAAACCCAAGCAACTATGCCTCTCAAAACACATTTGTATTATTAAAAACAGTACATGTGGTAGGCATTACAATCCCAGCCTGTACTGGAAATTGCTGTCCTATGATGGGTATGAATTGCCATAATCCCAGCATTTTGGGAGACTGATACAGGAAGATGGCCAGTTCAATTCCTATCTGAGCAACTTTGTGAGATCCTGTCTCAAAATAAAAATTTAAAAAGGGTGGGGATGTAGCTCAGTGGGAGGGTTGCCCTTTTACTGAAGATAAAGTGTACCTACTCTTAACATTTCTTGTGTTCTGCACCTCTTCTGTGTATTTGGAAAATAGTTTATTATAGCCCCTCAAGAACTGAGGATTTTGTTGCTGTCTTTTATTTAGCACAGATTTTGAATACAAGGCAAAAGAAACCCTAGACATCAAACACATATTGTTGCAAATTTGCATGTTTGGGCATGAGGACAAAGGCAGGAAAGAATAATTTGTATAGTTGTCTAACACAGACTAATGTAGTTTCAGGTGGTCAGGCAGACTTGACTTGGAGCTCTGGCTCAGTGCTTACCAACTGGGTGTCCTTTAGCAAGTCATCTGTTCCTCATCAGTAACAATTAAGTTTTATAAGGATCTCAAATACAACTGGATGTCAAAGTGCCTAATGTGTTTATATATAATAAATTCTCAATAATATTTAATATATCTCATTAATAATAGCAAAGTGTCCATCTAAGAATCCTCAAGCTCCTCCACTGAGCTCATCATCATTTCAGCCCTAAGAAACCCATAAAATAAGTGTTAGAAATGGGAATTTGTCATGAGGTACAGGGTATATTTAGCATGTATAACATCCTAGGTTGAAGCTTCCAGCACCTAAAAATTTTAAAAGGGCAATTTGCTCTCATATTCACTCAGCTAGCAAGTATCAGAGCTGAATTTTAACTCAATTCAATGTAATCCAAGCACCATACTCTTAGCCACTCCATTTACTGCCTCTGCATAATTATAAAGTAGTAGATCACATGATCTAAAGCACAAAGAGGGTGTTGGTTGAACAAGAAGCTCTTGAAACACACCTGAAAGCTTTTAGGCTCTGTGTAGGCTCAGAGGAGGGAGGTGGTATTCTAGGCAGAAGAGCAAACTGTAGGACACAAGTGGGAGCAAACTGAGCTGGCTTTCAGTTGTGTTAGGAACAAGATCATTAGGCTACCTACTACAAATCTGATGGTCCCATACATATCCCCCTCAGGCCTGCCCTCTTTCTTGCTCTTGCTAGGAATTAATTAATATGCTGGTTGATCTCTTTTAGGCTCTTTGAAACCCTCCAGTCACTCTTTTGGTCTGTATTTGGCCTTCTAAATCTCTATGTCACCAATGTGAAAGCGAGACATGAGTTCACTGAGTTTGTGGGAGCTACGATGTTTGGGACATACAATGTCATCTCCCTGGTGGTGCTGCTGAACATGCTGATTGCCATGATGAACAACTCCTACCAGCTCATTGCAGTGAGTAACTTTACTCTTTTTTTTAATTGAACTCAGAGCCTTTGCACAGCCCTGGCCCATTTTATTTTATTTTTTTTTTTTTCATAACCGGGGATTGAACTCAGGCCCTTGCACTTACCAGGCAAGTGCTTATTCTACTGAGCTATCTCCCCAGCCCCCTTATTCTTTATTTTGAGACAGGGGTTCACTAAGTAACTAAATTGCTCAGGCTGGGTTTGAACTTACAATCCTCCTGAGTTAGCCTCCCAGAGTCTAAATTACAAGTATGTGTCACTATGCCCTGCTTAGTAGCTTAGCTTTAAAGGAGTATTTCTCTCCATTTTAGGAGGTCATACAGTGCCATGGAGCCCATAGCAATACCAATGAAAGTCTTTCTGTCTCAATTGATTTATATTAGTTTTTTCAGTTGTTAGACTCACTTCCTTCTTTCCAACACAATTTATCTTTTGACTCATGTCTATTACAGTGATGAAGCTTTTAGAGCTTTCCATAATTACAAACATCCTGCTGCAGCATGCATGCCCTAGGTTCACCACCACTGATTCTCAGTAACCTAAACTAGGATGTGCCTGCTAATAAGACTTTCTTGCTATCTGTTGGAAATGTTTTTAACATCTTTGAGTATGGTTTCATGCCCCAGTAAAGAAAGCTCAGGGGTTACGTGTATAATCAGCTGCCAATGTGCACCTCACTCATCCCTAGGTGAATCCAGCTAATGCATTTCTCTATGTAAGGGAGCCTTATCTCCCTATTTATAGCAACATCTTCCAAATGGAGAATTCCACTGACAAGGATGATCTCAGAAAGAGAGGTTGGTTTAATTTGTTTTTTGATCAAGCATATAAGAGTAACTTCATCCCACTGTGAGGTGCACTTAGGTAGATTTCACTGATGATTTTTAAAAACCATCATGTTATCATGTCAGTCAGAGATGGTTATGACTGTAGATTACAAACAGTGAAAGTAGAGGATATGTGATCAGTTCAGACCCTATGTTGGATTTTGATGAAAACGTTAGATATTTTTTATAATGTATAATCTGCCTATCATTTCTAGAAATGGTTCATTAACAAAGGAGTTATCTGAAGTCTACCTTAGCTGGATATCACTGAATTGGTATATTTAGTGATATTATTAAAGTTGAAATGCTAGCTCACCTCCATCAGTCAGTCTGTTGCTAAAAGTGCTACAATACTGAAGGCATATGATAAAATATATGAGTCTTTTTTGATATTAATTTTATTGATTAACAAATAGCAATGAGACAGTTTAAAAACAGGTTAGTAGGACAGTTATAATAGTTAATACATTGCATATTGTTGTCTTTCTAGTAGTTATTCATAGTACAAGATGCAGACATGATATCTTGTCTAAATACTATTAGTTAGGGGGCCTGCCCCTTAGCTCAGCTCTTTAAGTGGTTGCTTCAACAAAGCAATCAGGCTCAGGTTGCTGTGGTTCGATCCCCACAACTCAAGCCAGGCAAACCTGCCCTGAAGGCATTCGGAGCAAAAAATAAAAAACCTTAAACACTATTAGTTCAAAACTTTCTTCTCATTGAACTAAGAGAAAGTAGCTGTGTATCTATGCTATTTTGTATATACAGATATATATTTTTTTCACTACAAAAGTAAGGTCAAGGACAGATAGTGAGGTTAAACCCAACTGCATATGTTGTACGGTAATAATAAGCTTTTCTTTTGGAGGGTTAACAACTTAAGTTAGCACACCAAAAATTAGAAAAATAGAATGGCTGCAAGGGCAGCCAACATTTTGATCCTAGCTTTTCAAGGTCAGTGAAAACTCAGGACATAGGAGAACCTATACTGTAACATCATGTAATTCAGTTGTGTCTCAAATTTTCTGATCAAGGGGATTATGGGGCCACAGAGCAACATGATTGATGCCATAGAGTGTGCCTAAGGAGAGTCACATGGAAAGAAAACATTCTTTCAGGGTTTTACAGAGAGCAAATTGGTCAAGTAATGGTCATGACTCATCCACATGGCTGACACTGACAAAGGATCTACAAAGTGCAGTCCAGGGCTACAGGATAAATCCTGAAGGTGCTTGACTGACCTTATCAGATACAAAAGTTACATTTCTTGTTATATAGGTATTGCTTTATCTTGGTCTTTTTTTTTCATCTTGGTCTTGGTCATCCAGCAGAAAAGTATAAAAACGAGGTATATAACGTAAAACCATATTAATATGCTAAGCTTTGAAAGGCTCAAGTCAACACCTTCTGCGGATAACCCACCAATATTGTGAACTGCTGGACTATGTTGGATTGTTTTGCTGAATTCACGTACCTATAGTATTTAGACGCCAATGGAATACCCATCTCTGACAGGACTAAACAAAAAAAGGGGAAACAAAGGAAAGACCATTGTGTATTTGTATATACAGAATAGTTAGGATAGATATACAGCTACTTTCACTTAATTCAATGAGAAGAAAGATTTTTACTAATAGTGTTTGGACAGGATATCCTGTCTGCCTCTTGTACTATGGATAACCACTAAGAAGCTAACAATATACAATGTATTAATTATTGAAACTGTCCTATTAATCAGTTTTGAAATTGTAAAAAAAAAGAATTTTGTAACATTACATATTTCATAATAAAAATTTTATAATAATAAAAAGTAAGGTCAAGGACAGCCTGAAGTACATAATGAAACCCTGTGTCAAAAAAAAAAAGACTCAGATAGATGACAAAAGATCTATCTGAGTCTTTTTGATATGTGGTTTCATTACGCGGTTCAGGCTGTCCTTGAACTTACTATGTAGTCCAGGCTGGCCACAAACTCACAGTGAGTCCCCTGTCTCAGCCTCCTGAGTTCTGACATCACAGGCAAGTATCACCACGTCTAGCTTAAAGACTTGAGTATAGATGTTTGCTCCAAGATGTTGTCTCAGATTTGATTGGCCACAATGAGTTATCTACCTTTCAGAGGAAAAAAGCTTAAATTGTTGGACACACACAGAGTACATATTTCTAGAATATCATTGCTAATCGTGAAAATCTGTACTACATTTTCACTAAATTAGTACCAAAGAAGAATAGATACACATTTCTTTAGATTTTTATTTTTTGGAAGTACTTTTTATAGTTTGGATTTGAAATATCTCTCAAAACTCACATATTAAAGGCTTGGTCCCTATCCCATGGTGATACTGGAAGATGGAAGAACCTTTAACAAGTAGGGACTAATGGGAGAAAGTTAGGTCATGGGCCATGTCCTTTAAGGGTATTGTGGCACCCTGTTCCATTGCTTCTGCTCTCTTTGCTTCTTAACTGTTATGAGGTGAACAAGTTTCCTTGTTATAGACTCCTGTTATGATGTTGTATACCACCAAAGGTCAAAAGCCATAGGATCAAGCAACCATGGACTTAAACCTCTGAAACCACAAGCCAAAATTATAATTTTTCTCCTTCATAAATTGATTTTTCTCAGGTATTTTGTAACAGTGAAGAAAGGTTAACTAACATCAGTAGATTTATAGAATTTCTGTCATTGGAGAGTTTAAAATGTGTTTGGAGAGTTATTGCATGTGTTTGTCTACTTGAAGGGGTTAGATCCTACGTGCTTAGGTGATAGAAAAGGAAAGGAATATAGCAGAAAAAATACAAGCTTAAAATCCAAATCGTAATTCTCTTTTTAGCATTCATGACAAAATGACGTTTGTTGGGTACTTACTTTCCCTTTTTGGTCTTCCATTTCTTCATCCCAAATATTAGAGAGTAGAAATTAATTGTCTTTAATAATCTTGCCAGATATATGAGTGTGTGTGTGTCTACAGATGAGCAAGATAGACCTTCAAGGTCCTTTCCAGATCTGAAATTCTGTTCACATGTGATGTGTTTGAAATGGAGTACAACTCCATTTTGTTCTCTCTCACTTGTTTTCTCTCTTTTTCATTCAAACTCAAGTAAACTGGAACCTCTAAAATAATCTGTGCTTATTTGTAGACTGCTTCTAGAAGGGGACAAAGGCAGGCATGGAAACTCAGGGGTTGGTTTTTCCACTTCTACTAAAGATGGCAATAATCATGCTAGGGTACTTGTAGTTTCGTCACTGTGTATTTGGCTATTGATTGATCCTAATGACAGTAGGAAAAAAAAAAACTTTCTTAGCACCTAATGCAAAGATATTGTATAGCCCAGTGAGTTCAGCAGTCTCTCTAGGAATCTTGGAATGCATCAGCTCTAGCCTTCCTGTTATCACCTGCTGGTGGTAGCTTTTGTTTTAATAGCACCTGCTGCATCTGAAGAATACACCTTAGCTCCTGTCTGCCAGAAGACAGCCTGGAGTAGATGGCCTGAGTATGGTGTATACCATCTTGCATATCTGTATCCAGCCAAAAATTGTGACTACTATGTGCTGTTTTGCAATTTCCCAGGATAATACCGTTACCATTTGGAAATGAATCAAATGGGATGCTGATATTGGGCATCTGGTTCCAAAAATATCTGGATCTGCTTAAATGGTAAAGTAGATCTACTTTCATTGGCAATATCTCTACTTTGGTAGCAAATACAAATTTTAACATGGCCCTAATATGGAGGAAAGACTACAAAGACAGAAAGCACTGAAAACAAAATTTCCCTCCTTCAAAGGAATCACAGGCTGGTGTGGTCTAGGAGAAACTCAGTTGTCAGTGTGCCTGAACATGAATCTATTCAGTGTACATTCTTCTTTAGAGCTCAACAGGTAATACTAATACTTTGAAAGTGAGAGCTCTTCATCAGTTTTCCAGGTAGGGTTCAGAGATGCTAGTGATGTATATGTAGAACCTTGTAACAATTTGTATTTCTATGCTACCTGAGGCTCTGTTTCAGTGGTGTGTAGAGTTATATTCAAGATATGATGTCCTAGGATAAAGAGGTCTCAGGACATTTGGGGTTCTCCAGTCACCTTGGTAACTTCCCTCCATAGTGCTGGCTAGATTCTATTTAAACCCACTCTAAAAGTATGCACCCCTGCATGTGCAATATACTTAAGAAACACTCAGATTAAAATCCATTCCAATGGTCAAAACAAAACAAAAAAAAGATATGGTGAAGCTAGGATCACTCCAGGCCCGTGTTCTGTGTTCTAAGCCAGTATCAGCAGGTAAAGTAGGACATACTATATTATTATTATTATTATTATTATTATTATTAATTTTTTGAAATGAATAATTCATTAACCCTTTATCTCTCCCTTGAGTTGTTCATTATCCTCTGCGACAATTCTTTCAACACAACCACCTGTGACTATTATTCTTAATATATACACATAAATTATATCAAGCAAAACTGCTCTTGATGTAGTTCTAATCAGATTCATTCAATACAAAATATTAAATGGGAGAGATGGACGAGTCCCACAAAGCTCATTTGCCTTAGGTCTCCTTTCTAATCTCTCTCTCACTCACAAGGGACATCCTTTTACCTGAGATTGAATGTCACAAAACATGGGGACCAGGATGGCCTGTAATCAAGCCTCATTCAGAAATTTAATAAAATCCTTAGAGGGCTGGCTAAATACCTCAGCAGGTTAAAGCACCTGCAAGCAGACAAAGGGGCCTGGGGTTCGATCCCCAGGCCTGCACTAAGATGACAATTGAGACTGGGCATGGTGACGCACGCCTGTAATCCCAGCTCTGGGGAGGTTGTAAACAGGTGGATCACTACAAGTCCGATCTAGTAGTGAGACCTTGAACACCCTGTAGACCCTTTCCTAAAATACAGAACAAAAAAAGAATCCTTGGGGCTTGCAAGATAACTCAGTGAACTAAGCTCCTGCTTAGGAAAGAGAAGGGACCAGGATTTGATCCTTGGCACTAAGACTGGGCGTGTTGGCGCACGCCTGTAATCTCAGTGGCGGGGAGGCTGAAAACAGGAGAATCACTAGGAGTCTGAGCTGCATAGTAGGAACCTGTACCAAATACATAGGAAAAAAAAACCTTGGCTTCACTGGCTGCAGTGTGATGTCCACGCTAATGTAGTCAATGAGTAAACAGCATGTGTCTCACTGAGTCACAGCTGCTACATGGCTTGAGGACAGCATAGGACTGGTTCTCTCCCTCACGGTGGCAGCATTTGGAAGTTCAGACGATGAATGAACTTTCACACTGCAGAAAATAGCCATGCAAATAACACATTCATTCAAACAAAGTTGACGCTCCACTGGGGTGCCAAGAAGGGCAGGTGGTCTCGCCACCCACCTCGTCATATAGGACCAGCCTCAGATTCTCAAAGCTCAGAGAAAAAGGCAGCAAATCACACACTGCAATATTATTTTTATTCTCTAGCCAGGATTGATAACCAACTGCTATACACTGATAAGGGTGCCCAGTTGTTAAAATATTAGAAATCGTTCCACATCAGTTGGAACTGGGTGTTCTACTCTGGGTGTTCTCTGTGGCAGCCCCTCAGACCCTCCACAAACTCAAAAACAAAAGCAACACCTGGAACAGCAGATAGTATCCAGGATCCTGCTCCAGTATTATAGCTGGCATACATTTTGATTGATTGGCTTCTTAAATAGTCACTGTAATAGGAAGAACCCTAAAATTCTCCCCCTAGATTTTCTACCCTACTCACAAGAACTATGAATATGTTGAAATGTCATACTTCTGAGGATGTTATATGTCATGGCCCTCAGGATTTTGCAGATATATTAAGGTTACTAATCATGGAGACTATCTAGGTGGGCCTAATCCAATCAATCACAAGAATCCTTTAAAAGCACTTTTCTATAAATGGTGGTGGAAGAGGATATTAGAGCTCTCACCACATTGAGGTCTTACTGTTGGCTTGAAGAGGAAGGGAGCCATGTAGTAGGCAATCAGGAACCTCTAAGAGATGTGACTGGCTCCTATTAATAGCCTTCAAGACAGAGTAAATGTGGGTACTATAATTACACAGAAATGAATTCTTTTTCTTCCATAATTTTATTGAGAAACAAATAGCAATGTGACAGTTTCAAACCAAATTGTAGGACAGCTTCAATAATTAACACATTGCATACATTCTTCCTAGTGGTTAATTGCTGTACAAGATGAGGACATGCTATCCAATTACAAACACTATTAGAACAAATCCCTCTATTTATTAAGAGAATGTAACTATATATCTATCCTAACCACTTTGAATACACAGATACAAAATGGACATTAATCTGTATCCTTTTTTTGTTAAGTTCCATTATTT
>NW_004524693.1:6880239-6912332 GCF_000260255.1 Octodon degus
TACCACATCTTTTTCAACCATTCCTCAGGTGATGGGCATCTTGGTTGTTTCCAAGATTTGGCTATCACAAATTGTGCTGCTATAAACATAGGCACACGTATGTCCTTATGATATGATGTTTTCAGATTCTCCGGGAAAATTTCCAGTAGAAGAATAGCTGGATTAAATGAGATTTCCAGTCCAACTTTTCTAAGGAGTCTCCACACTGATATCCATAATGGTTGCACCAGTCTACATTCCCACCAGCAGTGGAGAAGGGTTGAATTTTGTGAACTTGGAAGCAGATCCTTCAGATAAGAACTCAGCAACACTGACACCTTCATTTCAGCCTTGTGAAGGTCTATGTTACTTGTAGAGTAGGAAAATGGGAGAGAAATAGAACATGAGGTCAAAATAGTAAGCAGGGTAATGGACAGACCATTCAGTACCTGGTGGACAATGAAAAGCCTTTGGCTTCTTCTCTGGGTGAGATACGGAGTGAGCCAGAGAAGGGTTTAAATGGAAGAGGTATAAAATCTACCTTACAGTTAGTAAGATTGCTCTGTCTAATAGACTGAAGTGCAGTAGGAGCAGAGATACAGACCAATTGTGAAGCCACTGCACTGACCCAAAAGAGAGCTAGTGTTGACTTAGACCAGGGTACCGATGATGCTTATGAGACACAGTGAGAATCTGGATATAGTTCAGAGAGTTCCAATTTTCTGAAAGATCAGCTGTGGGGTGTGAAAAAAGACAGGAGTCAAGGATAATGCCAAGGATTTTGGCCCATGAGTTGCCCATCACTGAGAGGGAGAAGAGTGGGGCAGGAACAGGCTTGGCGGAAGAGAAGGAGAAGAGAGATCCTGAATTGAGTTTTCAGGCATGTGAAGTTGACTGTTTACCAGACAACAGAAGGGAGACATTGAGTAGGCAGTGATGTACAAGTCCAGAAGAGAGCTCTCGACTTGAGACAAAGATCTGGGAATCATCAGCATAGGCCTGGTATTTAAATTCATAGGCCTGGTTGAGAGATCACAAACAGAGTTAGGTGTGGGTAAAAAAAAGGAAGAAAACCGAAGACAAAGCCAGGGGAATGTCACTGTTTAGAAGCTAGGAAAATGAAGGTAGATCACTGAGTGACTGAGAACAACTAGAGAAAGAAGACAAAAGGCAGGAAAATATGCTATGTATAATACTACATTATTCCCAATATGCTAGTGAGTGAGACCATCTGGATTTGAATTAAGATAGTCTAACTCCAAGACCCCACATGGAACCATGAGACCACCGGACTGTTATTTTGACTTTTACCTTGAGGATATGAGGCATTGGAGCTACACTTGCACTACAAGCACCTTCAAACAATTTATTTCTTTTCCTAATAATAACACAACTGTAAATTGTCTGGTTCTCTTGTTCTATCAGTTAAAATGATGAAAAAATTGTTACAATACTGAGGGAACCAAAGGCATACTATCTGACCTAATTTCTTCCAGGATATGACCATTGATACTATGTGTGTCTATCTCAGCTCCCAAAGGCAATTTCTTAAGAAAACAGAAGGTAATGTATCCCTGTCCAAGCCATGAAACCTACAATTGGCCTAAAGAATAATAGACCCTCTTCTCAGGTAAAACAATCAGTCTCTATCTCTGCTCAATTCAAACTGTAGGAATTTTCTGAGGTTGGCAGAGCCATCTCAAATTTTAATAATGGTCTCTTTCCTTTGGGATGTCATCAGGCAATCTGAATATTAAGTTATCTCTATAAATATTGATTTATTCTGCTTTTCCCTACTTTCAAACTGTTGTCTAGAATCTGATCAATGACTGCTTGGTACATTTCACTAAGGGGAAGCAAACATTTGGAATCATCAAGAACATTTGAAAAAGGCCCCTCTTTCCTTGCATACATGGAACCTGAATACATGCTGATAATCCCATTTCAATCAATACCTTACATCTTCTTGTAGGTCCTATAAAAGACAAAAGAGCTAAGTGCCACAAATGATATAAGAAAAAGACACAGATGATGCCATTAGGGAGCTTGGAATCAAGTCTGAAGAGAAACTTCTGACATGAGTAAAATACAAATAGCATGATTACCATGACTATATGAGTAGTAATTATCAAAACCACAGGCCCAAGAATTGTCAGACTGCCTAGATTTGAAATTTGGACTGCCATTTAATGTAGTTTTGTGTGATTTGACCTCTTTCTGCCTCTTTGATTTCTGTGTGAAATGGGATGATAATTAGGCTTTTCATCTGCTACTCACTCAGATCCATTTCCTGTATCAAGGGAATTTCATTTTCTACAACCCATGCCCTTTAGCTTCTGGTTAGATTTCACAAACCAGGAGGTAGGAGGCTGGAATATTTCTTCCCTATCTGCAGCCTCACCTTTTATGATACCTCCAGCAGCAGCTGTGTCTTCTTAGGGACTCACTTCCACATGATATCAGGCATTCTCTTTTTTTTTTTTTTTTTTTTTGTATTTTAGGGAATGGTCTATAGGGTGTTCAGGGCCTCATTACTAGATCTGACTCGTAGTGATCCACTTGTTTACAGCCTCCCAAGAGCTGGGATCACAGGTGCACACTACCATGCCCAGTCTCAATTGCCCTCTCAGCACGCCCCGGCGGTGGGGCTGACAGCGCAGATAACCTGCTGAGCTATTTGGCCAGCCCAAAACTGTAGGAAGTTTTTTCTTTTTTTTTTCAGTACCAGGGATTGAACTCAGGACCCTGTGCTTGCCAGGTGGGCACTTATTCTACTGAGCTATCTCCCCACCCCTTAGGCATGCTCTTTCTTATTGGCCCTAGCTGTTGCACAGGAGTTCAAACTTGTCTTTAGTTCCCTCCAGAAAGACCCAGTCTTTCAGCAGACTCTCCCTGTTGCTCCTCAAACTAAGGATAATAGGTACTTCCTGTTTTTGCTACAATCTGAGTTTGTCCCATTGCTCTTTGTTTTAGCTCTCAGCTTTTCACCATCTAAATTACTGATTTCTGTGTTAAATCTTCAAGATGGGAAGCATGCATCCTGTTTTCCTGGCTGTACCCCAACCTGACTGGATTGTTGTGAGGTAGATATAAGAAATACAAATTGCACTGACCTTTGAAGTATGAGTTGGATTTAAAATGACAGAAAAGTGAGCACAGGAGTTGAGCTCACTCAGATCCATTTCCTGCCCATTTCAGTCAGGGAAATAGCTTGCACACCAAAAGAGACTGGACCAGTGCTTATTGTTGGCCATAAGAATTTTAGCGTTCATATTTTCTCCTGTCTCCCATTCCTTGATTCCTGCACAAACTACCTTTTCAAATGGAAATGTAGTCTTCTTTGCCTAAAAGGGAAATATGCTAAGGTAATGAGTTGAGTCTCTTAAAAGCTGAATGACAAGGTTCAGGGTCTACCTTTAAAAAAGCTACTAAAAGGAAATGAGGCCTATTTTTCAGGATTTTCATGCCTACATTTTGGGCCCTGATACCGCTATTGGCCTGACTCAGCCAGGCAACCTGGCCTACCCACCTAACCTAGACAAGACTCATACATCGATCTTTAGATCCAGAATGAGATTAGAGCTTTTCTAGGGATTAGGGAGTTCACTAATGAGGATGTAATGAATAGGAATGTCTAGCGTATGGCTAAGCCTTTATTAAATATCAAGCACTAAAGTAAATGTTTTCTATCTACTATCATTATAGTATTATTAATAACTACCATTTCTTGAGTGTGCTAAGCACTTCTAGTACATACTATCTCATGAAATTCTTGCAGTGATCTTATGAGGTAGGCAATAGTATAGGTGAGGAAACAGAAGCCCAGAGATTAAAATGATATTTTATTAACATGTATAAATTGTACGTATTAATGAGGTTGAGTGATATTTCAACACACACAAACATGTACATAGTTAGTGCGCACCAATCAAATCCAGCATTCCTTGCTCCATCTCTCTACCCTTTCAGTCTTTAGCAATCACTATTTTACATTCAAGTTAACATTTTTTACCTTTCACATATGAACAAAATCATATGGTGTTTGACTTTCTGTGTTTGGCTTATTTTAAATAACACAGTGTACACTAGTTCCATGTATTTTGGTGCAACTGACAGAATTTCATTCTTTTAAGGGCAGAATAATATTCTACTGTCTATGTACACATTGTCTTTACTCATTCATGCACTGATGAACATCCAAGTTGATTCTGCATCACAGCTACTATGAACAATGTTCCAATAAACATGTTAGGGCAACAGTCTCTTTGCTGTGTTGAGTTCATTTCCTTTGGACATATATGCAAGAAGTGGGTTACCAGGTAGTTCTGTTTGATTTTTTGAAGAATCTCCATATTGTTCTCTATAACGGATGAACTAATCTTCATTCCCACAAACAGTGTATAATTATCCCGTTTCTCCATATATTTATCAGCATTTGTTATTTTCTGTTTTGTTTCTTTGATAGTAGCCAAGGACACATTTGAATAAGGTCTGCCTGTGCCAAAGTGTAACAATATCATTCCTCCTCCTTTCCTGCCTGCCTCCCATGTCCCTAATTTCTGATGCACACACTGTACTCCACCCCCACCCAGACTTCCCTCACTTTATCCTTTGATTTTGTCCACTGGTTCACTAAGTGTCCCTGGGCTCTAACCAAAGGGATCCTCTGTGAGACTTTTCCCTTGTTCTGGAGACTAAGTGCCTTATTTCCTAACCTGAGATGCTCTACTGTCACATCCACTTATAAGCTCTCTTTTTCTCTTTTCTGTGTCTACCAGATTAAAAACATCCAATCTCTCCTTAGCTTTGTCCCTACCAGTGTCCCAGTCTCTCTAAATGAACAGTCAAGCTACTTGCTGAAGACTACCACAGCTATAGAGGGTAAATAGTCAGCTACTGAGCTCATGTGCATGGAAAGAACTCCTCATTCAATTTGCACATTCTGCCTTGGGACATCTCCTCCCTTTTCTTTCCAAACAACCTTTACATGCCTAAAGCTTCTCTTGACATTATATTTACATCAGCAAATGCAACATCCGACATTCAGCTTTGAGGGAGGAGAATAGAGCATTCTGTCTGTAAATGTGCAGGGAACAACAGTCAAAGGCATCAGCATTCTGCCTAGGCTTGGCCTGGCTCTCCCCCTTGTGGTTTGAAACAGAAACAGTTTTCTTGATCAGCAAGCTGTCTGAAAGTCCGAGTCTACTGAGGATCATCACCCAGCAGAAAAGTATAAAAACGAAATATAAGAAGTAAAGTCATGCTGTTATGTTGAGCTGTGGGGCACTCAGGTCAACAATTTCTGACATTGCCAGTGAAGTGGAAGACCCAATACTATTATGGGCTACTGAACTCTTTTAGATTATTTTTCTGAGTTAACACACCTATAATATTCAAATAACAGAACTTAACAAAAAAAGGGTATACAGATGAATGTCCATTTTGTATCTGTGTATTCAAAGTGGTTAGGATCGGGGGCCTGCCCCTTAGCTCAGTTCTTTAAGTGGCTGCTTCAACAAAGCAGTCAGGCTCAGGTTGCTGTGATTTGATCCCCACAACTCAAGCCAGACAAACCTGCCCTGAAGGCATTAGGGGCAAAAAAAAGTGGTTAGGATAGATATATAGTTACATTCTCTTAATGAATAGAGTGAATTGTTCTAATGGAGTTTGTAGATAGGATATCATGTCCGTATCTTGTACAGCAATTAACCACTGGGAGGAATGTATTCAATGTGTTAATTTTTGAAACTGTCTCATTGCTATTTGTTTATCAATAAAATTATGGGAAAAATGTTTAAAAAGTTCGTTGCCTCAGAATTCTCACAGTGCACTTTGGCATGTCTCTGGAGGAGCAGCTGCTGCTTCCAAGAGCAGAAAAATAGTTGATGCCTGCTGCTACCTGCTAACGATTTTGATGACTGACAAAGACGCAAGAGGGAATGGGAAGAGGACAAATGAAAGGAAACAAATTTTCTCCCCCTGTGTTAAAGGACAACCTGGCAGGGGAGGCAGGTGAGCTGTTTCATGCATCTCAGATTCACCTGTACTGAACATTCATCAGTAACATCACCTACTGTCATGAAGATGCTTGTGTAACTCAAAACTAAACCAGGACCAACTATGCCAGTGACAGGTTGGCCCTAATGCTCAAAGAACAACTCTCCTCAACTGTGGCCTGTATTATTCATTCACTTCACAATAAATTCTCAATAAATCTATTGAATGGACAAATGAATGGCTTGAACAGATATTTACTGAAAGATGTCTACATGTTATACCATATTCTTGATACTGGGAATACAGTAGGGGATAAGAAAACCAAACAGGCTTAGTCCCTGTTCACAGAGTCTACAATAATGGAACTATAGTTCCAAATTTCCCTCTTTGCATTTCTTTATTTGCCTTAAGGTTGCTATTAGTCTTTTTTGAAGAATCCTGGACTCCTTTGATAATCTGATGAGCATGGACAAGAAAAGTGTGCATATGTGCAAATATACCTAAAGGTTAGTGTAAAAATCTCCCAGAGCTCACAGACACCCACTGCCATCCATAAATTTCTCACCTTAATATTTTGATCCCTATGGAATGTGATTTGAACTGTTGGTAGGTCACTTATGACAGTGTAAATCAATAATCCGATCCTTTACTGAGATGAGGCTATTAAATGGGGCCAAGAAACAAGACATGACATAGAAGAAATATACCTGATGAAGACTGGGGAGAGGATATCAACAAGAAAAAGAAATTGGAGGCCCTGAAGGAAAACATCACCATTATCACAGTTCTTCAGAGGATCAAATCAGTGCAACAGCCCTCAAGTCAAAACTACTTCAGCCGTGACATCAAGTAACAACTACAAATGCACATTCTAGAGATATAAGTGACATATTTGTAAATCAAAAGATTTCAAAGCTGAGATTCATAAAGAATTGTTCCTCGTAAAAGACCTAGCCTTTTTAAGGGTCAATCTCTGAATGTTCTCTTCATAGGTTACAAATAATGTTTGCAGACAATTCACATGCTCCTGACCCAAAGGCCATTGTCAGAGAGTGGGATTCTTTCTAGGCGTCTGCTTTACTCCCAGTCCATGTTCTAGGTGCCAGGCATCAGTTGCCCAGAAAGCTAAATGAAACAAATGTTCTTTAATTTCCAAGCAGCTTGCAGTTTAAAAACCAAATGTGAGATCTCACTTATCAATATTGAGAAGGCTTTTCTCTCTTCCTGTGCTCACTGAAGCCATGTATATTAACCTATCTCAAAAGAACAAACAAAATGGGCCAGGAGGTTCCTTTAACTACAACACAAAAGTCAGAATACCCAGAGGAGCATCAGAGGTCATAACCTGCTGCACTACCTGTCTTTTACTTGAGACCTGACAACAGAATTACATTATTCCAGCTGACAAAGTAAAAGGAAATAGAAAAAAATATAAGAGCAAAAATAGGGAGCGAAGTGATTGTATTTATCCTTTTACCTTATTTACTCAAAGGATTTTTCTTTTTGTCTACTCTCTTTTCCAATTTTGTTTTTTTTTTTCATTGATATTTGTCATTTTTATTTGTAATACTTTAGGTCCAAGTTTCAAACTGCAATATTTTTACACTCAAGACACAGTCAAGCATAATCCATAGTACAATTTTCTATTGCTTCAACCACAATTTAAAATAACAATATTGGAAACAAAAATCCTTAAGAAAAGATTGTATGCTGAAGGCATAAGAATGGAACCATACCATCAGCAAGACTACAAAAGAAATAACTTACTTAAAAATCAAACAAAAAGACCTTTAATCCAAAGAATTTCACTACACATGGGTTTACAGATAACACATTTTGACAAATTAATGCACAAATAGGACACAATTCTGTGAAACAATGACAATGTAGATCTTCCTTAATTTTACTTGATGTTATGAGTATAATCCTAGTAGACATCAATACCCTTGTAATCTGGCTCCTACTGGCTGATGTGTTTAAAACTCAACCCATTAATGGTTATTGGATTCTGCTGTAGATCTTATTGTCACTAATGAGTATAATATGTGTGGGTCCATAAAGCCAGTTTTCCCTGGGTAATTGAACTTAGGAACATCTGGACCTATAAACTTATGAACTAATCACAAAGACGTGGTGACAAATGTATTTGTCTGTAGGTCTCTCCTAATAAGTGGGACATATCAGAAATCTGAGTGACAGAAAAACATGGTAGGCCTCTTCACTCATTAGGAAATAAATTCCAATTATTAAAGGTTTGAACTCGTGGTATTAGAGCCCTCTCAACACAACCCAAAGATTCCTTGAAACTATTCCTAGATGTAGAAAGAAGTTTCCATCATCTGGTGGATCTTCTAGCAGGTTAGGCCATAGGTTTTTGGTTGAATTTTGGTGTTTTGTTTTGTTTTGTTTTGTTTTGTTTTGTATCAGGGATTGAACTCAGGACCTTGTGCTTGCCAGGCAGGTGCTTACGCCACTGAGCTATATCCCTAGCCTGCCATAGGACTTCTCATTTTATTTCATATAGGCAAACTAATCACCTTGAGATATTTTATGCTGAAGTCCCTCCATCCTAAACCAGTAAACGCTTTCTGACATACAGTTGGCTCGCACTTAACACTTACTGGATAAATGAACAAATTAATGGAATTTAATTCTTACTGTTTCTCAGATTATTTTAAGGTAAGAAGACAGAGAAACAAAAAAAAGCTATGGCTGACACTGACAAAGGTTCTAGAATCTGAGGTACAGGATCTCAGGATAAATCCTGAGTGGATTTCACTGACCATATCAGATCCAAAAGCTATAACTCTTGTTGCATAGGTCCTGCTTTACCTTGGTCTTAACCATCTAGCAGAAAAGTATAAAAACGAAGTATAAGAAGTAAAGCCATGCTGTTATGTTGAGCTATAGGGGACTAGGGTCAACAATTTCTGACATTGCCAGTCAAGCGGAAGACCCAATACTATTATGGACTACTGAACTCTTTTAGAATATTTTGCTGAGTTTACGCACCTATAATATTTAAATGATGGAACTTATCAAAAAAAGGGGGATACAGATGAATGTCCATTTTGTATCCGTGTATTCAACGTGGTTAGGATATATATATATATATATATATATATATATATATTTACATTCTCTTAATGAATAGAGGGATTTGTTCTACTGGTGTTTGTAAATAGGATATCATGTCCACATCTTGTACAGCAGTGAACCACTAGGAAGGATGTATGCAATGTGTTAATTATTGAAACTGTCCTACCAATTTGGTTTGAAACTGTCTCATTGCTATTTGTTTCTCAATAAAATTATGGGGGGAAAAAGAGATACATAAGGATAGTGAAAGGTTTAAAATAAAAATATTGAAAGGGGAGTAATATTCAAATACTAATAAAAATATATTTTGGCAAAGGATGCATCTCATTATGGCTAATGGCTGCATAGTATTCCATTCTATGGTTATTTAATTACTTCTTTAACCAGTCCCTTACTCAGGGCCATAGACACACATGCATACCTATGTGTATGGCAGCATCATTCACAATAGCTAAATCTAGGAGGAAACTTGTTGTCCATCAACAGATACCTGGATAGGATAAAAAAGTATTTATGCACAGTGGAGTACCACTCTGCCATAAAGGATATGTTAGAGACATTTGTAGGAAATCGGATGCATTCTGACTCCATTTTAAGTGAAAGAAATCAGACACACAGGTTTAACTATCTCTTGGCTTCTTTTATACAAGAAACTCAAATTGTAAATAATTTATTTATTTTTTTATTGTCCAAATGTTAATTCACATCTTTCTTTTCTTTTTTGCCATAATTTTATTGATAAACAAATAGCAATGAGACAGTTTCAAATCAAATCGGTAGGACAGCTTCAATAATTAACACACTGCATACATTCTTCTTAGTGGATAATTGCTGTACAAGATGCGGACCTGACATCCCATTTACAAACACCATTAGAACAAATCATTCTATTCATTAAGAGAATATAACTATATATCTATCCCAACCTCTCTGAATAAATTGTAAATAATTTAAAGAGCAAAATAAAAGAAGGGTAATGGGAATCAGGGAGCTAGGTCTTTTACAAATGGGAAGGGATGTGGAGATGGAGGCAGGGGAGGGAGATGAGGGGACAGGGAGAGAACTGAGATGTGTTTGCTGTCTATTCCCCACGATGAGTGTAGTCACTGTGGGCTACAAATATGTACCAATAAACACTTAAAAATAAATGCTAGAGACAATAAAAAAGAAACAAAAAAAGCTGGTCAGAGCTAAACTTATTGTCCTACTATTTAAAGAATTGGCAAATATTTCCTGTAAAAGGAGAGATAATAAATATTTTATGCTTTGTGGACACTAAGATATATTTTAGCTACGCAGTTGTGTTGCAATAACACAAAAGCAGCCATAGACAATATATGAATGGAGTAGATGGCTATGTGTCCATAAAATATTATGGGCACTGATTTAAAATATGTATAATTATCAAACACCAAAAATATCCTTTCATTTTTTAAATCATTTAAACAATGCAATCTAATAAATGATATGAATGACCTCTACGTTGAAAACTACAGTATTTTGTAAAAGAAGATTGAAGAGGATATCAGAAAATAGAAAGATAGCCCTTGCCCATGGGTAGGAAGAACCAGTGTAGTGATAATGGCCAGAGTTCCAAAACTATTATGCAGATTTAATGCAATTCCAACTAAAATACCAATAGAATACCTCTTAGAACTAGAGAAAACAATCCTAAAATTCATACAGAACCAGAAGAGACCAAGGATACCAAAGGCAATTCTGGACAACAAAGTCCCTGACTTGAAATTATACTACAGAGGTATTGTGATAAAAAGAATGTGAGGGCTGGAGAGATGGCTCAGTGGTCTAGAGCACCTACTTGGAACAAGCTTAGCAAAGCATCAGGGACCGCGGTTCAATCCCCCAGCACCACATGCCAGCCAGCCCCGCCCCCTGGTGGGCTGAGCTGGCCACACACACACACACACCACTCTCTCTCTCTCTCTCTCTCTCTCTCTCTCTCTCTCAAATAAATAAATAAAAATTATAAAAAAAAAGAATGTGATACTGCCTAGAAACAGACCTGAAGATCAATGGAACTGATAAGAAGATGAAAAAACAACTCCAAACATACTCAGCTATCTTATTGTTGACAAAGATGCAAAACAGATTCACTGGAAGAAAGACAGCCTTCTTAATAAATGGCGATCAAAAAACTGGCTCTGCGCATGCAGAGGATTAAATTTGGACCCATATCTTTCACGATGCACTAAATGATTTTGAAATAGATTAAAGATCTAAATATTAAAACAGAATAAATCTTTTAGAAGATAGAATAGGTAAAACTCCTGAAGACATTGGTGTAGGCAAAGACTTTATGAATCAAACCTGGATTGCACAGAAACTACCACAAAGAATCAGCAACTTAGATCTCATCATATTCAAAAGCTTCTGAACAGCAAGAGAAACCACCAACAGAGTTAAGAGACAAACCACAATGTGGGAAAAAAGTTTTCCAGATGTTCCTCAGACAAAGGATTACTATCGAGAACATATAAAGAACTAAAAAAAATTGGATCTCCCAAACTTAAAGACCCAATCCAAAAATGGGCATTTGAGATGAATACACATTTCTCAGGTGCAGAAATACAAACAGCAAATAAATATATGAAAAAATTTTCAACATCACTGGGCATTGAAGAGATAAGAATTAAAATACTGATATTCAATCTCATCCCAGAAAGAGTGGCTATTATCAAAAAATCATCCAATAACAAATGCTGGAGAGGATTAGAGAAAAAGGAACCCTTCTCCACTGTTGGTGGGAGTGTAAACAGCGGCAACCTCTGTGGAAATAAGTGTGGAGACTCCTCAAAAAATTAGGATTGGAGATCCCATTTGACCCAGCTATTTCCATTCTGGGTATCTTCCTAGGAGAATCAAAAGCATCATACTACTGTGATATATGTGCGCCCATGTTCATAGCAGCACAGCTTGTAATAGGTAGATGTTGGAAACAATCCAAATGCCCAACAACCAAGGAAACGGATAAAAATATGTCGTGTTTTTATACAATTGAGTACTACTCAACCATAAAGAAGGATAAACTTGATACTTTTATAGGTAAATGGATGTAACTTGAGATCACACTCATAAATGAAATCAGACACACATGTGTAAACACAATATTGTCTTCCTAGTGTTAGAAGCTGAAAGAGTAAATAAGATTCAAAGAGTACAATATATTGTAAAATGGAAATAAATTTCAAAAACAAAGAGAAACTCAAATGGGGGAAAGGAGTAAAGAAATGGGGGAAAAACAACAACAAAACTGGAGATGGATGGATGGATGGATGGATGGATGGATGGATGGATAGATAGATAGATAGATAGATAGATAGATAGATAGATAGATAGATAGACACATGGATGGATAGATGGATGGATGGATAGATAGATAGATAGATAGATAGATAGATAGATAGATAGATAGATGCTGGAGAGGAAGATAAGATAGTTATACTACTAATTTTTCTTAGTTCAATGAAAAGAAAGGTTTGTGCTAATATTGTTTGGACAATTCAATGGCTATATATATATATATATATATATATATATATATAGTGTTCTGAGTTACCTAAAGATAACAATATACAATATATTAACCATTGTTATCCTATTATCTTATTTTGAAATGTTGGGTTTCTTTTCTTAAAATAAAAAGAAATGCAGAAAAAAACTTTACCTTTTGAGGTATACAAAATCAAGTAGTAATCCAGATTTAGCCTGTAAACCATAATTTTCCAACTACTTCAGGTATTTCAAATAGTCTCTGTTCAGTCTTTTTTGTTGTTGTTATTGTTAGTGCCAGGATTCAAGTGTTGTTTTCTTTTTCTTTTTCTTTCTGTTCAGTCTTTGTAGACACGTTTTGTGAAGAGGCAGATTCTGCTTTGTATTTCCCTGGTGCTTGGCAAAACATATAGTTGATACTCTATAGATTTTTTTTTCATTAAAAAGGGGAAGATTGGGGAAATCGCTGATCTATTGTTTGTCAATCGTGCTAAAAAAAAGTATTAAGCGAGTGTGGTGCTGAATACCTGTTATCATGGCTTCTTGGGAGACACTCTTATTTTCATGTTACAGATAAGCAAACAGGTTTCTAAATATTGAGATGTGCCTGAGGTTATGTGACAAATTTGTTAATTTCCTCTTGCCACAAAAACTAGGTAGTCTGCTATATGCAAAGAATAGGTCAGGGATAACTTAGGTCTAGTGACTCCTAAAATAATTTCTAAAAGCTATCTAGAAGGTGGAATATGGCCCAGGAGGTTAGACATATGAAAGTACATTATTGATAAGTGAGGCAAAAGAAGACACATGTTATGACTGAGTATAATCAATGAGTTACAGTCTCAATTCAAGACAGATCTATAGAGGGCTGGGTAGATGGCTCAGCAGAATAAGCCGCTTGCCTGGCAAGCGCAAGGGCCTGAGTTCAATCCCTGGTTCTGCCAAAGAAAGAAAAAGAAAGAAAGAAAGAAAGAAAGAAAGAAAGAAAGAAAGAAAGAAAGAAAGATCTATAGATTTTCCCATGCCCCAGGTGATAGACATACTTTTGTCCTTTTTCAAGGCTCGGAAATGGAAACTTCTGGTAAGCTCCAAAAATTTGCATTTTTAACAAATGCCCCATATGGTTCTGATACACTGTAACATTTGACAAGTGTGCCCTGAAGAAATAATTCCAGCTGAGGTAGGCTTCCCTTGAGATTTCAGAAAAAAATGAATGAACTCACTTCTCTTGGCAGCATGTATGTCACAGTGATTTTCTGTAGCTTTCCCATCAAAGGAACATAGAGGTAGTCCTATAGCTAAATAAAAGAAGCACTTACTAATTAATGGGAAAAATGCAAAACTGTTCTGCTGTCCAAATATTCCTCCAACTAGCCTGCCCTAGAACCCAAGATTTCTAGGAGCATCCATTCTCCTTAAGGGTTATTTTTAGTTCTTCTCTCACTTGATTTTTGCCTGCTACTCTCCCTTTGCATTGTGTTATACAAGTTTTCTAGCTTGCTAAGAGGGGAGCTTGCTGGCAAAAGATCTGAGAGAGCACATAAGCCTCTGTCAAAAGCTGGTAAGAAATTAGTCTTACAGTTTGATTACAAGGAAAATAACCTTGAGCTTGAATTTTGTGAGAAATGTGAAACTGAAGAGACATGTTCATTTGACCAAGGTATAGCCATGTGTTCAGAATCTGAGAAAGTCACCAACATTTGAGAGCATAACCAGAGTATGTTACACTGATATTTTGAAATGAGGTAAAACAAGTGTAAGCCCTGGCCTGCTCTATTAGAGCTAACAATCTCTAAGACAATGAAGGACACAGATAAATTAGAAAACTTCTGTAAGGCTCTGTGTTATTACATGCACATTATGATACTGCAAAAATCCTAAAAGTTTTGGAAAATTGGGAAGAGCCAGAACCATTATCTGTAAGGGTAGGTCACATCTTATACAAAAGCACTCACGCCAGCCTGGGCTGAGGTTCTAATTCAGTTAGAGCATTTGCCTAGCATGTATAAAGCCCTAGGCTGGATACCAAAACAAACCATCCAGACAGGGCTGATGTAAGAATAATTTCCAACATCATAGTTGGATAAAGAACAGAGAGGATATCACCACCAGATACTGGAAGTAATCAAAGGAAAGGTCTGATTTGTCTGTCATACAGTAAAAGGCTACTGCCACACAAATGAATGAAAACCTCCTGAACATAGTATATTTAGGGAAATTTTAGATAAATATGATTACAAAAGCTGCATCTATATCTTCCAATTCAACTTATATTATTGAATTTATATACATTTTATATAATAAAATAGATTTCTGTAGGGCCCAGGAGATAACTCAGTGGTCTAAGCGCCTGTCTGGCAAGTGCAAGGACCCTGGTTGGTACTGCATGCCTTGCCGGCCCCACCCCAGGTCACCCAGCTGGCCACAGCAACCAGGCATGGTGGTGCATGACTGTAATCCCAGCGATAGAGAGGCTAAAACAAGAAGATCACTACAAGTCTGAACTGCGCGTAGTGAGACCCTGTAACAATTACATAAAAAATAGATTTCTATAAATCAAACTATCTTGTCCACATTGTTCACTACTACAGTTGTATCACCTAGCATCTAGCAGACAACAAACACATATTTGCTCACTGAAGAGATATATGAATGACTACCTGCCTCTTTATCAATTAACAGCTCATTCAGTTTAACCAAACCTGACCTGTGCTTTTTTTTTCTTATTTTTTTGACTCATGCTTTTTGTTTGCTGATCTTTATAGTTCAGTTGCTACCACCCCAATCCCATTGAACTGTGTACTCTGGTATTTTCACCACCACCGCTGGACAACCATTTATATCTCTGTGCCCAGAGTCTAGCACAAGGCTTAGGACATGGTAGTTTCTCAAACTGCAATAAAAAATTAATTGGATGAGTAGGTAATTAAAGGAGTATACGCAATAGCTTCTCTCTTAAATTATTAAATAATAATTCCTATCATGAGGTTGCCTGAGTACCATGGGGTGGAATGACAGCAGTGTGGGTCCTTGAGCTGTTTTCAAAATGCTTAGCTAAAATTACGAGGAGAATAGGTGCAACAAAGGCCAGTGGGCCTCCTAAATTTAAAAAAAGTTGCCTGTGGTTTATAACTTGCCCCAATATATCTTTTCATCCTTCGTCAAATTCAAATACATTTCCTATCAGCTTTTTGGAAAAAAATATTTTTAAAAGGACATAGCTGCTTATTGCTGGAAACACATACAAAAAATTAATCTCATATAGAAGTCTAAAAATCCAACAGATTATTTACAGATACCAGGACATCTAGTCAAATATATTAGAGTATCACTGAATATCCACAAGAGTTGTATCATTCTCCTTTTTAAGTATGTCTAGAGATAAAACTCTGTGTTTGAAAATATAATTCAGTTCATTTAAA
Organism: Octodon degus; assembly: GCF_000260255.1. Lineage (NCBI taxonomy): Eukaryota > Metazoa > Chordata > Mammalia > Rodentia > Octodontidae > Octodon > Octodon degus. The sequence continues at coordinate 6,896,247 of NW_004524693.1, forward strand.
GAATTGTTTATTGAATACCTACTTTGAAAACTGTCCTAGAGAAACATAAATGTATTTCCAAAGACGACAGATTGCTATTCTAGGTAAAGAGTACAATGAGAATTCAGGCTTTGTTCCTGGTATTCAAGCTCAGAAATAGAGGAGAAAGAACCAGCAACTATATAGCTCTTACTACATGCCAGGCAGTAGCTTAGGAATTTTACATTGATTTCTACAACAGTTCAGCTTAGAAGATATTTGCTGTTTTTTATAGCTGAGGGTACCATAACTCAGACACTTAATCCTATGCAGTCACACAGCTAATAAGTAGCAATATTCCAAACCCTGCTTTCTTTTACTCCAAGACCACTACTCATTGCACAATGACATGCTGCCTTTCATTGTTTAATCCTGCCATTACCTCCCATCTTCCTCTGCCTCCTAAACTGCTTACACAAACACCATCTTCAATGGAGGGATTTCAAGAGAGTGACAGTTACGACAACCATAAGTGTGGTGTGTGTGTTTCATTCAGGGGATTCAAACATTTTGCTGGCACACTCTTATGAACTTAAAAAAGCAAATTTCATGTATCTCCTCATAAAGTTTGGGATTGACTTCTAAATTTCTTGGAAATTTAAACAGTTGTAGAGGATATAATTTCTAGTATAATAGACTGACATTTAAAATAAAATGATCCAGGACTGGGCAGATAGCTCAGTAGAATAAGCGCTTGCCTGGCAAGTGTAAAGTCCTGAGTTCAATCCCCGGTACTGCAAAAATAAAATAAAATGATCCAATTACTCATTTAAGTGTATCTAATGGAATCTGAATACCATAGTGACTTGTTATTCATAACCAACCATATGTTTAAAAAATAAATGACTAAGCTTTTCTTTAAGGACAAAATGTTTCCATCATTCCTTATTCTCCTTCAATTCTTATATCCATTACAACTTCCCAAAGGATTTTATCCTAATTTTATGTAATTTTTGATTAAAGATTTTGTTATTCCTATTGCTTTTTCGTATTTCTCCATAACAAAAGTGTGAATTTAAATTTAAATTTTATTCCCTATTGACATAAGATAAATATTAAAATCTCTATTAGCTTTCCTAATGCTGGATACAACACCTGGCATAACTTAAAAGAGGAGTAGTTTAATTGGACTCATTTTTTAAAAAGGGATTCTGTCCATATTCAGCAGGCTTCCAGGCAGAAATATCATAGTGGAAGGAGTGGGCCTGAGATATAACTCAGCAGAGCACAGTGCCTACTTGGAAAACATGAGGTCCTGAGTTCCATTCCTGGTACAAAATTTTAAAAAGAAAAACCATAGTGGAATGAGTGGTGGAGCAAAACTGCTCTAACAAAGTTGTTCATAGAAGCCAGGAAACAAAGGGAGTAGTACCAGACAGGAAGGGGCAAAGGACCAGATATAGTCGTCAAGGTCACACCTCTATGACACACAAAGACACACTCAGAAATATTTTCCACCAGCCCTCTAGGTGTCTTCCAAGTCAATCAAGTTGACAAAGTCAAGCCTAGCCATCATGTCTCATCCTTTGTCAACATGATATGCAAGCACATCTCCCTAAACAATGTATATGGTCATTAAATAAATATGAGGTCAAACAATAAAACTATCTTGAATACAACTGAAAACACAATAAACCCCTCCATCATTTTTCAAAAGTCCAAAGCAAACACTTAGCTATGAACCACTATAAAAATATAATTCAAGATACAAAATCCCAAAGTCCAATGGCACAGGATAAGTGTTCCTATTCAAAAGGAAGAATAGAAGAATAAAAAAGAATTAGACCAAAGAAAGAAGAAAACAAAACAGGACAAATATTAAGTCTTGTAACTCCAAGCCCAGCATCGAGCATACATAGCAGTGAGAAATGAGTTCCAAAGAGCTTAGGTAGCCCTATTCTCTTGCTGGTTACATTACATACAGCCTCTCTGTTGGGCTGGCTCCACTCATAGCTTTCATTGACAGGTATTCCACATTCCTTCTACTGCACTATTGGCTTTATTCTCACAGCTTTACACACTGCCTTCTCAGAACACTTCCAGCCTCCCAGGCCTTCCTTTGAAATCTCTGTGGAAGCTTCTATAACTCCATAACTCTTGCATTATACATACTTGTAAAGCTGGCATCACATGGGCAATGCCAAGATCTGCTGTCAGTGGGAACAGTATCCAAGGCTCCTTCATGCACGGTTGTAGCTGCCTTTAAGAACCTGGATGGGTAAACACAATGAAATGAAGAGGCCCTGCTTGAGCTGGGGCCCTGGGGCTTACTTCTCAAAGGAAAGGTTTATATTTTTACACCCTGAAACCTGGGATATGTGGGGTCTGGTCAATTCTTGAGATACCTTCAAGGCATCTTTCTTACTTTGTTCCAATGCAAAGTACTTGACTTCTTTTTAACTATTCTAATGTTCTCAGAAAACACAATTTTTGGCCCCAATTTTAAGTGTGGTTCCTTCTAAACCAAAATTTAAGTTTTTCAAAAGTCTGTTTTTTGTCTTTTGCCTCAGATTTTCATTATAAATCTGGCGAAAAGCAGACAGCAGGATGTATGCCAAAGCATGAGTGTTGGGCTGTCTTGAAATATTCACCACTAGATTAACTAGCCCACCACCACTAATCTCAGTCTTCTACAGAGTCTCAGGGAATGGGTCCTATGTAGACAAATATTGTAGCAGAGGTAACACACATGGCTTCTAGTCCACTAGTCAATGGAATTCTTGTTCACCTAACCTTAGCCTTTACTGTCCACATTCCTACCAGAACTCTGGCCTAAGAGCCAACCAAAGTTACTCATCAGACTCTGCTCACAGAATTTTAGGGCTCCTCTAGTACACCTCTCCAACTCTTTCCAAACTCCTCTTGCAAACCATTTCTAAAACCTTCTAGACCACATAATCAGGTACAGTTGTAGCAACAATCCCACTTCACAGTACCAAATTTTTGTATTAGTTTTTCTGTTGCTGAACATAATACCTGACATCCACAACTGAAAGAGATAATTTGGATACTACTGAGGAGAAGGTTTAAGGGTTGCAGACTGAACCCAGGACCCTTGAACTAAGTTGTATCTCCAGCTCTTTTAAAAAAAAATGAGCCTGGCACTTTCTATGTCACTGAGCTACTCAGGCTGAACTTAAACTTTTAATCCTCCTGCCTCAGTCTCTGAGAGTGCAGGGATTACAGGTATACACCACTATGTCTGGCTTTGGTTCACATTTAAGGGGATTCAGCCCATGAGTAGCTGGCAACAGACAGAAACTTCATAGCAAAAGGGATTACTGGACAAAAAAGCTGTTTAATTCATGGTGACCAGGAAGCAGAGCAGGAGAGCAGTGTGAAAAAGAAGGGGCTAGGGACCAGATATAGTATGCAAGGTCACACCTCCATAACCCACCCAGACACAATTGGGAGTGTGCTCAATTGGTCTCCTGGTGGGGCTCCTAAGCCAATCAAGTTGACATGATCAAGCCATTATAAAATCATTCTTCTCAATTAGTTATCATATAATTACTAGTAGAATAAGCCTTTTCAAAAGGACACATTATATATTTTATTATATAAATTTTAATAATTAGCAATTAAGTATAAAATTACATTTTATTGGAAATGAATTTGCTAAAGATGCTAATAAGGATTTTCTCCAAACCAGTTATTATATTCATTGACAGAGACAGAGTAATATTCAGGAACAGAATTCTGCATCAACTATAGGTTTAGTTTCTATGTTTATAAAAATAAATGACAAGAAATCCTCTTATATCAATTAGTACATGTGAATAGATTTTTATAACATCAAACTATACTTTCATTTTTTAAAATGTAGAGTCATATGCCAAAGTTATATAATGTCTTTCGAACAACAATATTTTTTGGGGGGGTACCAGGGATTAAACTCAGCAACCTGGGCTTTTAAACAAGTGCTTATTCTACTGAGCTATCTCCCCAGCCCCTCAATATTTTTAATAATCTATCATGTTACAACTTGATTAGGTTCTCCTCAGACCAGTGAAAGCAAAAAATTAGAAAGCATCTGATTTAGTAAAGGATTTATTACACAAGATTACAGTCATTTTGTTTCTCAAATTTTAGGAAGTACTACTGCTGTAGGAAGCTGATGAGATGGATCCCCGGGGCTCCCACCTCCTGATATTTGGGCCCTTATGTAGTCCTCTCTCAGTGAGTGTGGGCTGAACTTAAAGATTTGCTTCTAATAAAGAAACTACAGAAAAAATCTAGAGATGTGTTGTGCAGCATGTTGACTACAATTAATAATAATTTCTTGTATATGAGGTGAGACAGAAACATATGGTCAATGTTTAAATATAAATAGTGTGACAGCAAAAGACACATTGACATTAACACCCCTAAAAATACTCCCCTTTTACTTCAAACACACTTAGCCTATCATTCTTTTATTTTGTTGTTACATAAAAATCCAACTTTATTGAACATAGGAATAGATGGGCTTTCCTATGTTATTTTTACTTTATGGTTATTATTTTTAAAGCTATCTGATCCATGGTACAACTTACTAACTAGCATTACACGAAGATGCTTGTCTATTACTTCAATTCTATATCCATAGACAAATAAATTTAAATCTAGATAGAAACATTTGTGATTGGATTAGTGCATGGTAGTCCCTGCTATCTGCACTGCTCAGGCTGGCAGTAGACGACCATCCACTCTACAGCAAATTGAAGCACAAGCACAAATTTGAACTTTATACAAAAATTCAATCTTACTCTTATTCTTACATTAGTGGCAGCTGACATCTGTAACTTACAGGCAAGTTTTCTGCCTCCTAGATGAACAAAATATACATAATGTATTGTTTTCCTTAGGTAAGACTTCCTTTTTATATTTCAATGAGAATACCATGTAACCCTTACATAAACAAAATAACCCGGGATACTAATGAAACCACCTTTGGAGGAAGTACTTAATACACATCTTTTTTTTTCAAAATTTTATTGATAAACAGATAGCAATGAGACAGTTTCAAATCAAATCGGAAGTACAGTTTCAACAAATAATACACTGCATATGTTCTTCTTAGTGGTTAATTGCTGTACAAGATGCGGACTTGTGATCCTATTTACAAACACCATTAGAACAAATCATTCTATTCATTAAGAGAATGCAACTATATATCTATCCTAACCACTTTGAATACACAGATACAAAATGGACATTCATCGGTTAATACACATCTTATTTAAATAAATCCTCCAGTAAGAAATGGAGAATTCTCTGCCTTTACTTTGAAGGCTTTGTAGCTCTCTGTCAAATTTCTATGTGCAGCTCACCAACATTCCCATATTGGAATACCCGTGTTTCTTAATCATAGTTTTCAAAAACACTTTAAAGGCTTAAAACTCCGAATCCCCTTTGGTTTGCTTCTCTCTTGAGTCCATCCAAGCTTTACTAATGGTTCGCTTCATATCATCATCTCCATCTTCATAAATCTTCTTTAAAACATTCATTAATCCCTCACTAGGATCTGTCTTGGCATCATAGGATGGCTTTTCTTTTTCTTTGCACTCTTTCTCAACCTGAGTTAAGTATTCCCACTGAGTGTTCTCTGCTTTCTTTCTACACAAGATAAGAACTGTATCAGTCTTGACTTTTTTGAACTGTCTTCCACTGAGATGGGTTTCAAGAGGTTGTTCACAATCATAGAGTAATTCTTCCCTTTTAGATTCTTTACCAAAAGATCAAATGACCTCTCTGTGAAATGCACCTGCACATTCTCAGCAGGAACTTGATGTACTCCAGCTAAGGTAATGTAAATTTTTACAAACTTATCCGACTTATCCCATCCATAATTACTGATCTTCACTGTGTATCCTGTTGTGACGGGAGCAACCACAGTGGCTGGTTTTTCATTGTCAAGAGTTCTGTTTTCTTCTGTGATTTTTGTTGCATCTTATTCTTTATTTCTGTTTCAATCTTGGATTTTTCAGCAGTCAGGGCATCACGTACTCTCTTCCTAGTAGCCTTCTCCAGCAATGCCTTTACCTCTTCTAGATCATTCTGTAACTTCTCCAAAGTCGATGCCCTGGTCAGGTGGAGTTGGACTTAAAGCCCGAGCTGTGGGAGATGACGAAATGACAGGAACCACCACACTCCCTGAGGGCATGGACCTCAGCAGCGCTAGCCATGGGCCGGCCACTGTGTTAGCACCTGACCTAAGCTAGACCACAGTACGCCCTCCACACGGCAACTCTCTAGCCCATCATTATTGTCACATCTTTTTGAGACAAATTCTTGCTCTCGAGTTTAGTTTGGAATAGTTTTAGTCTAACTAACCATGTAGCTCAGGCTGGTCTCAAACTAAGCAGTCCTCCTGCCTCAGCTTCCAGAGTGCTGGGATTACAGGCATGCAGCACCATGCACAGATTCTAGCCACTTTCTGAAGTGTTTCTAGAAGTCCTCCTTTATTACTGTTTTAATTGCACTATGACCGCTGCCTTGATATCCTGAATAATTTACCCTTCATTGTCATGTTCACTTTAGAGAAGAGCCAGAGTCTCACGATGTCATATCTGGTGAATGAGCTGAATGAGGACACACTGTAATGTTTTCATGAGTTTACCTTGCTGTTGAGAGCAGCATTTCACTGTATTTTATAATCACCCCTTATGAAAATGTGAATGAGGACTTCCACAACCACTTCAACAAATGGAAAAAGTATGTTCAAAGTGATAGAGAGTATTTTGAAGGGAAGTTAATGGCAATGTGCCTTTTAGTATAATAACTACTTAAACATTCATATATATTGATCATAACTTATATTTGCAGTTGCTAAGGGAAGAGATCTGAAATGTTCTTACCACAAAACAGGTTAACTGTGTTAAGTCATGGATGTACTAATTGGCTTAACAACAACCATGTAAGTGAACTTAGAAGAAAATTCTCTCTGAGTTTGGTCTTAATGTGAATTGTTAACTCAAGACAACACCTCTATTTAGTAGCTAAATACACGTCTTGAGCCATACTTATACAAATTTGTCACAGCCAGATTCCTAGCCCATAGAGAATACAAGAAAACAAACGTATGCTATTTTAGACCAAAAACTAGAGAAAAAGGAGGGTTGCAAGGAAAGCCAATATTTTGGCCCTAGCCTTCCAAGGTCAATTAAGACTCAGGACATATGAGAACCTGTACTGTAATGTCATGTAACTTGGTAGTGTCCCAAATTTTTTGATCAAGGAGATTATGGGGCCAAAGAGGAAAGTGATTGATGACGTAGAGTGTGCCTAAGGAAAGTCACATGGAGAGAAAACATTCTCTTAGGCTTTCACAGAGAGCACATTGGCCAAGCAATGGCCGTGACTCATCCACATGGCTGACATTAACAAAGGTTGTACAATCTGAGGTACAGGACCTCAGGATAAATCATGAGGGGATTTCACTGACCTTATCAGACCCAAAAGCTACAACTCTTGTTGCATACGTCCTGCTTTACTTTGGTCTTAGCCATCCAGCAGAAAAGTATAAAAACGAAGTGTAAGAAGTAAAGCCATGTTGTTATGTTGAGCTGTAGGGGACTCAGGTCAACTTCTGACATTGCTAGTCATGCGGAAGACCCAATACTATTATGGACTACTGAACTATTTTGGAATATTTTGCTGAGTTCACATACCAATAATATTTAAATGATGGAACTAAACAAACGAAAAGGGGATACAGATGAATGACCATTGTGTATCCGTGTATACAAAATGATTAGGACAGATATGCAGCTACATTCTCTTAATTCAATGAATAGAGGGATTTGTTCTAATAGTGTTTGTAAATAGGATATCATGTCTGCATCTTGTACAACAAATAACCACTAGGAAGACAGTATACAATGTGTTAATCATTGAAACTGTCCTACTAATTTTATTTGAAAGTGTCTCATTGCTATTTCTCAATAAAATTATGGAAAGAAAAAAATGTTTGCTGTTTGAAGCTTTGATGTCTCCACCAGCACTGAGAGAAGCTTTAAGTTTTGAGATAAAGCAAAAATATTTACTATGACTTATCAAATAACTACCAAGTAATCCAGTTATTCTTTTACTTACAGGCATCTTGTTTAAGCCAGTATTTTCAACAAAAATCATAATGTGGAAAATAGAAATTTTAATTCTTTCAATACAACTTTACCAAGAGAATATTTTATTAAGTGCTTAATTTAAATATAATTTAACCAAAATTTTAGAGTTGTAGAACTAGCAATTTATAGAAAACATCTGTCATGTATTCTGAAAAATCAGTCATTAATTTCTAAATTAATATCCAAGTTAATTTCCAAATTAATTTATTTTTGTCTCAAAAATGATGATTACATTCTTTAACTTAATAAGTATGTCAAAAAAGAGGAACTAATATATATCATGTATAAGAACAAAGTCCCTATGATGAATGTGACCCTTATACATACCTCAATTGTACCAATAAACTTAATCTAAAAGAAATGTCAATCATTATCTCTATAATGACTATTCACTTATAACTTTCAACTTTAGGATGTACAGATAGAAAGATTGATAAAAACAGCATGCAGACTTGCTATAAATTTGTCACATGATGAAATAAAATATTAAATTTAATATTCCTTCAGGTGCTATCTTTGCTTTGTTTTCTAAAAATCTCCCTTAGGAATGCTGTATTTTTTGACAACAGTTGGGAAGTGGAGAGCTAAGGTCATCAAAAAAAACTGACATCATTCTTGCCAGCCCCCCTATAAATTATCTCAGTATTTCAGTATCAGCCAATATACTGTTTCTAATGCCAGGATTCACCCTTAGCAGAAATATTTATAAGACATAGTTATAGAAAAGTTTACCATGGTGAGTTTGTACTATTTTAGACAGATGGATCTTATTCACAGATTTATGAAGCCACTGGACTCCTTATCTAGAATGCTTTTAAATATATCAAAAAAAGTTTGCTTTTGTAGAAATTGACAAGATGTTCTGAAATTTCATATGGAAATATAAGGGACATAAACAATGAAAACAATCTTGAATAAGATTAACAAATTTGGAAGATTTACACTGCTCAAGTTTTAAGCATAAGATAAAGTTACAGTAATAAAAATAGTATTATGAGAATTAAAGATAGGCATATAAATCTATGCAATAGAATTTACTGAAGAATTTATTAAATAATTGTCCCTGTTATGGTAAGTTAAGTTTTTGCCACGGATGCCAAGGAAATTCAATGCAGAAACTTATGTTGGGTTTTTTTTCAAATGACAATGGGACAACTATATATCTACATGTGAAAGAATAATATAAGACTCCTTAATTCCATACACAAAAACTCTAAATGGGTCGTGACTCTTGAAGAGAAAGTTGTAGCCAGACTTCATATACAAAATATTATAAAGAACTGACAATTGGGATCTCATCTTATAAAAAAAACTTTTGCATTGCAAAATAAGTCATCAGCAGAGTGAAAAGACATCCAACAGAGTACGAAAAAAATCTTAGCCAGCTGCTCTTCAGACGAAACCCTACTATCTAGAACATATAAAGAATTAAAGAAAACAACGCCCCCCCAATTTAAAGATGTAGTCCAAAATTGGGCATCTGAAAGGAATAGATGCTTCTTAGGAAAAAATAGAAATGCCAAATCAATACATGAATAAATGTTCAATATCCCTGATCATTGGAGAGATGCAAATTAAAACAATATGGAGACTCCATCTCACTCCAAAAAGAATGGCTATTATCAAGAAATCAATGACAAATATTGGCAGGGCTGTGGGGGGAAAAGGAACCCTTTCTGCACTCTTGGTGGGAGTGTAGACTGGTGCAACTAGTATGGAAATCTGGGTGGCAATTCCTCAAAACTTTAAGACTTGAGGTTCCATTTGACCCAGCTATTCCTGTTCTTTTGAAGCAAAAAATGTTTTTGTTTCAGCATATATTATCTTCCCAAAGGAATTAAAAGTGTCATACCACAACAATGTATGTGCATCTATGTTTGTAGCAGCACAGTTTGTAACAGCTAAATCTTGGAAATAAACCAAATGTCCATCAACCAATGAATGGATAAAAAATATTTTTTATACAACACAGTACACTCAGCCTTAAAGAAGAATAATCTGGAGACATTTTTACCTAAATGGATGGACCTTGAAACCATACTCTTAAATTAAATAAATTGGACACAGATGTGCAATATCACATTGTCTTTCAAGTGGGAGAAACTGAAAGTATAAATAAGAACCAAAATGTATAATAGATATTGTGAAACAGAAAATAATTATTCATAAGGAAAGGGAATTGGGGGTAGAAAGGAAAAGAAAGTCATGAGGAAAAAAAGGATAAAATGGAAACAAAGCTTTGTAAATAGGGAGGCATGAGTGGGTGGAGAGAGGGGAGGGGAATGTGAAAAACCAGAAACTAAGATATATCATGTGCAGGTACAAATTCCCTATGATGAATGTGATCATTATGTATATCAAAGCTGTAGTAATAAAATTAATTTTTAAAAGTGGGTTAGGTAGCTAAGACAAAGCTTTTTTTTGAGGGGGGACAGAACAAGGGATTGAACTCAGGCTCTTATTCTACTGAGGCTATCTCTCCAGCCCCCGACAAATTCTTAAAAGAAAACCTAGAAGCAAGTCTTTATCATAATGTGTTAGGTAATATTTTCATAGATTTGATACTGAAAGCACTAGTAATAAAAAAATTATAAGTTTGGCATAATCAAAACTAAACTTATTAGTGCTTCAACATATATCATCAGGAAAGTAAAAATACAATTCACAGGCTTGGAAAGAATGTTTTCCAACCACAGTCTAATGAGAGATTTGTATCCAAGTCAAAGAATTTTAAATCTCAATACTAGAAAGCCAGTCCCATTTTTAAATAAGCAAAAGATATTAAGATAGGATTCTCCAGATAAGATATACTGGTAGCCAATGTTTACGTGATAATATGCTTAACTATCAAGAGAGCATGTGGGAAATGAAAATCCAAACTAGAATGTGAAACTACTTCAATCTCTTTATGATTGCTATAATAAAGAATATGGATGATAATAAGTGTTGGAGTTCTTCATTAAATTGGGGACTCTAGAAAAAATGAACAAATTTTAGACAAAAACTAATTATCAAAACTGAACCAAGAAGACATAAAAACATGGAATAGTTCAATAATGGGCAATGAAATAGAGACAGCAATAAAAAGCAAACCTATGAATGTAGAAGAGCCTGGGACCTGATTGATTCACTACAGAATTATACCATAACGTCAGGAAATATTTAATGTCAGTACTCCTTAAATCTTTAATAAAACTGAAAGGAAATGAGTACTGCCAAACTCATTCCTGGAAGCTAGCATTAACATGATACTAAAACCAGGCAAGGACTTAACAATAGCAACAAATTCCAGGCCAATCTCTTAAATGAACATAGATGCAAAAATCCATGAGAAGATACTGGGAAGCAGAATGCAAGGAAGCATTTAACAAATCATAGAGTATGACTGTTCTGGCTTGTGTTTAGATGTCCCCTCAAACTTTCCTGTGGTCCTAGGTGGGGCTTTTTCAGAGGTGGCTGCAACTAGAGTGTGTAACACTGGAATTGACTCATGGAGCAACATAGGATTAAGGACACAAGGATTAAGGGTATGAGTGCTACAAGCCTTTAGCCTGGATACAACAGGAAGGACAGAAAGAGCTGTTGTCATCCTTTGTTACTTTCTTCCTGCACTGCCTGCCTACCATGCCACTCCGCCTTGGAGCAAGCTGCTTTAGACTGAAACCCCCACAAACCATGAGCTAAATAAACCTTTCCACCTTTAACTTTGGGTGTTGGATGTTTTGTCTCAGCAATAATAGAAAAGTTACTAAAACAATCACCAGGTTGGTTTTATCTTTGGGGTAGAAGGATGATGGTTCAACATACATAAATCAATAAACATAATATATCACATAAACAGAAGCAAGGACAAAAACCACAGTATCTTCTCAATAGAAACAGAACAAGCCTTTGACAAAATTCAACATCAATTTATTGTAAAAAAAAAAAACCTGAAGACAATAGGCATAGATTGACTCTGTAAATCTGACAAATACTGTTTATGACAAAAGTACTGCCAACATTATACTAAAATACCAAATCACACAAAATGAAGAACAACAAAAGGATTTCCACTCTCACTACTCCTGTTCAATGTAGTACATGAAACTACAGTAAAATTTATCAAGCAAGAGAAAGAAAAGATATGCATATAGATAAAGGAGGAAACCAAACTACCTTAATTTGAAGATGACACAGATCCAAAAAATTTCCACCAAAAGATTCCCGGAACTAATAAACAATACACCAAAATAGCAGGATATAAAGTCAATATATAGGAAACAACAGTGTTCCTGTATACCAACAGTGAGCACACGGAGAAAGAAATCAAGACAAAAACACCATTCACAATAGCTTTCAAAAATTAAATACCTAGGTATTAACCAGTGACATGAAAGACCTCTATAAGAAAAACTATAGTACGCTAGAAAGAAGATTAAAATGCACTCCAGAACAAGAACAAAAAAAAAAAAGGAGAAAAAAAAGGCCACCAGAAAACAGTCACATTTCTAGATAAGCAGAACTAATATTGCCAAAAAGAGCCATATTACCAAAACTGATACACAGATTTAATACAACTCCAATCAAAATACCAAGAGCATTCCTGATAGAACTTTAGAAATAACCAGGTCCTACTTAGGCAGCCTCAGGGACCAGGGTTCGATTCCCGGCATGCCGTACTGGCCCCGCCTCCAGGGCACGCTGAGACAGTGACTGAGACTGGGCACGGTGGGGGCGCACCTGTCATCCCTGCCCTTGGGAGGCTGAAAAGAAGAGGATCACTACACGTCCGAGCTGTGTAGTGAGATCCTGTAGACTCTGTGCTAAATATATTCTTTTAAAATTAAGCAATAGAAATAACCACCCTGAAATCTACATGGAATCAGAAGAGATGCAGAATAGCAAAAGCAACCCTGGGTAACAAGAGCAAAGGAGGGAGCATCACAATCCCAGATCACAACCTACATCATAAAACCACAGTGATGAATGTAGCATAGTGCTGGCACAAAAGCAAACATTTGGATCAACGGAAGGGGCCGGCCGGCCAAATAGCTCAGCTGATTAAAGCGGGCACAGGAGCCGAGGTTTGATCCCCAGGCCTGCCATGCCGGCCCCGCCCCCGAGGCACGCTGAGATGGCAATGGAGACTGGGTGTGGTGGCACATGCCTGTAATCCCAGCTCTTGGGAGTCTGTAAAACAGGCGGATCATTGCAGAATCCAATCTAGTAGTGAGACCCTGAACACCCTATAGACCCTTCCCTAAAAATACAGAAGAAAAAAAGAAAGGAAGAAAAAAGAAATTTCAGTCCGCGTTCAGCAGGCTTGAACACAAGAACAGCGCCGCGGAGCGCCCCCTGGTGGCCAATCCGGTGCCTGGATCAATGGAAGAAAACGGGAAGCAGACACAGCACCAGGCACACAGAGACCAAAAAACATACATTGCAGGAAAATATCCTCTTCAACAAATGGTGCTGAGAAAACTGGTTACCCATATTCAGAAGAGGGTAACTCACTGTGGACTAAAATAGAATGACAATGGATCAAAAACCTAGGTCAGTAATGACAAATCTTTTAGAGCTCTCAATGCTAGCAAACTGGCTGGTGCACAATTTACATAGATTCGCCACCAGTGACCGGGGTATTAAAACAGAAACAATCTGTTACAAGATAAAATAGGTAAAATGCTTCAAGGTATAGGCATAGGCAAGGAGTTTATGATAAAATCCCCAATTGTACAAGAAATAACACAAAGAATTAACAAATGGGATTATATCTAATTAAAAAGCTTCTGGCCGGCCAGATACCTCAGTGGACTAAAGCACTTGCTCAGGCACAGCACAGCAACAGGGGTTCAATCCCCAGGCCTGCCATACTGTCCCGCCCCCAGGGCACGCTGAGATGGCGATTGAGACTGGGCGTGCTGGTGCGCAACTGTAATCTCAGCACTTGGGAGGCTGAAAACAGGAGAAACACTCCGAGTCCAATCTATATAGTGAGACCCTGTAGACCCTGTAGTAAATACCAGAAAAAAAAAAAGAAAAACTTCTTTTGCAAAGGAAACAACCAAAAGAGAGAAGAGACAACCTGTAAAATAGGAAAAAAAATGTATCCAGCTACTCCTTGGACAGAGGACTACTATCTAGACTATGTATACATATAAAAAAAAACCTCACAAAATTAGACCCTCCCTAAAACGGACACAATCGAAAAGAGGCAAATTAAAATAATTAGGGGGGAGCTGGAGAGATGGCTCAGTGGTCTAAAGCACCTACTTGGAACAAGCTTGGCAAAACACAGGGACCACGGTTCGATCCCCCAGCACCACATGCCGGCCAGCCCAGCCACTAGGTGGGTTGAGCTGGCCACACACACACACACACACACACACACACACACACACACACACTAAATAAAAAATAGTTTAAAAAAATTAAAATAAAATAATTAGGCACTTCTCATACAATCAGTGAGTACATGAAAAATGTATGTCTTTGACCTTTAGTGAAATGCAAATTGAAACAAAACTGAGATTCCACCTTACTCCAAAATGAAGAGCTATCATGTAAAAACTCAAAAAATAACAAATGCTGGTGAGGCTATGTATAAAGAACCCTTCTACATTGACAGTCAAAGGGTAAACTAGTACAACCACTTTGTAAATCAATATACAGATTCCTCAAAAAACTAAAAATAGAAATTCCATTCATCCCAGCTTTTCCTCTTCTAGATATATTCCCAAAAGAATTAGAGACATATTATATATAGATACATCCTTAACCATGTTTAGAACACCACAACTCATAATATCTAGATCTTGGAAGTGGCCTATATGTCCACCAACAGATAAAGAAAATGTGGTACTTAAACACAATGGATCACTACTCTGCTATAAACAAAGATAAATTTGAGTCATTTGTAGGAAAATGGATCTCCCTTGAGAAAATAAGTAAAACCAGATCCACAAGATTAAATATCACATGATTTCTCTTATAGAAGGATTCCAAAGTATAAATAAAGACCAAAAGAGAGAACAGGAAACAGGAAGTTAGACCTTTTATAAATGTGAAGGAGATCTAGAGATGGAGGAGAAGAAAGGGAAGGGGAAAATAAAGAGGATTAAGATATGATACATACATGTAACCACTCCACAAGATGAATATATTATGTATTGGAGACATGTACTAACAAAAACTGCAGAATAAGTGCTAAGGATAGGAAGTGAAACCCTTATATATTGCTATTATGAAAGTAAAATTCTGTAGGTGCCTTAAAAAATGGTAGGGAAATTCCTCAAACAAAGTCACCGTATGATCCAAAAATTTTGCTTCTAAATATATACCCAATATACAGATGAATGTCCATTTTGTATCTGTGTATTCAAAGTGGTTAGGATAGATATATAGCTACATTCTCTTAATGAATAGAGTGATTTGTTCTAATGGTGTTTGTAAATAGGATCTCAAGTCCGCAACTTGTACAGCAATTAACCACTAAGAAGAATGAACGCAGTGTTAATTATTGAAACTGTCCTAGCGATTTGATTTGAAACTGTCTCATTGCTATTTATCAATAAAATTATGAAAATAAATAACCAGGAAAACTGAAAACAGAACTCCATAAAAACTTCTACATGAGCATTTATGGAAGAATTGTTCAAAAATTCAAAATAGCAGTAAGAGGAAACAATGCATATGACCACCAATTAATGAATGGATAAACCAGATTTAGTGTGTCCATAACAGTATTCTATTTGGCAAGACAGAGAAAAATGCTGACACCTGCTACAACATGGGTGAACCTTGAAAACATTATGCAAAGTAAAAGAGTAGCGACAAGGCAAAATTGTATGGTTCAGTTTATATGAAATTAAAACTAGGAAGGGCTGGAGATATGGCTCAGTGGTCTAAAGCACCTACTTGAAACAAGCTTGGCAAAGCACAGGGACCGCGGTTCGATCCCCCAGCACCACATGCCAGC
>NW_004524693.1:6912432-6916923 GCF_000260255.1 Octodon degus
CACACACACACACACACACACACACACACACACACTAAATAAATGTAATAAATAAAAATAAATAAATAATTTAAAAAAACTAGGAAAATCTAAAAAGATGAAAGATTAGTGCTTGACAGTTATAGGACAAGAGAGTTGAGTGGGCATTATAGGAAGTAACTACTAATTGGCTTCTTTTTGGAGTGATGAAAATACTTACAAACTAGGTAATTGTGATGGCTACTAAATTCTGTGAATATGTAAAGTGTATAGAAATGCACTCTTTAAAAGCTAAATTTTATGGTATATGGGACAGATTTCAATAAAGTTGTTGATAAAAATAAACTTTTTCCAAAAAATATATGGGAGTTAATCTCCATCTTACATTAGGCAATGGTTTCTTCAATAAATGCAGCAAATGTACAAGTGACAAACTAGAAAATAGATACATAGGACTGCATCAAAATAAAACATACAATTATAAGAAAAATTAAAATATCAAATTTTTAAAACACAAATTCGTGATGTGGGGATACATATGGTTCTTTAATAACTTACTACATAACAAACTAACAATGAGTTCAAATACATATTTTAACCCACAAATATCATTTTTCTTCTGAGCCCACTTACTTAGTCATCTCGTACCTTTTAGAAAAGACAAGCACTTTCACTTTCCCCATTAGTAGCTGATTTAGATCACTAATTCACTACAATGTACTGAGAATCTCAGAAGTAAACAGTATCCTCTACTTCAGTGGTGGCAAACCTATGCCATGCGTGCTGCAGCAGGCTTTTAGCATCAGTGAAATTTCTAGAAGGTTCATCATCGCTGCTTTACTTCATAGGTTCTTAGTCATTTCAGAGACTCTTGAGAATACGAGGAAAGGACAGAAAAATGTGATAGTTACTATCACATATTTTCAATTGCTATATTGATTTCATTAATTTTATCCACAAAAATCCTGTTTTATTGGGTGCCACTGGTGAATTCCATCTGCTCATTCTTTATTATGACACTTAGCTCAGTACTGCTGTGTTATCAAAACAAAAACCTTTAGAGAATAACTAAAAGGCCAAGGGGCAAATCTTAGCATTCAAGGCAGACTGAATATGCATTAAAAAAACACTCAACACTGTAAGGCACTGCTCACCTTTTACAAATCTTGTTTGCTAGTAAGGAAAGAAATTTTCACTTTGTCCTTTTACTGTAGAGTTTTAACAGAGGATGCTATACTGTTTCCATGTTCCAACACACATTTTCTGTTGGTTCTAGAAAAAAAAAGAGTTCTCAGATATATTCAAATTCTTTTGTCAAATTTAACTCTCAAGAAAAGCTGGGTCAAATTTTGTCAGTAACCAAAACCGTACTCTTTCTGCCTCCACAAGATGATCTCTACTCATTTGTACAAATTCATTTCTTAATGCTGTTGTAACAAACTATCACATACTTGGTGACTTGAAGGAATTCAAATTTACTATTTATAGATCCTGATGTTAGAAGCATGAAATATGTCTCACTGGACTGAAATCAAGTTGCTGGCTAACTTTCTGAAGGAGTGCAGTGAAGATTCCATTTTCATGTCTGTTTCAGCCTCTAAAGACTGCCTGCATTCCTTAGATTATGGACTCATCTCCATCTTCAAAGCTAGCAATGTTACTCTGACATTGACTCACCTATCTCCTTCTCTTATAAGCAGCATTATGATTACATTCGACCCACCTGGGATAATCTCTTTATCTCAAAGTTACTCTCCTTTTCCACGCACTGCAGCATATTTACAGTTTCCAGCAATTAAAACAGGACGTCTTTAGGGGGTCATTATTCCACTCTTCATTGTAGGCATCATTTTCAAGATAAGAGTAGTGCTGGGGTTGAACCGAGAGCTTTGTGCATACTAAACATTCGCTCTGCCACTGAGCCACACCTCAGCCTTACATGCACCACCTTATTTGACATTGTTTTAAGTTAAAATTTGATGGCTATGAATCATAAATTATTGCAGTTCCTAAAACTGAGCTTGAACCACTATATACAAATGGAGAGCCCTCAAGAAATTTTTTTGAGCATTTGAAAGTAAGTTGTCATACACATTCTATTACATTATTTCCCTCAAGAATTTTAACACCAATATATTAACAATAATTAATTGCTGAAGTCCATATTCAAATTCCTTTATTGTCCCAAACATGTCCTTTACAGGTGATCAAGAATCAATTACTGCATTTGATTATTATGTCATTTTAGTTTTTTTAACCTGAGAAAATAGTCTTCATCATTTTAAAAATACAGGCCAGTTGTCTTGTATAAGTCCTCACAACTCAGACTCTGATGGTTTCTTCACAATCAAATGCAAGTAAATCATCTTTGCTGGAATACATTGGTGATGTGTCACTTCTGCCTGATACACTGTTTTGGATGATGAATGTAGAGCTGATTAAGGTGACCCCATGGGGATATCATGGGCTCCCTGGGTCTCTCCCAGCAGTTCTCAGGAGAAACCCCATTTACAGGGTTTATCTTTATGAGACCTAATTCTGAGAAGGCTGCTCCTAGGGCCTTTGTTTAAAACACAGTGGCAATTGTTTTAACAACACAGCTGCCTGAGGCAATGAACCCGTTGGGCTTTTGTCTGGGACAGAATACCTGGCACCCATAATTTAAAGGAGCAGTTTATTTTGGCTCATGTTTCAGTCCACAGTCATCTGGCAGCACCATAGGGTGGCATGGCAGAGGGATATAGTTAAAGGAAAGCTGCTCATGTTGTGGTAGTAGGAAAGCAGAAAGAGTCAAGGGTTGAGTACTGGGGAGATATATCCTTCCAAGTCATGCTTACAGTGACCTGACTTTTGCAGAACGGGGGATTGAACTCAGGCCCTTGCACTTGTCAGGGAAGTGCTTATTCCACTGAGCCATCTTGCTGGCCCCAGCTGCCCGACTTCTAATCAGACCCCACTTCCTAAGAGCAAGTCAGCCATAATGCCTTCATAATCTAATCACCTTCCAAAAGCCTGAGTGTATGAGATTCTTGGGAGACATCTAAATCTAAATCATAGTAACTGGCAAAAGGCTGATAAAAAATGTAAAGGGAAATTTGGAGAATGAGATATCCACAGATGGCCTTTCTAATCTTCCAACACAGTTCTACGGAATATATATATATATATATATATATATATATATATATATATATATATAGAGAGAGAGAGAGAGAGAGAGAGAGAGAGAGAGAGGGAGAGAGACTCGCCACACAGCTCAGATTCATAATGATTCTCCTGTGTCAGCCTCCCCAGCCCTGGTATTATAGGCATGCACCACAACACCTGGTTTCAGGGCCCACACAGCAAAGGTGCCATGGATCAAACCCACCATGATCAAACCCAGATCCTTACGCTTGCCAGGTGGGTGCTTAGACCCCCAAACTATTTCCCCAGCCCCAGTCCTAGGGATTTAGTAAGGTGATGCACATTTGCAAAGCTATGTGCACAACTCCGTAAAGGTTCTGAACACATAGGTTGCCACAGAGGACTTATAGATGACAAACATATGACAAGATGGCTCAGCATCACTACCCATTTGAGAAATGCAATTTAAAACCATCATGAGATCCTACTATATACCTGTTAGAGTGGCTAAATTTAAAATCCCAATAAAGCACTGAAGAGGCTATAGAACAACTGAGAATGAAAAATGATACGGTTGCTCTGGAAAAGTTTTCCAATTTATTATAAAGTTAAATATAGACTTGTCACATGACTTTTCATTACCACGCCCAGATAAAGAAATTAAATCTATGCTTAACAAAAACTCATACATGAATGTTCCTAGCAACCTTATATTTCTATTTTCTAAAAACTGGAAATAACCCAAGTGCTCAAGGGGTGAATGAATATACAAACTCTTGTGCAGCCATATAATGGGAAATTATTCAGCAGTAATTTTGAGTGCACTACTGACAGATACAAAACTATAGATAAATCTCAAAGGTGCTTTGCTGAGCAGAATAAAAGTCTCAGAAAGTTACCTACAAAATGAGGTGAACTATAGGAAGAGAACAAACAACAGTTACCAGAGGCTCAGGACTATGGAAAGTATGACTACCAAGGGGCAGTACCAAAGAATTTCAGAGTGTGATGGAACGATGTATATCCTGATTATGGCAGTGATTATATTAGTCCATACAGATCTTAAGAGTCCTAGAAATGTGTGTTGCTATATGCACTGATTAAGATAGTAGCTATACAGGTGTAATACTTATCAAACACATAAAATTGGTGAATTTTATTGTGTAAATTGTCTCAAAAATGGCATTTTCCTTTATGAAAAAAGCATCTTTACCTCATTCCTACCTCTTAAAAATAACAACTTTTGATACTGACAGTTTAGTATATACCTACCTAGAACATGAGAATGCGTAATATAAAGCAATTTTCAGTTGTATAGATGAGGTCATTGTATGCATATATATTGTGCTTTATACTGCTTTTTAACTTGGGCATCTTGGGCAGAAA
>NW_004524693.1:6917023-6919149 GCF_000260255.1 Octodon degus
TATAGTTTGTGATCTACTATATTTTAATAGGATGCCATGTTCTAGATGAAACATCATTTAACCAGTGCCCTACTGTTGGATATTTAGGTTATTGCCAGTTGCTTTGCCATTATCAGTCATGCTAATGAACAACCCTATTCATGTAACTTTTTACTAGTATGTTAATAAAACATAGCTTTGAATGTGGGGTTAAAAGTAGATATAATTGGAATTTATAGGTAATTTGACTTTGTGTAGCTACTGACAGATTGCCCCTTAGAGAAGCAAGTACCAAGTTTATATATAATGAGACATGAATATATTTTGCAGTTTCCCATTGGAAGACTTTAAACTTCTGTCTTGCATAGGATCATGCTGACATTGAGTGGAAATTTGCAAGGACGAAGCTCTGGATGAGTTACTTTGATGAAGGAGGCACCTTGCCACCTCCTTTCAACATCATCCCCAGCCCCAAATCATTTCTCTATCTTGGTAGCTGGTTCAACAATACTTTCTGCCCTAAAAGAGATCCTGATGGTAGAAGGAGAAGACACAACTTGAGAAGCTTCACAGTAAGGCTTTCTAAAACTTTTTTTAAAAAATAAAACTATTCTCCTTCCTGTCTTGAACATCATAAAGTGACACAACCTCCTTATGTTTGGAGAGTTTGTCAGGCAAGAGCTCCTGTATGATTCTCTAGTCCTAATATTTGGAAATGTATTTGGATGGGAGAGAGTTGATAGGATTCTGGGATGTTGATGTAACCTCTCTTTCCATTTTCCATTACAGGAGCGTCACGCTGACAGCCTCATACAAAACCAACACTATCAGGTAAAGCTTCTCTTCTACAAAGGGATTAAATATAACGGGTTTCCAGTGGTTCTGTGGAGTAGAAGCAAACTCATCTCTGGCTATGTCTCACCAATATACTTGCAAAAGGATTCAGGGCTGTTCACTGTAGCATGGCTAGTAATAGCAAAACAGCTGGCAATAACTTAAATACCAACAGTGGAAAACAAAATCAACTTTCTTTGGGCCAGAGAGATGGCTCAGTGGAATAAGCACTTGCCTCACAAGCACAGGGGCCTGAGTTCAATCCCCGGTTCCGCCAAGAAAAAAAAAAAAAAAAAAAAAACAGTGGGAGACTGATGAATGCTTCATCTAGAACATGGAATACAATATAATCAGTAAAATATAGATCACAAGGCTTTTATCTATATGCATCTATCCAAGACCTCTATGTGAAAATCAACATAAAGCTTTCAAAGACTATGACTCATCAGAGGCTGAATTAACTCCCCAAAGTGAAATGATCTGCTTCAAAACCCTGTTAATAGCCCTTTAACACTACTTCAGCTGGAACAGCAACATCTATAGCTTGGAAAGCTAATGTTCTTGAGAATAAGTAAAATAGAGAATTGGTTGATCAGTCAGTCAACAACTATTTGAGTGCACTGTGTACAACAAACACTATACTAAACATTACTATGAACAAAAAAATCACCCTCTGGGCTGGACATGTAGCTCAGTGGTACAGCACTTGCCTTGTAGGTGACAGGCCCTGGGTTCCATCCCCAATACTGATAAAAAAGAAAAAGAAAGGAAGTCTTTCTAACTTCATGCAAGTTATTATCTAGATATGATTAAAGACATTACACAAATAATTAGAATTACTTGGTGCATGCCTATAATCCCAGCACTAGGGAAGCTGAAAGCAGGAGGATCACTATGAGTCCAAGCTGCATAGTGAGACCCCTGCCCAAAAAAATAATAATTAGAATTACTAAAATTAACTGGTTACAGGGGTAAACCTCACTATAAAGAAAAACATAGACTAGTGGAAATATATAAGGACTAATCAAAAAGTAATGAATATTTAAATTTTGAAATTATAGTAAAAGATGCATTGTCATTAATCTTCATTAAAATACTCCACCTCACTTCACAAGGAATATTTTGTGGGAGATTAGTGACAATATGTCCTGTACTGCAATAATTTTTTAAAACTTAAATATTTTACCGGCCGTGACTCATTCACATGGCTGACACTGACAAATGTTCTACAATCTGAGGTAAAGGATCTCAGGAGAAATCCTGAGGGGATTTCACTGACCTTCTCAGACCCAAAAGCTACAACTCTTGTTGCA
>NW_004524693.1:6919394-6963412 GCF_000260255.1 Octodon degus
GGATAGATATATAGTTACATTCTCTTAATGAATAGAATGATTTGTTCTAATGGTGTTTGTAAATAGGATCTCAAGTCCGCATCTTGTACAGTAATTAACCACTAAGAAGAATATATGCAGTGTATTAATTATTGAAACTGTCCTAGTGATTTGATTTGAAACTGTCTCATTGCTATTTGTTTATCAATAAAATTATGAAAAAAATTAATGACATCAAAAATGAGATAAAAGAATATAATTACACGAGATCTGATTAAGTAAATTGTAATGAACTTATAAATAAATAAATAAATATTTTACCTATGTTTTGATCATACCATGTAGAATAATGAACATATGTAATAGGAGAAAATTAACCACAGGGAAGCAAAAGCTTATCTGAAGGTCAAGAACCTAGGTTTCCCTGAATTAAAACATGACTGTAATCAAATACACAGATAAGCACATCCATCCCACCAGCCAGAAGACAACCAAGCTTCTAACTACATGTGTTGGAAGGTTACTCTCTTCAGAGTAACCTTTACAAATCACAAAAGACAACACTCTCTTACCTTCCTAATCAAAAGAAACTCACAGTAGAAAAATCTGCCAGATTTAAAGGAAATTCAACTTGATTCTACAGATTCTTCCCCTAACTTTGTTCCTCCTAAGCCACAACTAACAAGAGAAACAGGAAATGCAGTATTTGAAAGGTGACCCTTCTCTCACTACTCTTACCTCCAACCTTTATGACATATTTTCTGGCACAATGAATTACAGGCAAGATTTACTGCATGTACTCTCTACTTCATAGTCATTACAGAAAATGACTAAATGGGCATCTCAGTGATTTCTTTAAGTTTATAGAGCAGCACAAGTAGTAAGTATATATGGCATTTGCTAATAATAGTATAGACTTTGAAGTAAGCGTGAAGCAGAATTGAGATCTAATTTTTTTGCCATTTGATCCTTTTTTTTAATTTTTTTTATTTTTGCAGTACCAGGGATTGAACTCAGGACCCTGTGCTTGCCAAGGAGGTGCTTATTCTACTGACCCATCTCCCTGGCCTTAATTTTTCATTTTTATAAGTACATGTTGCAGCACATGATTACATTCATTGTAGGGAGGTGGTACAAGTATTCTACACATCTCAATTCTTTTTTCTCACTTTATGTCCACCTCCCCCTTTTGCAAGTGTCTGAGTCATTTGTCTTACAAATTATTATAAAGTTAACTGTCATACAGATTAATAGCCAGACTAAAAGGCCCCAAAACATATAGTACAATTATACTAAATCAAGACAGGTTTTAGACACAATGTCCATCCTGGGTTATGATATGCATCCTAACTTTTATATTTACTTAGTTATGTCACATTGCAAGAATCAGTTAATTTCACTTAGCCTCAGCTTGTCTGTAAATTGAGGATAATAGTAAAACTTATTTTATGGCATCATGAAAATTGAATGTTGGGCGTGTGTGTGTGTGTGTGTGTGCATGTGTGTGTGTTTCATGGCATAATGAGTGACACATGGCAGTAGGTGATAATTATCATTATCATATTCACTAATACAAATCATAGTGACATGTGAGACATTTTCCCCTGCTAGGTAAAAAGAGAATATCCTCATTGAGAAGTGTAGCTTCATTGTAAGAAAAATATCTTGACTATATAATTAGTACCAAACTTGCCAGGGAGACAGCTCAGCAGCCTAAGTGCCTGCCTGGTATGTACAAGTTCCTAAGTTCGATCACCAGTACCGAGAAAAAAAAAACTATATCACATAATTAGTGCAAGACTTAGTGATTTTCAACTTCATAAAAACTTCCCATTTTACTAGGAATATTAAAGTTTAATCCATACTGATGGAAAAAGATATTGACTATGACCATTCATAATAGATTATTCTATTCTCATTGTTCTGTAAATTTGAATACTTGTTTACCTCATGCTTCCTATCTTGATGAACTTGATTTTCTTGGCACACTCTGCCACCAAGTTCAGAGATACATTAAGAGATGCATTCAAATATGTGTGCGTGTGATTACCTCTGTAGGTTTCACTGAGAGCCTGAGAATAAAACCGAATGCCTCTTCATATTTTTTTTAATTCCAGGAAGTTATCAGGAATTTAGTCAAAAGATATGTGGCTGCTATGATAAGAAATTCCAAAACAAATGAGGGGTTAACAGAAGAAAATTTCAAGGTAATTTATTACAAATTAATTGAATTTCTCACAGCTTCATTTTTCTTCCTCTTCCGTTTCCTCCTTCTTCTGTTGTTGTTCTTGCAGTCTTCATCGTTGTTGTACTGGGGACAGTCTTTGCACAGAGGTACATAACCAGCTTTTTTATTTTTAGACAGTCTCACTAAATTGGTAATCTGTCCAGGCTGGGCTGGACTGTGTGATCCTCTTGCTTCAGCCTTCCAGAGTGCTGGTATTACAGGTGTTCCATCATGCCTGCTTAATTGTTCATTTCTTAAGTATAATTTAATATTCACACAATGTTTGAAATCTAGTGATGGAATTTTGTCTGCTATAAAACAACAAAAAACAGCTACAATTCTTATTCTCTCTTAGAATTATGTATCATCCAGTCAATAGAGAGATTTTATCAATGTCTGTCATAGCACAATAAGTTTTATGAACAAGAGAAATCTGTCCTTTGTATTAAAATTTTGGGTGTTTCTCAGTATGAGATTTCCCATGCTTTAAACGATGCAGCAAGGAGACAATGTGAGGAGTAATAGAGCAAATGGAAAATGACTATAGATTTAAACGCCTTCTTTGCCTAAAAGATATACAGATTGAAAACGTATTATTAAATTAAATTTAATGTCTTAAGAAACTCTACTATTAAACAATAAAAATATCCTAATGTTAACCCTAGTCCCTGAAACTGTGATTCTCAATCTAGGGCAATTTGATTCCCCAGTACACACTTGATAATCTGGAGATATTTTTTGTTCTCATACTGACATCCAGTGGTTAAGAGACAACGTTACTAAATGAACAAAATAGCAATGAACAAAATAGCCTCCCATAACAAAGAATTATGCAGCTCAACATGTCAGCAGTGCCAAGGCTGAGAAACACAGCCTGGAATACACATATTCCTTTTTCTCAAAGGCACATAAAGAAACTATGATTGTAGTCCATAGATGTAACTCATCTGTTGAGAACCTATGTGCCAAGTGCATTAACAATGAAGTAGTGCTAATATTTAATTGATTCCTGTTCTTGTGGATTGATAAGCAATAATAATAATAATAATATCATAATCAGTTTAACAATAACCCACAACCATCGGACCAACTTCTAATAGAGTCTGTAAATAGCATATCATGTCTGCATCTCGTACAGCAATTAACCACTAGGAAGAGAGTATGTAATGTGTGAATTATTGAAACTGTCCTACCAATTTGATTTGAAACTGTCTCATTGCTATTTGTTTCTCAATAAAATTATGGAAAAAAATAATAATATCATAAATGATTCAGTATATAGGATAGGGTAAACGTAAGGCACTACTCCCATACAGAATTGGAGCTTGGGAAGTTGGGGTGGGCTTCCAGATACCATAATATTTAAACCAAGACATGAAGGAGGAGCTAGATAAAGGGGAAAATGGGAAAGGAAGTGTTCTGCCAGAGACAAAGGTCCAGAGGCAAAAGACCATATAACCATGCAGCGGGAGAGGGATAGTAGAGAGCCTAGGAAAAGAGAATGAAGGAAGGAAAATAGCCTCACAGGTCACAGGTCTTGAAAAGCTCTGCAGTCAATGAAACAGCATTTTTACTTTTTTCTAAGGGCACTGACAAGCTACTAATGTGTTTAAAGCAAGGGGATGACATGATCAGATTTAAGCTTTATTTTAAAAAAGCTTGTAAAGGAACAATCTGGTATCTAAGCAGACAGAGAAGACATTGCACAGGGACTTGAAATAACAGGACCCATTATCTGAGAACAGCAGTCTCATCACCTGATATTTCACTTCTGTAGTTTCATTTCTCAGGATCCTACAAACCTTTTCTTAACTTAGCCTTTTATATAGAGATAACTGTGAGAGCCAGGACGCAAATCTAACAGAGCATTTATGAGTTAATGCTTTATAAGGGATTGGTGTATTGATGTGTGCCCCAGTTGGAGAGGCTCTGAAATCAACTTTACTCACTGCATGATTTTTCAAGTAGCTACAGAATTATTAATGGATTTTTCTTGAGTAATGGGAGGTGCTTTTGGTATTATGTGTGGTATTATGTTTCTGATATTGTGGTTTGCTACTAGACAGAACCTAGAGCATAATAAACAGTATCCAATGTGCCTACCTAAAGATCAAGCTTGATGTGACATGTCTCCTCTTTTTTTCTCTAGGAATTAAAGCAGGACATTTCCAGTTTTCGCTATGAAGTGCTTGACCTTTTAGGAAACAGAAAACACTCAAGGAGAAGCTTTTCCGCTAGCAGCACTGACCTCTCTCAGAAGGATGACACCAATGATGGCAGTAGTGGAGCTCGGGCCAAATCCAAGAGTGTCTCTTTCAATTTAGGCTGCAAGAAAAAGGCCTGCCATGGGCCGCCTCTCATCAGAACCATGCCAAGAGCCAGTGGTACCCAAGGGAAGTCAAAAGCTGAGTCATCAAGCAAACGCTCCTTCATGGGTCCTTCCCTCAAGAAACTGGGTCTTCTATTCTCCAAGTTTAATGGTCATATGTCTGAACCCAGTTCAGAGCCAATGTACACAATTTCTGATGGAATCGTTCAGCAGCACTATATGTGGCAGGACATCAGGTATTCTCAGATGGAGAAAGGGAAATCAGAGGCCTGTTCTCAAAGTGAAATTAACCTCAGTGAGGTAGAATTAGATGAAGTCCGGGGCGCTGCTCAGAGCAGTGAATGCCCTCTAGCCTGTTCCAGCTCTCTTCACTGTGCATCCAGCATTTGTTCCTCAAATTCTAAACTTTTAGACTCCTCAGAGGATGTATTTGAAACTTGGGGAGAGGCTTGTGACTTACTTATGCACAAATGGGGTGATGGACAGGAAGAACAAGTTACAACTCGGCTCTAAGTCAAGTCCCTAACACCTGTCCTGGAACTCAAGAAAAAATTTGTAATTTCCTTGCTCTCAGAGGTGACATAGAGTATAAATCCCTCACTGCCCCTTAGGAGAGTAAAACTCCTATCATTTTCACAGTCTTTTATAGCTACATTCTACATTTTTGTTCTTATTTATATTATTATTTGCCTTTTTATAATCATAAACACTATGTCCATCTCATGACAACTGAAGTGGTATTGACTCTAATCATCAGAGGTGCAGTCGGGTGCTTAACCCTTTTGCTTTGCTTTGCTTTACCTACCCTTGCTTCTTTGAAGCTCCAGGTGCCACTTTGGTATTGTTGCTGCCACACAGATTCCTGACCTCCCTCAGGATCTCACGCCATGTCCCCATAGGGCTGAGAGATGTGGTCAGCAGTCCCCACCAGCTATCAGATAAGGCAAACAAACCTGCCTATCATTGTTGCCCTTCAGTGCTACACGCTGCCCATGCTGGTTCAATGAACAGCATTAACAGGGAGGCTACTCAGACTCCAAAAACTTGTCAGCTTGTGATTTCTAGGTATAACTGGCCTTTTTGTTTTGTTTTACAACACTACAACTTCTTATTGTGGAGGCTGAGTATTTTTGTTTCTTAAAGATGTATTTCTTAATGTGTGCCAATGAGATATTTTCCCTATAGTATATTGTCATATCTAATAAGTTAGATAAATTCCTTTCCTGTTTCTGTATTTCAGTTAACTTACTACATTTTAAAATTTGATAGTATTGAAATTAGTATTTAGGATGTGTACTGTTTTTTAAAACTTCTACTGCACTCTATAACCAATACTCACTACATCTCATACATCGGCAAGTAAAAGCAATTAGCTGGTACATTTATAGAGTCCTATCTACTGTTGATAGTTTTAATCATCATTGCTTTTGAAACATTTGCAAGACAAAAGACTGGATTTGAAATATTTTATCAGAAAAATGACATCTTGCTGAGGTATTGAAATCTAAGAAAAAAAAAGAGCATGCTCATTTTAATTGACTTCTGGAAAAAATCACAATTTTGCAGTTTAGATAATTCAGACTGAAATTTTAATATTCAATGGGGTAAGCAAAATTGCCTGTATAAATTTATGTTAGATATGTAACAGAGCAACCCTAGTGAACTCATGGGACTATGTGATCCAAAATGTACTATCTCCAAAGAAATCTGTATTTATACATCCAAATTATTTTCAACATCTTCACTGGAATACAAAGGTTCAAGTTAAAAAATGAAGGCACAATGCACATGGTCATCACTTTAGACCGGATACCCATGAAAAAATAATCTGAGAAAGACTGGTTTTTATCAATATTAGCAAGTTTCATCTGTGAATACTCTAACATGAGCTGAAGCACCCCTAATTCCAGCTCATGAAGGTTAAATTAGAAACACATAGCTCAGAAAAAAAGGGTGTTTCCCTGTTTCTTTTAAATTCCATCAATGGAACTCCAGCTAATTAAGTGAAATGAGGAGGTTTGCAAACAATATGAATGTCTTCAACTAGTTTATGACAGTGTAGTTTCTATTATTTGTCAAGACCCATTTGGAAAACATTTGTCTCACAGTAATTCCTTGATCATCTCCGAAGTACTACTCATTTATTCAAATCAAACTTTTCCCTTGCTTCACTAGGTAGGGCTATCGTAACAGGCTCTGACATTAACACAGGTTACTTTCCACAAGGAAGGTTTCTAAGTTACAGATTCAACTTTCCTAATTGGAAAAATACTAGAACCTGGGCTACACTCCTAAGTCATATCAATGGCATCAAAAACAACTCCAGAGACTGGCCATGGTGCTGCATACCTATAATCCCAGCTCTTGGGAGGCTGAACACAGGCGATCACTATAAGTCCAATCTATGTAGTGAGACCCAGTAGACCCTGTACTAAAATACAAAAAAAAGGAGCTCCAATGTATAACCCTCTTTCATTGAAACAGAAACATTTCTCACAAATGGATGCACTTTTTTTTTTGGTCTCTTTGAGACAAGGTCTCACTACACAGTTCAGGCTGGTCTTGATCTCACTTTGTAGACCAGGATGGTCTCAAACTTGCAATGATCCTCCTTTCTCAGCTTCCTGAAGGCTGGGATTATAGGCATATACTACCACATCCGGTTTCCTTGGCTGGCTCAGCAAGCCCAGGGGTGGGGCCAGGACATGTGATACAGGTGCACTTCTGATAATAGTTATTTTATTGGTTTGTCAGACAACATGGGAGGCAGATATAGATCATATTCTAAAATAATCTTCTCTCAGTTATATAGTAAAGAGAAAATACAAAACACAGAAACCAACATCTCCTATGGAAAGAAACCAGTGTCATAGTTCCTGAGTGTATGTTCCTTTTCTATTCTTAGTGTTACCTTTGTGACTTTAACTTAGTATTTCATTAGTTTCACTGAGACCTCATTTAGCCAAACAGCTATTGCCCTAACTTCCATTTTAGTGATGCCAACATCTTTTAAAGTATATCTCTGACAAAAGTAGGAAGAGAAAGAGATTCACATTCACTTCTTTATCTTTTTTTTTTTTTTTTGGCGGTACTGGGGATTGAACTCATGACCTTGAACTTGCCAGGCAAGCACTTATTCTACTGAGCTATCTCCCCAGCCCTTCTTTATCTTCTTGATCAGCTATTACCAAAAGAAATCTGGAATGGGGATACAGATCCGTGGTACAACACTTGCCTAGCACATGTGAGCCCTGGGATTCCTCGCCCACACTGCAAAAAGGAAATAAAAGGTATTTTAAGTAAAAAGACTTAAATATGTTCTCTGACCCAAAGAAGATATAAGGCAGCTTGAGAGTAAATTTATAAAAATGAAGAGTCACAGCTAAAATAGAACCTTGTTGCCCCTCCATGATTTACAAATAGAAAAACAGTATGTTTGCTTGTGTGCATGGGGACTGGTGTCCAGAGACAGGATAATAATTTCTTCTAAAATTTTTTAAATCACAGAAGTAAGATATTTGTTGTTAAGCATATGCGTATTATAGATGCGTAAATTAAATGGCCATTACAGGAATCCATTTTCTTCCCTTTTCCTTTTTGTTCCTTGTAGCTCTGGGAATTGAACCCAAGGCCTCAAATGTTAATTAAGCAAGCACTTGTTCATAGAACCATGTCCCCAGCCCCATTTTTCCATTTACCTAAAACACTGTAAACTCCAAAAACTTCATAATGATATAGCTAAATGTGAAAGTAAAATGTACTTCAAAGTCAAAAATAATATGTTTACAAGAATCATTTAGGAATTATCTAAACTAACATACTAAGGTTCACTTCCATTATACTTGACTTTTACACAACTTCTAGACACCTTGAATTCATTTGTTCAACCCCATAATTAAAATCTTGAAAATTAGGGAAAATACATTACAAATAAAACGTTCAAATTAGAAAGTAACCATTGTTGAAGTGTCTCCTCCACTTTTAGCTTTAAGTTCAGTGAAGTAAAGGGAGAAGATCTAAATTCAAAATTGCAGTTTTGGAAGATGCTAAAATTTACAGGGATACAAATGTTCTAGTTGAGATTTCTACTTACATGAGAATATGACAAATGTTCTATTTCTTTCTGCCTCTCCTGTCATTTCACTAATTTAGGCTATTTCAGCTAAGTCCCACATATCTAAACATTTACCTTATGAAATTTGATTAAAGGATTCTTTAGAAAATTAGAGCCTCCACCTTTTGAATGACTTCATAAAAATACTGTCTTCAGAAAGAACTTTATAGCTGTTATGTCAATGTGAACTTCCTCTGAAGATCTCAATGGGGATCCCTAAAAATACTACCCTGCGATACTTTCTCTAGAACATACTGAAATAATCATTCGACCTTCATGTTGCTTTGTAAACAAAACGCAAGTGGGTATATTTGGACTTAGTTTTAGTGACCTAGACATTTTTTTTGTCAAATCATCAGGTAAAAAGGACTTTATTGAGCAGAAATTCCTATTTGACAGTAGTAAAAATAACTGAGGGGGTCTAGGGGGATAGCTCAGTGGAATAAGCTAAGTGCCTTCCAAGGAAAGTGCAAGGTCCTGAATTTGATCCCCAGTACAAAAAAAAAATTGTTTTGGTAATAAGTTTATCCAAATATGCTAATAAACAGATTGTTTAGTCAGTGTATACTGATATAATTTTTCAGACTATTTAAATAACCTCTTCATACCTACTTCACAGGCCTCCTTTAACCCTGCAGCTTTGTCTCAAAAATACAGGTATATTAGGTTATTTGGTTTAATTGCTTCAACTATCCACTTTGTTGGTATAGAACTAGCTATTGAGAAATCAATTAGTCCCACGTTAGTATAGAGAAATACTATTTTGACTGTATTGCCAATGACAATTTTTCCAATGGTAGGGATTCTGGCTTGTTTTGGTTTTGGGGAAATGTTTGTAAAAGGGAAAATTTTGTATACACACATATGCATAATACACATATGCATAATAGCATTTGATTCATCTGACCTTGGCTTTTCATCCTTTTTGGTAATTATGAGATCATTTTTAATGGAAAAGAAGCAGACATAATTTTTCAATAGAAAGATACTGAGATGTGTTAAGGAACTGCTACAGTGAATTGCCATGACAGCATCCTCTGTAGGAAAACTGTTACACTGAGAACAGTGGCTACTTATGTGATGTGGAAAGTTGTGAAAGCTCTGTAGAGGTGTCCTATTACTACACAAATGAATGACAATTTCTGTAGTAAGACAAAGAGCCTAGTACTTTTCATCAATGTGATCAACTTCCATACATGTCCCCCAAACTCTGAAGAAGCCTTTATAGCTCCAGATAACTTTATAGAATCAAAAAAGACTAACTGAAGGTTAAAAGTGCCTAAAGTAAAGGTCATTTTCACCAATCTGCAGCACACCTTACTATTCAATTTTAGTGGATTTCACTCATAAAAGTCTAACATTTCAAGAGCTGTATTTCAGCACATGTAGACAGGTGAGCATTCATCTCCCAAGGCACTGTGCTCTGTGGTCTTTTAGTGACTTGATGGCAATATGCTCTTCATTTAAGCTTAAAGTTTAAAAAATTGCAATACTGTTACATTGGGCTTGGTCATTTTATGTCTTTTTCTATACAATTTAATGTATCTCAAAAATACTCATTGATCCCAATTGCCTTTCAACCTATAAACTCTTGACAATTTTCATATAATTCTTAAAACTGACTTTTAAAGGACAAGAGAAAAAGAATTCTCTGGATTTTTATTAAGGTTTTGGAAGATTTAATATGCTATGACAAATGTGGTTAAGCACTTTAAAACATATGACTAAATCACCAAATTACTAAACCATTTGGATATGAAACTGAAATAAAGTTGTTCAATTAAAAATGTGATTTCTAGAGATTGGGAGTATAGTTCAGTGGCACAGCAGTTGCCTACTATGTGTGATCTCCCTTATACACATAAGAAAAGAAAAAAGTGACACCTGGATTAAAGTAGTAGCATCAGCATTTTCTTGTTTAACAAAATCTAGAAGAGCGATGATAAGTGAAAACAAGCTCTGAACAACTAGCTCTGGAAAACATTTTAAATTTTAGGTAACATTTGAGTACAATTTCAGAAAGTAGCAAGTTCATATCTGTGATCTCTATATTCATAAATTCAACACAGCCAATCTACAGTAACATTTTAAATTGTGCGTTACAGATTTTTCTAAGTACAACATATTGATCAATGACTGGAAGGATTTATCCAAAGTTTACCTAGGAAATAAAATAGATCTGTTAAAACTCTATCTTAAAAAGAAATAAAAGCTAAAACTGGGAGTGGATAGTTTGGAAGAAAAGCCAGATTATCTATCTAACGCCAATATTTTGCCTCATAAGCTTAGAATAAACATAGAAAGGGGCGGGGGAGAGGGCTCAGTGGAATAAGCACTTCCCTGGCAAGCACAAGGGTCTGAGTTCAATCCCTGATTCAGAAAAAAAAAAGAATAATGATAGAAAATAAATTAACATTTTTAAGAATTTATGTAACAAAATGGATGCTGTTCTTCAAAGTAGTCACCTTAAAAAGCTGCACCCATATTCCAATGATGCTTCCATTATCCCACGTGGACCTTCAACTTTTAGGACTTTGAAATTCTGCAACAGATTCTCTGAACATCAGTGGTAGGAAGTCATGATCCTATAACCTTCAAAAAATAAAGTAATTTTAGATGTATATTCATAAAATGACTACCATTACTTGGGTAGTCAAACCAAGTAATGTCCTGGTTAAAAACAATTTTCAAGTGATATTACATAATAGAGATTTCAGTGAATTTTCAGTTATATACACTTCTGCAAACACTAAGGGCAAGATAGAGTATTTCTATTACTCCCTGAAGTTTTCTTACCTCGTTTTTGCAATGGGTATCTGGTTTTAAACATGCTTGCAGCAGAGCCAGATTTATAAACACCTTTAAGAGCAACATATTTAGGTACACAGTTTCCATTTATCTGGGAACCATCAAGATGATTTAACCCTCAAAACACTTGTGTTTTTGTTTTTTGGGTTTTTTGTTTTTTTTGTTTTTTTTTTTTTTTTTTTTTGGCGGAACCGGGGATTGAACTCAGGCCCTTGTGCTTGCCAGGCAAGCTCTTATTCTACTGAGCCATCTCCCTGGCCCCAACACTTGTGTTTAAACAGTAAAATACACTGAGAATTTCAATGGCTTATTTTGTAAACAAAATGCAAATTGGCTTTCCAAGTCTTATTCAATCCACAAAAAAAAAAAAAAATGACTTTTTAATGTAGAGGTTCTGACAATCAGGAAGAAGGAATAGTAAAGAAAACTCTCAATCTCCCACAGAAAAATATGAGTACAGGATTTTGGACTCAAGGAACCATAGTAGCAGAAAGTAGTGAGAGGCTCTAGTGAGAGGACAACAGCTAACTGAACTTCCAAGTCTTTTGAAAATCACACGTTCAGATTAGATGTTCCCTGTACAAAATCTAGTAGCATGAGCACTTGCTGGCCACACCTTGTAAACTTTCTTCTACATCATATATTAAGCATTCATTTCAACCAAGGAGAAGTTGTTTGTAGTCCAATAAGCGGGATGTTAACTGTACTTACCTTCTCCCAAGAAATTTTAGCTAAGGATAAACACAACCTTCTCAAAGAAACATACCCTGTTTCTGTATTTTCTTACATAGGGATGCACACAAAGTAATACTCAAGAAGGTAGCATTAATTTTAACTCCTTACAGCATTCTATTTCTTCAGGATTTCTCAAAAATGGTGTTGAAATTAATGGTCTCCTAGTCAAAACAATGACTGCGGTTTGGAGCCACAGATGAGCAGTCGATGGCAGGAAAGAGAAACACTGAAAACTAAAGGCCATGCTTAATTCACTTGATTGGCCTACTTGGTGGTTCCTCATACATTAACATGCAGATAACGTGATCAAATTTAAAGTTAAAAAAATCACCTCAGCTTAACTCATAAAAAGCAAAATTTGCAGAAGTGTTTGTGCATATGGCATTTTGGCTTTGCAGACTATTTTAAAAACTAAAATCTTTTTGAGTAACTACTACTTTTATTTAGATACTTTCTGTAAGAAGTGCAACATTAGTGTCAACCTTTACTGTGTTAATATGAATCTTGTACAATAATTTTGTGTATTTTTAGCTTCAATATAAACAAAAATAAAGCATTTACTCCCCCCAGTGTATGGCTACTTATATTTTAAAGTGTTTTGTTCCTCCCTTTTCCAATATAATCATTGATAGCCACCTATTATCAATAAACATTTACAAACATTGAATTTCACATTATTTGACGAACAAAAAACACTAATAGACAACTTCTCTATTCTCACATGCAACTGCTGAGAATAAACATTATCATTCTAATTTTTATACTTTCCAATTAAAAAAGCCATATTAAATATTTAACAATTTAGGGCCAGCCAGATAGCTCAGTGGACTAAAGCAACTGCTTTGGCAGGTGCAGGGACCAATGTTTGATCCCTGGGGTGCCGTGCCAGCCCTGCGCTGTGGCTCCCCGAGATGGAGACTGAGACTGAGACTGGGCATGGTGGAATGTGCCTGTAATCCCTGTGCTTGAGAGGCAGAAAACAGGGGACCACTAAGAGTCCCATCTATGTAGTGAGACCGAGACCCTGTACTAAATACATTTTAAAAATATTTAACAATTTAGTCATAATTATTAGATGGTAAAAGAACACTGCAACTATAAAACTAGTTTATAATATTAAGAAACCTATCAAGTACGATCATAAAAATTTATTCTTATTGAATACCCTAAAACACGATAGATACATGCTGTACAAAAAATCTGAATGTTAGCCAAAAAACATAAATCAAAGTTAAGTCAGTCATCATTGTACCAGTACAATCTTACATACACTTCAGATGTTAGTTGATATTTCTTTTTCCCACAATTAATTCCAATTCCTAAAGTTTCCTTGTCTTATATTACTTCAACTTTCAGGCCACCAGACTACCACTTAGCATAATAAAGCAGCTTAACTCTCAACTAACTCATCCACACATCCTGGTATAATTACTTAGGAAAAATCAATGTATAACTGCGACACACTGAGATTAAGGGCAATTGAAAATTCATAATATATCTGACAAAGATTAGTAACTGCAAAAAAAAGTACTCCTATGAGGGAATTTATGCAAATGTGCTGACTATATTTCACAAAGGCATACACACAACTAATGAACACATGAGAAAAATGTTCATTATGAAAAATAATCAGGAAAATGCAAATTGAAATCAGTGTGTTTTTTCTACACACTAAGCTAATTTTAAAAAAACTTGATACAATCATGCTGATAGAATTTTCTATATTGTTGACAGAAGTATAAAACGATAATCACTTCGGGAAGATGTCAGTTGTTTCTTATGAAATTAAACACACATCTAACCTATGACCCAACAATTCTTTATTCCAAGAGGAATACAAGTAAGTGTTCATATGACACAGACTTCTGGAAAAATGCTCATACTTTTGTTCATTACAATCTCTAAAAATCGAAAAGGATCCAAAAGTCTATTAAGAGAGTAATTTGGATAAATTATGTTGTATCAACACTCATGGACAAATCCCCAAAAGAAACCTTACTCCCAAATCAATTTTGATTCATGTATACATTTTTTTAAAATGAAAACTAATTTATGCTGGAGGTGATATCAGAAAAATCAGCAGTTGAATGGGGGAGGAGGGTAAAAACACAAATTGGCTGGGAAGGAATATGGAGGCTTTGAGGAAGTGATAAACTTGATGAAGCTTTGGCCTTCAAAGGTGTACAGTTTGTCAACATAAATAGCACCCAACACTTATCATTTGTGTACTATACTGCATGAGAACTTGACCTCAAACAAAAAGCTCAAGTTCAAATATTGAACCTTAGTTGACAATATGCATGCCACAATGCTTAGGAGTCAACTATATTAAGTCAGTAATTTTAAAATTCAAGAATAAGGACTTATAGGTTGATCTGTGAAAAAGCAAGCAGTGATTCATTGTTGAATCTAGGTGGTAAATATGGTTGTTCTTCGCACATTTCTTTCAACTTTTCTGTATGTTTAAAATCTTTAATAAAATACTAGAAAAAATTAGCAGTGAGTACAGGAAAGGAACTAAGTTAAACAAAAGCTTAATCTATGCCATGCTTCAAAGTAACCAGGAAAACTTCTTGGGTACTTCAAGTAATGTCACCAGTGATAAAAAGAAAAGTACAACTATTGAAGCAAGCAGCACAACTGAATACTAAACAACTTACTAACATAAACATTTTCATTTTGAGGTAGCTCATGTGCCAGAACAAGCTATCAGCTTCTTCATTTCTAGTACTTTAGTACCCTGGTGCTATGAGTTTTTTCTACAATTCTGCAAACAATTTGAGAAAACTGCATTTTATATGCAGTAAGGTCTGTAAGAGAGGCTTGGTAAATTACGTGAAAGGACTAATCAAGCATGTAAGACTAATAAACCAAATACTATTATCTAATGTTTGGCCAGGATATGTCTTAATGTTTTTAGTCACTGACTGAATTGAATTCCTAAGAAGGGATTGAATTTAGCTTCAATATTGTTGAAACACTCTTTATAAAAGGTCTAGACAGTGACAAGAACCACCTACCAGGGAAATAATCGCTCAAGAGTCGAGGATATTCTGGTTTTCAAGATCCACTCTGGCACCAATAAAAATGAATTTAAACACACTGGTGATTATTGGGAAAACAATGGAAACTGTAAACTTGACATGGCTCATTCCAGTTAGTTTCAATTACTAATGAGTATAATGAATTCAATAAAGTTTTAGACATAGTGAATGTTGTTAAGAACTACAGAATTTCATAAAATTCATTTCCTACTCTCCAGGCTTCCCCCACCCTTTTAGATGTCTTAATAGTGAATCTATGGGCTTTATGTGATAGCTTATGCAAAACCTTGAATTTTTTTTTCACGATTCAAGACCTGAACTCTAACTTTGTAAGCATCTCTTCTCCCCATGGCCAATTACCAAGGTATTTTTTTACCGTGAAACATTTCAAACACAAATATAACAGAATGCCTTAAGAGCTCCTAGTTTCAATGGTTTACAGTGACATGATGCTAATCTTTTATATATAAACTTTTTGCCTAGATTTTGAAGCAATTTCCAGAGTAACTATTCTAAATGAAAGCAGTTTTAGCAACACAGTTAAATAGCTGTCTTTTTTTAATTATTATTTAGTACAGGGTCTCACTATACAAATCAGACTCATAGTGATCTGCCTGTGTTCAGCCTCCCAAGTGCTGGGATTACAGGCATGTGCCACAGCGCCACAGCACCCAGTCTCAATCGCTAAGTGTTCCCTGGCCTGGTACCACTGCACTCTCCCTTAACAGGTGCTTCAGTCCACTGAGCTATCTGGCCAGCCCAGTTGTCTAAACTTAAATGGATCTTTTCCCAAAGTGAAATTCCCCACATCTCTGAAGAGTATTATAGGGGAAAACTGCCTTTGATAATTTATCTAGACGCAAAACATTCTAAACCAAGTTGCTGCTACTGAAATTTAATATTCTACATAGAATAAACTGCAAAGAGGCATTTGTTATTTAGCTCTCTTATAGATTTCATGTAAGAGACTAAACTTGTCTCTGGTTTAGAAGTTTAAATTCATTCATGCCCCCCTCTCGAATGGACTATTTTGGTACATTTGAAAATCTGTACCTGAATCAGATTTTTAAATCTCTGGTTACATTTAAAAAATCTTTATATTTATTTCCAAAGCTATTTTCTAAAGGTTATGCCTTGATTACAGGCCCCAAGGAAATGAAAGATGAATTTTAACCATAAAACTCAGTGTTTTATCTGTTTTTAATCAAGACAGAAAGCCCATACTGGTTTTGGATTACACACAGCATAAAAGTGAAGTCCAATTCCTTTTCCTTGCTATAGATGTTAACCATTTTTCTACCTTTAGTATAACCAAACTGTATCAACAAAGGGGGAGTAATGAGTCCCTTTGCATCTCCTTCTGTCAACAATTTTAATTGGATGCAATTTGGTTACCAATAGAGGAAAAACAGTGTATCTTTGCCATTTGAGGGACAAGTGGAGGCAATATGTAAAATGAAGACACCTACCAGTATTTTTGCTACAAGCTGACTACAATTTTCTCTTTGGATTTCATAAATTTCTAGAAAGCCTACATCTGGCAGCTGCTAACAAGAACCACTAGTCATATACATCAAAGGAGTTCATACCCCAGCTCTTCCCCACTCCACCCAAAACAGGAGGGCAAGGACTTACTCCTACTCCTACTAGAGCAGCAAACAAAGGAGCTTGCACTTGTCTGATTTAAATAAATGATAAATACTATAGATTCACTTAGCAACTGTTAGGTCAACTTAGTATACACACTTGATTTGAGTTGAAAGTTCATGATAACCTAGTTAAATCTGATCTGGTAATCAAATTTAAGGGAAGGTAGCAACCTACAAGTTTGAAATAGAAACAAACTGGAAACCCGAGACAGAAGTTACCTGTCTCAAAACCAACAAAAGTCCACACCCTTATTCTCAAGAATGACCTTCTAAAATAGCCCCTCATAAGTTAGTAAACCTCACTTGCTGTAAATTACATATACTTTATAAGTGATAGCACATTAAAAAATGGTAAAGAAGGGTTGCTCCATGTCATAAGCTTGACTGTGGGCTGTTGAAATTAAACCAAGAGGTTTGCAGAGGAACAGGTAAAAGTTTTAGGTTGCTGTAAGGGGTCATACACTACCATCTGATCTTTCCTTACCAAAGTTATCAATTACCAGATTGCAAGACTTATTAATATGAACCACTTTGAGAACAGCACACTGAAGAGCAGATAGGTTCTTCGCGATGGATTCTACATCACCACAGTATTGCTCAAATGCGAGGCCCAGTGTCTCAGAGTTATTTTTGCCTAGTGTGTGACTGCAGGGGTGAAAGCACTAATTCACAGGTATGTAAGTGGTACCTCAGTTTATGAACTTATAAATTTGTTCTATGATTTTGGAAAAGATGGCTAATCTGTGTTAGTGTGGGAAAGATGTTCTTGGTCTTGTAACCCAATACAGTGTATAAACAAAAGTGTTCAAGAATCAAGGTTATCACTGTACAGCAATAATAAAATCATAGTCATAAATATGTTTTGTGGCAACCAAAAAGCATTAAAAATTTTTGACAGGTGAGATATGGCAAAACATTCTGCACAAATTACTTCTCAGAGGATAATTGATTAAAAACAGATCTTGTGGTCTCTGGACAGATGAAAGGAAGAAGGCATAAAAGGGCTGATGAAATGTGCCTCACAGAAAAGAGACAATCCAGGTCTTGAGAAACAATTCTAAAAAACAAAAGTAAGATATTATAACTATCGGGAATACAGGAAAATGACAAAATCTACATTAAAATTTCCATGGGGAGCTCACACATTTATTTTGTGGGTTAGTTTCGGGGTGTTTTGAGACAGGATCTATGTTGTTCAGATAGGCCTTGAACTTGCGATCTTCCTGCTTCAGACCCTCAAGTGCTGAGGTGTGCAGCACCATGCACATCCATTCTCAGGAGAAAAAAGCTAGATATGGTAGTATGTACCTGAGGGCAAGTAACATTTCAAGTGGCCCATAACTACCCCAATCCCACCCTGTTGAAGCTATAGTTACATTCTTCAGCAACCAAAATGCCAGGGAAAAACCATGTTGAAATAATCACATTTCTGGTACACTCTCTGCTGCCATGAAAAAGCAAAAAAGAAAAAACATCGTAGTCCTTTAGACAATTTTAAATGCTAGTTTTTATTTATTGCTAACTGTGCAAACAACACCAATTCAATACTGTGCAGTAAAAGTTACATAAATCCAGTATTAAACAACAGCATATGGGATAAGTCTAAAGTAGAGCACCATATGAACTTCAAAGCTGATCAATATCACAGAACACAACTGAGGTCACACAATTCTTTAAAAACTTGGCCAAAACAAACAAACAAACAAACAAACAAACAAACAAACCTTGGCAGAGCTGGGGAGATAGTTCAGTAACATAAGTGCCTGCCTAGCAAGGGCAAGGTCCCAAGTTCAATCCCCTATGCAACAGCAACAAAAAAAAAAAAAAAAAAAAAAAAAAGAGAGAGACTTAAAAGGCTCTCTTATTTAATGTTAAGTTTTCTGGAAACAAAGGCTCTTGATTTTGTTGTTTTACTTTCCAGAAAAATGGAACTTACAATTTTGAACGGTTTAGTAGGTTGTGTGATTTCTGAGCCAGGGCAATCGTTCGTATTATTTATTTCAACTGGCACTATCAATACAAAGATGACAAGCTGGTTGACAGGAAATCTGAACACAATCAAACACGATCAGATCAGTATGGGAATAGTTGTACAACCATCTTAATTTCCTCATTCACAACCCAAAGAAGTATTCCTTTAAAGAAATATTTTGAATCAAAAGACAGGGCAATCTTAAAGACATAAATACAAGAGTAATGACTCTTACTGCCTAAACCACTTAAACACCAATGTAGAAAACGGCAGTGCAAGAATACTCCATATTGTTGAATCTTACATATTCTGAGGTACATAATGAGAAGATGGAGGCGAAGTAATATAACCAACTGGCCCAGGACTTATAGCACCAGGAATCTGTGAACCACCATATGCTGTGCCAATTGGATGACAGGGTGCAATGCAGGGATAATCTGGCACAACAGGAAGGCAGGAATCAAAACTTGGCAGTGGTGGTTGCCCATAGGGATCTGACATGACTGGATAATAGACTGCTCCATGAGGGACAGGTACAGCATCAGCATTTGGAAAAGTACCTGAAACAAAGCATATATACATTACACTTTATATAAAAAATTCACTGCAATACAACCCTATGCAACATAAATGGATGTTCATATACGTGAAAATTACGTATCATTAATTTCAGAAACATCAAAGCAACTATAGCAAAGCATGTTATATAATGTCTAAACCAGGCTACCAAAGTATTACATGGAAACTTCTAAATTAGAAAAACCACATGTAACAATCATTTTGTACCACTTGAGCACTGAAAAATTTGAATGACTCTACAGTGTGATCTATACTTGAAGACACAGTTTGAAGAGCATCCTAAAACTATCATCTCATAAATATCGTTGAGATAGTAGCATCATTTTAATTTTACATCACTTTTACAGTGACAAGTATGTTCTAATGTTGCTATAATGACTATACATATCAGACAAAAAGAATCTTTCATTACTTGGGCTAATTTAGTTCATTCTGCAAAATTAAGACTGCCATTGCTTCACGATTTACTACAATTAAAAATAGCTGTATACAAGGTATGCTATACAAAAGTGCAATGGAAGCTGAAATTTTATTACCATAAACCACACCATACCAGTACACTAGTGATAAGTAAGATTTTCTAATGCTATTACTATTTCAAATTTATTAATACACTTTAAAAAAGGAAAGGAAGCGTAAAATAAATCAACATTCCCAATATGTACCAGACCTGGTACACATATACATAAGGTGTCAAATTCTTGTAACAACCCTCACAAGTCACTTTACAGAAAATCCTGCATAAGGAAGTGACCTAGGATGTCAATTATTAAAAGAAAAAAGATTTCAATTATTGAGAGTGATGCAGTATGAAAAGTACTTGGTTTATTCACATGATTTTTTCCACTTCTTGCCGATTCTAAGAAGGGCACTCGAAAAATCCTATTCTAAATCCCTCAAAGTGCCTACTATACTTTGAACATATAAAACAATGATACTAATAGTCTAATATACTGGCTCTCAATTTGATCTCAGCATCAATTTATACTTTTAAAAATTGAAAATCCCAAATAGCTTCTATTGGGGCAACAGATATGAATATTTATTGTACTAGGAATTTAAACAAGAACGTTTTCACATATTTACTAATTTATCTAAGTCAATTTCATGTTAACAAAAATGCAATTATGTAAAAAATTCTCCAACATAAAACTGTCATTATTCTAGTGAAAATTTCTACTGTATGGCTTAACAGAAACCAGGCAGCTTCTCATATGATTGTGCACTTAATCTATTGTATGCTGAAGTATATGAAGAACCCTTTGCTCACATAAATGTATAGCTTGGAAAGAGAAGTCTTTTAATAACAAGAAATTTCATGTAATTTTAGATATTCTCTGATGCTGGATCTCAAGTACATAGTTTCTCAAAGTATCAATGTGCAATTTTCATGTTGTTATATTATAATCCATTGTTTTACCTTTCACTTTGGCTATGAAAAATCAGGCACAACATCCTGCATTTGTAACTGGGAAGCTATTATTTCCCTGAGGTATATAGAGCTCCCTGATGTGAACACATCTCATTTCACAATTTGGGAAAATACATTCACTAATAGTTCCAGTTATATTAGAAGGTTTAGAAGGATTAATTACTGGAAAGCGGTCAGGTACATGATGTCAGATCCAAGTTTCCCAAAACTTTCTTTTCCATTTGAAAATTGGAATTTTCTTTGACAACAAAAACATTGTTTTCCTTTAAATGAAAGGCTTTGTTTGAAAAAATGTCCAAAAAAAACCCTAAAAACTGTCAACCAGATTAACCCAGTCTGAACTACCAGTTAAAAATGTGATTCATGAAAAAGTCAGCTATCTAATAAATCAATACTGCCAAGTCTTTTTCCTTAAGGTAATCATATTTACTCAGTATACAAGTATTTTATGAATAGTTCCCATTTTGTGACAGAGATTTAGTAAAAATAAGAACATTGGCGTTTTGTACCAATAACATGTTGATGAAAAAGACTGCTCACTAGCACATTTGATGGTAATGCTTTGATATATGTAGTAAGAGGCCAGAAGTTTTGCCTGCCACTGACTTTTATACTCTGAAT
Source organism: Octodon degus (assembly GCF_000260255.1). Taxonomy (NCBI): domain Eukaryota; kingdom Metazoa; phylum Chordata; class Mammalia; order Rodentia; family Octodontidae; genus Octodon; species Octodon degus. Next base: position 6,940,884 of record NW_004524693.1, read on the forward strand.
ACAAATGTGACACACAGTGAAAGAGACAAACAAAATGTTAGTATTAGTGTGAATACTTTTGGCCTCATGAATCTCCTGAGAGGCTGACAGGTAGCCCGAAGAGTCCACATATGTGTTCAGAACAGCAGGTGTTAAGTATATGGATCTACTGAAACATTTAAAGACCAATAATTAAATCCTACACAATAAAAGCCAATTTTTCATCTTGCTGGCAATCTCATTGCATACTCACCATTCACTGGTGCATCTGTCTGTGCACCATCTGCTCTCCCTATCTCACTGTACAAGTGAGGAACAGTTTGGTCTATCAGAGGTGGTGGCTCAGTATAGACTGGGTAATTCTCTACATGTGGCTGCTGAATCTGTGGCATATAGACCATAGAGTGCCAACAGCTGTGGTGATAGCACTGGAGAAAGAAATGACAAAAATGAACAAAAATCACTTAACCTTTACTGTTCTTTACTCTTAAAGTGGTATATAGTTCCTCAAATATATTAGGTCATAATTTTCAGGTGTTGTAAGATCTGCCATTTAGAAAGCATGTTCTCTAATAGTTTACTGTCTTTGGCATATTCTATACTCAAATATGGACCTACTAATTCTTTTAGGAAAGTGTACTAAAGAAATTAGAAATATGCACAGAGACCTGGATACAAAGCTATCTTTGTAGATTTTTTGAAACAAAAACCAACTGAGCACACTAAATATCTATATCCAACAATAGAGGAACTGGGTGAATGAATTATTCTATATACTATATACCACACAAGCAAAAAAATTTAGTCAAATATTATAATGAAAAACATTAAGGTAAATAAATACAAAATTTTATAGGACAACTCATTTTATAAAGTAAAAACCAAAAACTAAGGAAATATATGAAAATACATTGGTGAATGTGGTTTTCTTCTACCTTAGGTCCTCAATGTATTAAAATGAACATTAATGCTTTTAATTTAAAATATTTCATTTCCTAGTATTTCCCAGTCAAACCTAGAAAAAAAAACTGAGGATGGGATCACACTATGCTGCCAAGATGCTCTCATATTCTAGGTTTAAATGACACTCTCATTTCAGCCTTCCAAGTTGCTGGGAGGACAGTATGTGCCACTGCTCTCAACCAGTTTTTTTTTCTCTTTTCCAATTGTAAAGTTGAACCCAAAGCTGCATTTCTACTACTGAGCTAAATCCTAGTATTTTCAACGTTTATAATTTTTAGACAAAGACAATACCCAGGCTGGCCTTGGATGTATGATTTTACTGCCTTAGCTTCCAGAGTAGCTAGGACTATAGGTGTGTGTTACCAGACATGGAAAAGAGAATTTTTGTTCAAAAAAAAGGGGGCACTGAAGATCAAAACCATGGTTTCTCTATGACTGAGCTATATCCTTAGAAGTTCTTTAAAATTTCACTTTGTGGGGCCAGGGAGATGGCTCAGTAGAATAAGCGCTTCCCTGGCAAGCGCAAGGGCCTGAGTTCAATACCCGGTTTCGCAAAAAAAAATAAATAAATAAATTCATTTTGAGAAAGTGTCCCCATTAAATTGCCTAAGCTGGCCTTGAACTTACAATACTTTCTCAGCCTCTCAAGCGACTGAGATTGTAAGCATGTGCCACTGCACATGGTTTAAAAGTTAGTTTAAATGTCATAGAATTCTGGAACAAGCAACCAAGTTTCCACATATGTCTATAATAAACTAATATAACCAAAAGGGAAGGCAATTTAAGAAAAATAGTCTGAAAAAAAACCCAAAAACCTACCCCATTACTCTCAATTTATAGATATAAACTACTTAAAACAGTTCCTGACATTATGTCTGAAGCTTTAGGAAAATTAGTGTCTAGAGATATGAACTATCTGGGGATTATCCAGGACACTGTATAGTTTATCATCATCTGCCAAATCTTAAGACACATCCTCTTTTTTCAAACCAGAGACACTTTTCAGAGATACCAAGATACCAGTTTGCATCCACCTGCATAATTCAAAGGAGTGGTGAAAAGCAGTGTTTGGCAAATATCTATGACCATATAAGGGGTTTAAAAATACAGCCATTTAAGTATCTTTTTATTGGTCTGATTATTTTCCTATCAAATTCAGGAGTAGTCATAAAAATATTTTAAGTAAATAGGATAAATGATCCATTCATTCAGAGTATGTAACTCATTGAAAGGCTGGTTTAGAACGTTCAATATGAGAGCTAATCTACTATATGCTAAAGGTGTGCTGCTTTAAGAATCCAAGTCCCCACTTTCTTCAATTTAACAACTATCTTACAATAAGAAAAACTGAACTGAGAGGCTGAAGCATAAAACTGACCTATCTCATCTTCCACAGATCCCTTAGAAATAAAATTTAGAACTCCCACCATATTCTTAACCTTCAATGTTCAAGAAGACAGGCATGGTGGTAACATGCCTATAATCCCAGCACTCTCAGAGGCTGAGGCAGAAGGATTTTAGTTAAGTCTGGACTCAGTCTAGGCAACTTAGCCACTTATTAAGACCCTGTCTCAAAATAAAAAAAAATTATACTTCAGTGTGAAGGCACTGGGCTCAGTCCCCAGTGTAGGAAACATAAAGTCATAAATTTCAAGAGTATTATTTTTCTAAACAATTTGTATTTGGTTTTAACATTCTTACCTGCAATCCCAGATTGAAATAGTACTGTAAAACTTTCATATCTAAAATGAAAAAAAAAATTCATTCAGTGACAGACTAAAGGCAATCCCAACTATCATTTAGAAGTTTTCACTTCAAGCATTCTCAAAGTAGATAAAAATACGGTCTTCCCACATTAACACAATCCTCAGTTTTATCTTACACTAAATGACCATGCACCCATCATTATGTAAGTTCATTTTCTGGTACACAGGTTAGCTGTTAATTATGAATTTTATTCTTAGTATTAGGCAGGTGCAACAAGAATGCCAGTATGAATATTCAGGAAAAATCTGTAAAGGCACTTTATTGCTTCTTGCTTATTCCAAGATTTACTTTTATTACAACTCTAGAATGTAAATATCCATTTGGATTTCAGTTACCAGCACTGATTAAAGTATAATTTAATGCTATATCAATGATAGGATTAGTGATACCTGCGCTAAGACAGCTAGTGCAATATGAAACAATTCATTTGTTTTTAATTAGCCAGGAGTTGACCACCACTACTAGAACTTAGATGAGAAGGACAAATAACAAGGTAACGCGAAGAGAATTATATCCTAAATTCATAATATTCCTCCAGACATTATAGAACTTAATTAAAACATTTCGTAAAGAAACCTGGTATGGTGGCAACCACCTGTAATCCTAGTACTACAGGAAGCTGAGGCAGTTGGAGTGCAAGTTCAAGCACAGCACAAGCAACTTAGTGAATTTGCTAGTTCCTCTCTCAAATTAAAAATTAAAAAGAAATAAAAAGGGTTGGTGAGGTAGCTCAGTAAGAAGGTCCTGGGTTTAATCTCCAATACATCAATGAATGAAAGATATATGAGGCAAGAGCAAATGTTCCTAGCATTCTTGGGATGTGTGTGAGTGTGTGTCTCAGGGAGGGGCAGGAAACTGATACCAGGACCTTTGTCTGATGTGATAAATATACACTCTACCACTGAGCTATAGCCCCAGTCTTGTTCTTAGTATTTTCTCTCTATATATTTACTGACTTGGGATCCACATTCTTATTGATTAGCAATATAACCTGAATCCCACGAAGAGATGAATTCACAGAAAACTCCACTTCTTAAAGTTTTCATCTCCCCATACAAATATATTTACTATCATTGTAAAAGAATTAGCTTGGTCAAATGTGGTGCTATACACATGTACACCCCAGTACTCTGGGAGACTAAAGCAGAAGCACTGAAGCTTAAGCCTAGCCTGGGCAACTTAGCAACTCAGTGAAACTGTTTCAAAAAAAAAAAAAGGCTAGGAATACAGCTCTGTGGAAAGGCCCCAGGGTAGAGTCCCAGTACAAGATCCCCCCTACCACTAGCATCAGCTTGCATTTTGACTATTACGTGGGAATAAGCTGTAAGTCTAATGCTCAAGCTAAAAACATAAATATATGAGCAGGGTATTTAGGTATCTATACATGTGTAAAAATGAAAATTCAGCTTTAAAAAAGTGAAACATTGATACAGTATGCATGTATGGCACCTTGAAAATTGCTAAGCGAAGGAAGTAAGGCATAAAAGACTACATATTGTTATGATTCCATTTATATACAATGTCTAGACTAGGCAAGTTTACAGAATACAGAGTAGTGGCTGCTGATGCTGGGAGGTATAAACAGAAACTAAGAAAGAGCACAGGGTATGTTTAGGGGGAGGTTAAAAGGAAGTTAGAGGAATGAATGGAGACAGAATTTGAGTAAACTCATGACACCAGCAAAAATTTAGGAGTAGAAAAATCAAGTGCATAGAGTTCACTAAGAAAAGAAGGCTGTGATGTAACAGAGGCTAGATTCTAAGTCATAAATGTCATACTAACCTGCTATGCTTTACAGCAATTTAAAAATCACTGAAAGTTTATGAGCTAGGAAGATGCAAAGTGGTACAACCTCCTCAGCAGAAAGAACAATTAAGCTACTCTGACTGTTCAGGGTAGGTAAAGGCATAATGTATGAAGGAGACAGTGCGTATTGTTTAAAAAAAAACCTAGAAAATTCTTTGGGGATAAGTACTGGGGGTTGAAGCCAGGATTTTGCACTGAGCTACACCCCCAGCTTTTTTTTGAGAAAGGGTCTCACTAAGTCCCTCAGGCTAAGCTTAAACTGTTGAACCTGCTCCCTCAGAGCCCAAAGCCCGAGATTACTGCCATGTGACAACACACCAGGCTAAGCATAAATTAATAAATCGGCCAAGTTTAACACGTATAAATCAATGTTTTTATATATGAGGGCAACAATGGAAAACTAAATTCATATTCTACTTACTACATCCCCATACCCCAAATACATAGGAATACATTTAACAAAGGATGTAGAAAACCACTTTATGAAAAATAAAATGGTGAGACCACAAAATCAGGCTTAAATAGACTAGTATGATGCTATGCTCATAGTTCCAAAGAACTATCATTAAAATGGCAATTCTCTAGAAATTGGGCTATAAATTCAACGTGAATCCAAATTTCCAGGTTTTCTGAGGGGAGGGAATAAAAATTGGCAATCAAATGGAAAGGAAAATGGCAGAACAGTTAAAATAATCATCCAGAAAGAAAACGTTGGCTAACTTACAGATATGTAAGGTAAACTACCTGACTAAACCTTATAAAAAGTATGATACTAGTATAAGGTTTGAAAAAAACCAACCTTACAGATTGGAACTCAGAAACTGAGCAGTATGCTAAATATTCATTTAATTTTTGACCAAAACACTAAAGTAATCCAATGAGAAAATCTTTCTTACAAATGATAGTTGTGAAATACTGGATGTCCATAAGAGGAAAATAAAGAACAACTTTACCTTTATAACTTGGGGTACGCAAAAGTTTCTTAGATCATGAAAGCAATAAACAAAAAACAGATTTCAATTAAAATACTCTGTTTATCGAAAAACACCATAAAGAAAACAGATGACACGGACCAGCAGAACATACACAAACACAAACCATATCCTGATAAAAAGACTAGTACCTAGAATATATAAACAAATACTCCAACTCAGCACAAGTAACTCAGTAAGAGTGCCAAATGTTAACATTCTATAAAAAATATGCAAACAGGTAATAAATGTGAAAAACTCAAACATGTAGTCATCCATACATAATAAACTGAATCTATACATATTTTATACCCTTCAGAAAAATTTGCTCCAAATTTATCATGGATTTAAACACATAATTCAAAACTATACAACTGAGCTGTGATACTAAACTATATCCACCCCCTTTTTAAATTGAGACACTGTATTTTTTCTCTCATGTGAAAAACTAAACAGACAAATAAGGACCAAAATGGGTGATATACATTGGGAAGTAGGAACAAAATATTCAAATGGGAAGGGGCAGGGAAAAGAGAAATAAGGAAAAAGGGAAAAAAAAGAGAATAGAAGGGAAAAAATGAAAATAAAGTTTTGTAAATAAGGAAAGGAAGAAGGTTTGAAGAAAGAGAAGGGAAATGGGAGAAAAAAAAAGAATCAAGATATACTGTGTAAATTGCCAGAGATATAGCTCAGTAGCACAGTGCCCAAGATTCCCAGTACCAAGAAAAAAAAGTAAATTATGTATAGGTACAAATTCCCTGTCATAACTGTAATTGTATCAAAAGTATACCAATAAAATGAGCTTTAAAAAATTTTGAAACAAGGTCTCAATAAGTCATTAAGTTGCATAGTCTGGGCTCAAATTGATGATCCTTCTGCTTCATTCTCTCAGAGTTCTGGGATAACAGGCATGACCTACCACTGCACTGAACTTTAGTGATGACTTTTTAAGATGCAGCACCATAGATATGATCTATGAAAGCAATAATTAAGTGCATGTCATTAAAATCTAAAACATCTGTTTTGTGAAAGATGCCATCAGAGAAATGAAAGACAAACTACAGACTGGGAGAGAATATGTGTCAAAGATATATAATTGATATAGCTGATAAGCTCTATTATCCAAAATACATAAAATTCTCTAAAACTCAGTAAGAAGTCAATCTGATTTACATATAAGCCACAGACAATAACAGGTACCTAACACAAAAGATACACAGATGGAAAACACACATATGAAAAGATACTACACAATGTATGTCAGAAGGGACAGGCAGATTAAATCAAAGAGATACCATTACAATCAGAATGCTCAAAATATAGAACACTGATAACATCAAAATGTTGTCATGTATATGGAACATTGATTCTCATCCATGGATCTTGTGGATGCAAAATAATATAGCTTCTTTGGCAGACAATTTGGCAGTTTCTTACAAAATTAAGCATAAGTCTTATTATCTGACTCCACAATCAAAAATTTTACAGTTACTCAAAATTTAAACATGTATTTCTATATGAAAACTTGCAGTTGAATGTTTGGAGTAGCTTTAATCACTACTACCCAAGGTTCTAAATGACAAAGATAGCCTTCAGGTGAATGACTATATAATATATAAACTTTCTACATCAACACAAAGGATTATTATTTAGTGTTCAAAAGAGCTAAGCTCACAGTGCCTTCCTGGCAAGGGTGAGGTCCTGAGTTTGATTCCTGGTATCTGTAAAAAAACAAAAACAAAACTAAAAAAGAACTAAGCTCACAACCCATGGAAGTCATGGGAGAACCTTAAATGTATATCACTAAGTGAAAGAAACTACCTAAAAAGTTTACATTCTATATGATCACAACAATATGTTATTCTGGAAAAAGTCAAAATTATGGGAAGAATGACAAGATGCCAGTGTGGAGGTGGTGTGGATACTTGGAACACAGATTTTTAGGGTAGTAAAAATACTATACAATACTATAATGGTGGACACATATCATTATATACTTGTGCAAACTCATGAAAAGTACAGTACAAAGTGTGAACTATCGTCTTTGAGTGATGATGTGTGAAGGCAAGTTCGAGAATTACAGTAAGGGGCTAGCCAAGTAGCTCAGCGGATTAAAGTGCCTGCAAGCAAGCACAGGGGCAGGGGGTTGGATCCGCGGGCCTGCCCTGCAGGCCCCGCCCCCAGAATGCACTAAGATGGCAATTGAGACTGGGCATGGTGGCGCACGCCTATACTCCTAGCACTTTGCAAGGTGTAAACAGGAGAATCACTACGAGTTCAATCCAGTAGTGAGACCCTGAATACCCTGTAACAAAAAAAAAAAAACCTACAGTAAATATAACACTGCAGGGGGATCTTGAAAATATATGAGAATATGTACATATCATGGTAGATGGAATGAATATGGAAAATCACTGCACATTCCTCTCAATTTTTCTGTGACTAGACAACTGCTCTATAAAATAAGGGTCTATTTTAAAGTGACTATGAGTCATCAAATGGCAAAAATGGGACAACACCAAATTATAGGAAGGTGAAAAACTACTGAAATTCTCATGTAATGCTAATATGGATCCAAAATGATACAACTTTGGAAAAATGTTTGGCAGTTTCTTACAATAATAAACATAGACTTCTCTATGACTCAGCAATTCCACTGGCAGGTACTTGGTTATGGAAAATTAAAACATGTTCACTAAGACTTTGGGGGGGCAGTTTAATACATAACAGCCCCAAATTGGAAACAGACCAGGATTCTATCAATAGGCATATGCACAAACTGTAGAATATTCATAAAATGAAATACTAATCAGAAATAAAAGCAAATAGACTAATGATACAACATAAAAATACTACGTAGAGCTTGCTGAGCTTTCTATACATATTATATACTGTGCAACAGGTAAAACTAATCTACAGCAGATTTTTAAATCTACACTTGGCTTTTCCTGCACGGAAATGTGAATGGATCCCCTCAAATGGGGTTTAAAGAAACTTATAAAATAAGGATATTTCATTATTTTGATAAAGATTTGGGCAATTGCAAAAAAAAAAAACCATATTGTTAAAATTCAGCTAATGTTCATCTACATTTTCATTTCATTATATGTGAATTCTACACCAAATAGAGAAACTATGGGGCTGGTGAGATGGCTCAGTGGTCTAAAGCACCTACTTAGAACAAGCTTAGCAAAGCATCAGGGACCGCGGTTCAATCCCCCAGCACCACATGCCAGCCAGCCCCGCCCCCAGGCGGGCTGAGCTGGCCACACACACACACACATAAATAAAAATAAAAATAAAGAGAAACTAAATACCGAGCTCTAGTTAATATATATGCTAAAAATTCCTAAGTTTTGACTTCAATTGACAAATAATTGTTATGATTCAGATCTAAAATGTCGCCCAAAAGCTACATGTGTTCAGAGCAGGGTATCTGGAAGGTGACTTGATCATGTGGGTGCTGACTGATGCCTTCATGGCTGAATGTGCCATAGTGAGTTGGGACTTGGTCTCAGGCAGTAAAAATGCTTAGCAAATAGCTCAAGATAAATAAACTTCTGAGACCAAGACAGATCTAGATCTGTGTATCAACTACATAGATGTAATAATGAAATTTTACATTAAGAAAGAACAGGCTAGAATTGGAAAACATTCTGATGACTACCTTAGGGGCTGGGATAAAAACTCAGAGAAGCTGCAAGAAAATGGGATAGTCAAGAATATGTAAGTGGGGCCTGGGAGATGGCTCAGTAGAATAAGTGCTTCCCTGGCAAGTGCAAGGGCCTGAGTTCTCTCCCCGGTTACGCAAAAAAAAAATGTAAGTTACAAATAACTCTCAACTAGACTTTTATCTTTTGAGCAATACTGCCAAACTGAACAAATAAAATAAAAGCACAAGGCTGAAATGTAAAGCACATCAGAGCCCTTAAAAGCCTGTCCAAGTCTTTAAAATTCATTAGTTTTCGGCATGTGGAGAGCCAGTTTTTCCAACACCATTTAACAAACAGGCTGCATTTCTTAGAGTAAAGATGTTTGGCCCTTTTGTCAAAGATCTGGTGGCTGAGTGCATTTAGAATTTGTACAATAAACATAGTGAAAGAAGAAACTGTTCAAAAAGAAAAGGGAGATCTAGGGAGGGAGAAAGGGAAAAGGAAAGAAGTAAAAAATGAGAAAAGCATAAAATGAAAACACCTCTATAAACAATGAGAGGAAAGGGGTTTGAAGGGAGGGGATAGAAATGGGGAAAAAAGAATAAGATCATGCACAAATACAAAGTCCACACCATGAACGTGATCATTACGTATACCTAAATTATAACAAAACATAGGTCATTTAGCTCACTATCCAATGCAAATTAAAGATGTTTTCTTTTACAAGTTTATAAAAGGTGAACCAAACAAGTTTAAACTAAGAAAAAATAAAATTCAGTTTTTACCTAAAATATATAAGACTGCAAAACTTATAGACTGTGAAAAAGAATTTTAAAAATATGAATTTTGACACTAATGCTTTTAAAGGAAGAGTTGAGAAAAAGACAATCTTTTTTTTTTTTTCTTTTTTTTTTTTTTGGTGGAACCAGGGATTGAACTCAGGCCCTTGCACTTGCTAGGGAAGCATTTATTCCACTGAGCCATCTCCCCAGTCCCGACAATCCTCTCTTTAGACATGTAGTTACCAAAAAAAAAAAATCAGTAGGATCAACTCAACTATCCACTTGATTATACAGAATATATGCTTAACTTGCAGCTTTCAATTCTTCCTCTCCTTACCTAACAACACTATGACTTAAGTCAATTTCCATTTGGTTCCTTACCCACCTATTGGCCAACCAGAGATCTGTTCAAAAATGAAAGTAAAAAACCTCAGAACTCAATAATCTTGACCAAGTCTCAATCTACTTACCTTGAGGAAGATCACTGCCATTTGGATCATAGGAATAAGGTGGAGGTGACAGTGGTAAGTTTGAAGCCTCTTCTACCTCAAAAGGAGAAGGAGGTGGTGGTGGTGGTGGTAGAGATTGAGTTGGCGATGGGAGAAAGCCTGCAGCAGCAGGAACAGCAGCAGAATGGCATTGATAAGATGGTGAAGCAATCACTAACAGAGAAACAAAACACAGTAGCAATGCAAACTGCAACACCTTGTAAGTAAGCTACAGTTTATCTGCTCCTTTCATGTCCTTAATATGATCAGAGAACCCGATTCTCATGGCTTGACTTAACACAGAAGGTCATTTAGCTCAATACCCACTGCAAATTAAAGATGTTTTCAGCAATATGCGAGTTAAATCCCATGTGCACAAGCTAGTAAGAGATGAACTAAATCAGTGATTACAGATTTTAGCAGTCCTTGAAAGATTCTATTAGTAACATTTAAGGAATACAAGGAATTCTAAATTATGACTATTCCATTTTTAAGGAGATATAAAATCTAAACAGGTTAGATACAGTATTTTATCAGTTTAACTTACTATACTCACTGACTATAGTGTAAAAACAATACTCAAGAGTTTCAGTTTCTAGTAAATGAAATTAAAATATAATCACGTTTATATAGTAAACTGAGCAAAAATACACACACAAGTCACTTAAATTTGTTGAACTTTTTGATGAATGATGCAACCCCTCAAGTTTAACTAAATCATTTCAGCCAATTTAGAGAGTTAAGGATGAAATTTTATCCCTGTTATCTAAATAAAAATTTTAACAGTAGTCAGTATAAAAAGTTCTCTTGGGCCGGGGAGATGGCTCAGTAGAATAAGCACTTGCCTGGCGAGTGCAAGGGCCCGAGTTCAATCCCTGGTTCCACAAAAAAAAAATTCTCTTAATTCAATAAAAGGTTAGTCTTAATATATTGAGTTTAATGCAGCAGTCCACACTAGCTGTATTATTTTGGTTATTTAGAAGAAATACAGTGTTTTCATTCACTGACAAATACTAATAATATATTCGTCTATGCTGGTTTTTTTGGTATTATTAAGAAGGGAACCTAAGTGTGCTCTAACACTGAGTTTCATACATCCCCAGCAACAACCCCCTATAAAAAATGTCAGAAAGGGTCTAAGGTTGCCCAAGCTAGCCTCAAATTTGTGATTGTCCAGCTCAACCTACAGTGTACATGATTGGGTTACATGCATACATCACTATACTTGGTTTTATTTAGACAGTTATAGGGCAATAATAGGAGATTTGTCTTACAGTGACCTAAAATGTGACCAGTAATACTTAGGATGTGATGAAATGATTTTATTTTGATTCAGCTTATGAAGCACCAAACATTATCAGCCCTATTTCTTTAAGACTCTTGCTAAATAATCCAGGTCTGAAACATGTTATGTGCCTGCTTTACCTTCTTACGTAGATGAACTACAAACATGTGCCACCACACTGGGGTGGAAGAATTTTCAGAATATCAATACTGTAAATCTATGAATTTTTTGTAAGATGACTTTAAGAAATCCCTACATTAAAACCAGAACTCACTCAAATCACATTTTTAAAAAGGCCAGTGAAATAAAGTCAATTAGTTGAAAATAGCAAATGTAATTATGATCACTAGGTAAAAACCAACTAGTAGACATAAAGATAGCTAAATAAACTCACAGGCCTGAGAGAATTAAAGGTAAAAGGAATTTAGAGATTAGTCTACCTGAATTCATATTCCTTATAAATGCATGCATGTTATTATAATAAACCTTTTGCCAAGCCTCTCAGCTGGCTGAATATATACTCATGGTCTACTTGAACTTGTTTCCTAATAGGCAGCTTTATCCAGGAAGCTGAATCAGACTCAGGACTGATCCCTTTGGCACATACAAGGGGAGTAGTGTCTATCTTTGCAATCTGTGTTAAGTGAGACTTCCTGGATAATGTAATACTCCTGAGGTAATGAGGTTATAAAAAGAAGTTACTCTGGCTCATAATTTTGATCTAGCTGCCCCACTGTTTTTCAGGCCTGTAGTCAGTGCATCATGATGAGGGTGAGTGGTTAAGGGAGCTTTCATGAACCTCAAGGCAGCCCAGAAACAAGGAAAGAGGGAGAATGGACGGGTGAGTATATCCCACTAGTTCCCTACAGAGGAATACCCCAACAAAGTCTAAAATGACTCCCTAGGATCTAGCTTAAAGATTCTGTAATCTCGCAAAAGTACTATCATGGAGAATGTTTCAACATAGAGACCTTTAAGGGTATAGTCACATTCGAATCTATAGCACACTCTTTAACTATTAATATTTTTTTTCTGGCAGAACTGGGGATTGAACTCAAGAACCTGTGCTTGCCAGGGAAGCACTCAAGAACCTGTGCTTGCCAGGGAAGCACTTATCCTACTGAGCCATCTCCCTGGCCCCTTAACTACTAATATTTAATGTCTATCCATCAAAAAAAAAAGACTGCAAAGTTACTATACTGTCACTTTTTTCAGTGAAGTTAGAATACTAAAATAAAAGCCATTTTTCCTCATCTACAACAACAAAAAGAAAATAAAATAGTACTATTTCATTACTTAGTGGTATAGTACATATAATAAAGGCATGATATCTTTTTTTTATCTTCCAGTTTTTAAGAAAAGTAATTGTTTTCCTATCATTCTCTTTTTAAAGTATCTTTACAAAATTTTAAATTTCACATATTTGCAATGTTCCAATCTACAACTTTTCACTGCTGACGTTCAAACTGTCTCATATTTAGCCAGAGGAAATCTCTTCAAGATGGTATCTGAGTCTTGTGACATGATGCAAGAACTCTCAGCTTCCTTGCTGTTGACAAGAGGCTCTACATTCATCTTGAACATTTCCTATCCAGGAAACTGAAATCAGAAATGCCTTCACAAGCTATTTATATTTTTAAATGATAGGTGGTATCTGAAGACCACAAAAACCGGGTGCTGTGGACATCAAGAAACCAAATGTAATTACTAAAAGCATTAAAAGATGCCTGGCATATACGTCTATCAATTTTTCCATTTTTATAAGATCCTTCTCCAAATGTAAGGTTATTGCACAGTACTTTCTCAAACTTTTTATTTTCCTTTTGTCTTAATGTACAGTTAACTATGTATTTAATACTTATATAGGTCTCAGGCTAATGTTTGCAATTGTTTTTGGAGACAGAAACTCAGAGATCATTCTCTAATATACTGCTGTCCATTACAACTTTCTGTGATGGCACAAGTATTCTCTATGCTGTCTAATACAGAAGCTACTAGCCACATGTAGATTTGAATGAACACTTGGCCATGAAACCACTGTGATTCAGGAACTAAAAAGTTTAGGCTGACAATTTAATTATTCTATGTTCTACAATTCTTTACTATTTAGGAATTTAAAAAGTCAAAGGACTTTTTCTTCATAGTCTAGTAATACTACTAGAACATCCTTGAGCTGGCTGCTCTGATCAGTGATCTCAAGTATGCTGGGTACTGTTTCAGTATGAACTTTAAGGGCTTTTAACAGTTCAGGTAGATTCCTAAACTATAGCTTTTAGCTTGTTGGGTTCCATTCAGCTTTTTTCTTCAGGGACTTATATTTGGATTTGGTTTCCTTTGGCTAACTTTACTGTGGTCACTTTTGAATCTGACTTTTTCAATTCTGGACTCATGTTTTTAATCTGTTGCATATATTTTCTCAGGCTTTTATTTTTAGTCTTCATTACTAGGTTGACTTGCCTTTCTTGTTCCAGAGTTGTCACCTCATATGAGTTTTATTTTTAATTCTGACTTACATTATTCTTTAGCACCTTTCATGAAAAGGCCCTATTTCTTTTGTCTTGCTGCTCAGCGGCTTGAACCACAGGCAGATTGTACGACTGGTGGTACAGAAAGATCTAATCACTTTTACTGGTCTTTTTACTAATAAAATAAAAGGCTGTCCAATGGAACAGCCATACATGTACTGATAAAATAAATAGCCACCTAGTGAGAGTCATGCACATACCACCACTGATTTAAGCTGACAGTAATGTTAATATTTTTAATTCTTGTATTAATATCTTTACCTCCTTTTAAAATAGTATGCTACAGTTTTAGGTTTGCTGAGCTTCTTTTTGTAGGGATATTATTTTGCTCTTTTCACCTTAAAGTGTCAGTACAGAGCATTTGACCTCAATGTTTTCAATTTTGTTTACTTTTATGTACAATTAGTTTTCATGAAATTTCAAATGAGATAGGGCTACAAGGTCATTTTTCTAATTTCATACAGCTTGTAACTTTTGTGAAGTACTAGAAAACATGAGTATTCTACAATGCCGCGATTCTGTCTTAGCTTAAATGAGACTTCTATTGCCCTCATTCTGATCAATTCTGACTCCCAGCAATCTCTCCCTGGAGAAACATACTATCCTGAACGGCAGCCCTGGTAGATCAGTTTTGAGCAGTCTTCGGGATTATCTATCTCTAAGTCCTCCAGCCAATCTACCAAGTACCTCATTCAAGCACCTATTATTGGAGAAATCAAATTCCTTCCATTTAGCTGCTGCTTGCAGATGGGTTGCCTCACTTGCCAGTGATTTCTGATTAGCTCTTTTAAATAGAGTTCTCCTATTCTTGGATCCATAAGGCAACAACCCAGGAATTTCTACCTTCTTGCTCCCACACATACGTGATAGCACGCAATTCTTGTGCATGGTGTTTTGTCACTACTTAAATTTGGGGATCTGTAAAGATACTATGTCATCTAACTTTTCTTAACAGGTGTTGTCTATGGATTTTGTAATTTCTGTTTTTATTTGGGAACTCAGATTAAAAATTTATACTGTTCTTGCTACAGTCTTCACAGAATTGTCCTAAAAATTTTAAATTATATTAACTTGTTAAAATTCCACAATTACTTTATAAATTGGTACTATCACTACTCTCAAGCACATAGATTAAGTTCATAACTTGTCCAAAATTTCCGAAGTAGTAAATTGTAAAAAAAAAAAAAAAAAAAAAAAAAACACCAAGAAGTTTTCTAAGCTGTGATTGGTCATTCATGCCTATAATCTCATCACTTACAGGCTAAGGCAGAAGGACTACAAGTTTGAACCCAGCCTGAGCAACTTAGCAACTTAGTAAGACCTTGTCTCACAGTAAAAATAAAAACAAAAACAAAGGAGCTGGGGATGTAGCTTAGTACAATGGCCTTAGATTCAATATCCAATATTCTAACCTAAATTCTAGAGCCTAATACCTTTATTATGATATTCAGAAGACAATGATTCATTACATAGGAATGCTTTACAGAAAGCTTTTCCAAAATTCATTCTATAAAGAAATTATCTGGGTTTTTTGTGTGTCTGTGTCTGTGTCTGTGTGTGGTACCAGGGATCAAACTCAGGACCTTGCACTTGCCATGCAGGCATTTATGCCACTGAACTGTACCCTTGGTCCTGTTAATTCTTATAAAACTTAATAGAAACTTTTATAAGTGCTCTAAATAATCAGTGGTAGGAAATGACAGAAACAAAAGCTTACCAAAGCCAAATTAACAGGAAAATAAATAAATATGCCTTGGGCCAGCCAAGTAGCTCAGCAGATTAAAGCACTTGCAAGCAGGGGCAGGGGCCGGGGGTTCAATCCCTGGGCCTGCCATGCCAGACCTGCCCCTGGTGCCCGCTGAGATGGCAATTGAGACTGGGCGTGGTGGCGCATGCCTGTAATCCCAGCTCTTGGGAGTCTGTAAACAGGCAGATCACTACAAGTCTGATCTAGTAGTGAGACCCTGAACACCCTATAGACCCTTCCCTAAAATCAAAAATAAACAAATTAACAGGAAAAAAAAAAGTCAAAATTCTGTTTCAAAATCTGTGATTTTTTTCAACAGGATAAGTCAAATAAACTTGAATCTGATAATTAAAGAAATCCATCCTAATCACTAGAACAGTTACAAGTGCATATTTATGAACAGAAAAAGCAGCATCCAAAGTATGCAACCGGGGACGGGAAGATGGTTCAGTGGAATAAGCACTTCCCTGACAAGCGCAAGGACCTGAGTTCAATCCCCGGTTCCGTCAAAAATAAAAATAAAAAATTTTTAAAAGTATGCAACCATTAAAACCCTACCTGGCCTGGGCTGTGTTGGAGGAGGTACAAATAGAGGCTGTATAGCATTCTGCGAGGAAACTGGCGGAGTACCACTCGCTTGATTAGCTGCTCCACAGTTAGGTAAGACTGGAGCTGGAACATCACTGGCACAGGAAGCTGCAACTACTGGAGAATTTCCCATCATCTGTAAGTATGAAGAAAGTTCAGAATTCTTTCAGTTTGGTTTCTCAAACAGTGTTAGTTTCTTATCACATCTTAAATTTTAGAAATACTTTGTTTTAATAACTAATATATTGCCAAGTCCATCTTTATGTAAACTCTGGCACACAGTTATGTGAAAAGACCTCAGATTACTTTGACAACTTTTTTCTTTTTTTTTTTTTTGTGGAACTGGGGATTGGCCCTTGCACTTGTCAGGCAAGCGTTTATTCTACTGAACTATCTCCCTGGCCCCTTTAATGTTATTCTGAGAGTACATTAATATGATTCACAAATAGAGCATTAAATTGTAACAATAAAAAGGTTCCCTCCAACTCTGTCCTTCATCTGCCTGTCTTCTTTCCAAGGAGGTAACCTCTGAGTTTCCTACACAGTATTCCAAAGATGATATATATATATTTCCCCACGTTAACACATTTTTTAAATAGAAAAGGTGCTTCACATTTTTGTAACTTCATAAAACTCTTAATTTCTTTCTGTTTAGGCCAAAACGTGTTAGAAGAACAGACTACTTTCTCACAGCACACAATATAGGACTGTGCACAAAGATAATAAATACAACTTGATAATAACACTCTCCTCAGTGGCAGTCTCTATTTCCTAACCATCCATGGTAGTGTGGCTGGTACCTATTCTGGTCCTGTGAAACTGCATCCAAAGTCACCAGCAGTTTCCATGGCAGTAAATCATAGCAGACTGCTTAATGTTTATGCTGCTTGACCTTTGGTAACCACCAACACTTGACTGGTCCTTGAAACATCCTCTTCATGAAACAACCGTATTATACTCTCCTGTTTTTCTTCTCTCCTTGACCACTCCTTTCCTATCCCTTTTATGAAAGTTAGTGATCCACAAGCTCTCTTCTAGAGCTCTTTTCTAAATGTTCTTTGCAGCACTTTCCCTTACTAGCATAATATTACTCTGTGATTTCAGATACCTTTTAGCAGTGACAGGTAATTGAATATTAACTCACTCACATAAGTTGTTAACAGTAGACTTAATGCCAGGGAGATGGCTCAGTAGAATAAGCACTTGCCTGGCAAACACAAGGGCCTGAGTTCAACCCCCATGTTCTATGTTCTAAAGAAATTCGAGTTTTATAAAGTTACACAAATGCAATGCATCTTTTCTATTTAAAAATGTGTTAACATGGGGAAATATATATATAAACGAATGTCAGCATACTGAATAATGTCTGAAACAGGAGATGCTTAATCAATTTTGTTGAATGACTTTTTTAATCAGTTTGGCAGATACCAGAAGATATAATACTACATGGAGAAATGATTAAAAAATGAGAAAATTCATTTTCCTCTTTTAGACCACTTGTAAATGACTGGTCATACTACAAGGAGTACCTTCTGGTGGTAGTTATATGAGGTAACTGTGTGCTTTGGAGACACAGAACAAGGTCTTCCATCTTGAAGAGACTTTAATGGATACAGAATATAGGTGAATGGAGGAAAACCAAGAAACAAAACTACAAATCAATAAATTACATGCTTTAACATCTGAAAATAAAAGTGATCTCTTGACATTCAGGTTTGGAAGTGACTAAGACAATGCTCCAAAAGGTATTAACCCTAGTTTCTGATTTATGTAACTACTGTTACCTATATACACAGATCCTCCTCACATTTAACTATAGCTCCAGTAGAGATACTAAAATACAACTAAGGAATAAAATTTAAAGATTTACTCAGTAGCTTTTTTTGCCTTAAAAACCTTCAAACACAGTAAGACCAACAGTAATTTTGCTACAAGAATACCATCTATGTGAAGATGCAGATAGGGACAACAGTGGGTTAACAGGCTGTTTGGGTATATGCTATAAAAGGGATGTAACAGATGTAGTTAGGATCAAAATACCATTCCCTAATGGTTCAAGACCCTGTGTTTGTAAATATGGAGATTTTAAAGGCTCAGACTTAAGTATATGAGATGTTGTGGCAACAAAAACCATAGCAGCAGAAGTTGACTAGGGGTGGAAGTAGAACATATCATGAAGACTGAAAGCTATTTGAAGTACATGTAAAGTAAATTCAAGAGCAAAATGGAACATATAAGTAAAAGTGACAAGAAGACATTCACTTTCATTTCTCTAATGCTGAGATTTTTACTTGCCTTTTGACTTGGAAGGCTATTTCAAGAGGTACTAAAAAAAAGCATGGGATATGACAAAAGTAGTGGTAGAGAAGACTAAAACACTTTGAGATGAAAAAAAAGGGAAGCAGAAAGAGGGGGAGTAAGAATTACATATCAGTTTCATTTTCTAACGTTTCTCTTAACAATAAAACCAAAAATTTAGCACATGAAGCTGCTAGCTAATATTAAGATTAATAAGAAAATATTAATGACAAGAGAATACAGAATAACCGAACAATTAGTCAAGTCTTTCCACAAATATTTGAGTTCAAGACAGGTGTGGTGGCATATGCCTACAATTCCAGCTATCTGGGAGGCTGAGGCAATATAGTAGCAAGCTTGAAGCCAGTCTCAGCAACTCAGTAAGACCTGTCTCACAAAAGACAAAAAGATCAAGCATGTAACTGAGTGACAAAGCACACTAAGGTTCTGTTTCTCCCACATACATGGTAGCAATGCCCTCCTCAGTTCCATATGAAGTGAGATACAGCCACGTGAATCGTTTAGACAGTAAAACATGGGCAAAAATGTTGACAGTTAATGTGCCATTTCCTTTCACCTTACAAAGGTGACTGTGAAAATGTGTCCATCAGCCCAGTCTGAGTGACTATGATGAACAGGAGCCCTCTATCAACCGGCACTAGACATAGGTGTAACACTAGTAAGAACTTTTTGGTGGGTTGTTAGTGTATCTATGTTAGAAGCAGGGTGCTGTGGTAACAAAAACCTAACTGGGAAAAAGACCATGACGTGGACTGGTTTAGCAAATCCAAAGTTACTACTGTACTGTGTTTTGATTACTATCATCAGAATACAGCAAGGTCTTTTGAGATAGACTTGTATAGGAAATATTTAGTAGTTTGTATGCAGGAATGAAAGGGAATAGAGAATCCTTCTATACAGGGACTTAAACAGCAATTATTTCAACCTAAACTGTACAAAATAAAATTAATACATTGAGGATAAAAATCAGAACTCAGCTTCCTAGCATGAATCAACTGTTAAAACTCCTGAGGGCTTGAAGTTGTCTCAAAGCAAGAATTCAACACAGGAAACAACTATCGAGTTCAATCCCTAGTTCCGCCCCACCTCAAAAAAAAGGAAATGTTAGCCAGTGACATCCTTATATACTTGGACAAAATACCTCAGGTAAGTGTCCAAAGGGTATGGCTCTTACAGAAATGGTCAATAGGCTCATGGTACTTTCAATCAAGTAGAAAGAATACAAGGATAAGAAAGCAAATAATTATATCAAATCTATGTAGCAAAATCTATAGAAAAAGAATTGTCTGTCTGGCTATTGCTATATGAAACCACCAGAAATCAAGCAGAGGATCTTTAAAATTAAATTTCACAGCCAAAAAATCATATGCCAAAACTAAAACCACTCAAGTAAAAGAGACCAATACTTGGGTCCCTCAATCTCTAAGAAACACAGTAAGAAATTCATTCAGTTACCAAGGAAGGATTAATCTCTAATACCTACTTCAAATACGTCCCAAAAAGGGTGTTAAGAGTAACCAAAAGCCCCAGGCAATAAGAAGCCAGAGAATAGCCTCCAAGTATAGCTTGGGGGCCCTCATAGTATATGGTCATACTGACCTGAGAAATGCTAAAGTGCATTACGACACTGTTTCTCCCATCTTCCATAGGAATTTTACTACAACTTTTCATGCCCTGTTCTACCAATGAAAATCTGAAGATGGGGTGGGGAAAATCTGCATTTTAGGGTTTGTGCCTCAAGATCAAGAGAAGCCACATATAGAAACCCAATATAAAGAGTTCCAGCAGTGCATGGTGGTGCACAACTGTAATCCCAGCACTCGGGAGGCTGATGCAGGAGGATCACTGCAGAATTCAAGGCCAGCCCGAACTGCATAACAAGACCATATCTCAAAAAGAAAAAATTAAAGAGCTCTACATATGACAAAGAAACCCTGGTTTAGAGTTTGATTATATTGTGAGTTTTGGGTTTCCACCTTTAGGGTAGAAAAGAAACCAGTTTTCTGCCCATGGGAGTGAGATCAAATTGAATATTGTAGTTCTTACTGCAACACTATTTCCAATCTTTTGTCTTTCAGGCACAAAGAAGTTACAACATCTTCAGTGGGACCTGCTGTGGCTCAGCGGAAAGGAGATGTAACAAATGACACCTCTGGTAAAAGTTTTAAGAACCAGTGTGCAATTTATCACCTTTTATTTCTTGTCTTGTCAATGATGGAGTCTACATCAGCCAAAGTAGCTGAGTCCTGCAGATCTCTTGATTAGATATATAAGAAGCAAACTTTTGTTACAGTTAGTGCAATTTAGGATCCATTATGACAGATATAAAAATTCTAATATTCTCTAAAAGATCATTAAAGTCGGAATTCCTCTTGATCATCTTATACCAACACATATTAGGAATATCTCTCAAATTTTAATTTCATAAAAGGAGTATGACCTTAACTGATGCAGGAAGATTACTGCAGAGTTCAAGGCCAGCCTGAACTGCATAACAAGACCATATCTCAAAGAGAAAAAATTAAAGAGTTAGTTTCAATTTCATCTATAAAATGGGAACTAGACTAATTACCTCATAGGACTGCTTTATTTAGACACATTTATACATACAGCTCTTAGAAGAGAGAGCCCCAGTCTGTAACAATGTTTACTATTTTTTAGAGAATAAAAAAGATAGCAAACAATACAGAACTTCATTAAGCAAAAATGGTTACTGCATATTGCTCCATTCAAATTAGCTGTCCAGATTTCCAGACAAAGTATGCAAAATCGGTTAAAAAATTATAAAACATTAAAAAGGAGAAAAAGAATTTAAGCATTAAATGCTCCTTTCCACAGACCAGTATAAATCAGTACTACAATAATCCAAGCTATCCTGGATATATAATATATACATAAATGTATCCTTTTTTACTTCATTCTTTTGTCCCTTTCAACAGATTCTTTTGTAGTATCTCAGATTTTATTTACTCTTTCAGGTTCTTACATTAGCAAGACAATATGGTATTTACACATGCAGGTCTGATTTACTTATGAGTATGATCTCTAGGTGCACCCATTTTACCTACAAAAAGTGCTTACTATTATTAAATACCTACCATGTTTGCTGTAGATGCAGTTGTGTTATATATACCTGAAGTTTCATAATCAGGCTCTATAAGAAACAGCCAAAGTAAAAAAAAAAAAATGGAGCATTATTTTACAGCTTGAAATTCCATAAACAATGACATGTCAGATTATAGCTACATCCCACTGACCTGAAGGATAAAGATATTCTTCATTTCTTCCTAAAAAAGACAAGAAAGAAGTGTTTACACAGGTGACTTTTAGCTCAGTAGAACCAACTAGCACTTGCTTTTTCTAAAGCTTCATGTATATATTTTAAAAACTAAAAATGCATATACCCGAAAATAAAAATGAGTTTTAAATGCACATATTGTTCCAAGTAACTGGAATTTTCCTATTATTCAGCACATATTAAAGTCAAATGTTAGTTGAATATAGTACACATTTCCCCTCACAATGCCTTCCACCCAATCAATTAAGAATTCAGGAAGAGGGGCTGGAGAGATGGCTCAGTGGTCTAAGGCACCTACTTAGAACAAGCTTGGCAAAGCATCAGGGACCGCGGTTCAATCCCCCAGCACCACATGCCA
>NW_004524693.1:6963518-6970149 GCF_000260255.1 Octodon degus
AAAAAAAAAAAAAAGAATTCAGGAAGAGGTGAAAATCCCAGAAGTGTCAAATTTTTCCAGGGCAATGGGTGGTACCGGATGACAAGTACATAGGCTCTAGAGCCAGAATTAGCTAGGTATGAAATATGGTTTGCTATATGACTGGGCAAATATAAACCTTCCTGCTTCAATTTCTTCATTGGAAAGTAGAGGTTAACAGTACCTAGCTCACAAAGACTTTGAAGAGGCTTTACAGAGTGAAAATAACTTAGGATAGTAATGGCATATAGTCAAACATTCAATTGGTGTGTCTAAAGTAATGACTATAACCTATAGTTTATTTAGTGGGACAACGAAGGAATATTTCAAAACTCCTCTGTTGTTCAGCCTTTACACGTAGTGCTGTATATGTAAAGCCAATTTCTCCTCAAATATTGGCTTAGATTGAAGTAATCTGATTCAAGATCACATCACTGAAATGCAGATAAAGTCAATTTTTAGTCTGACAGTTTTTCACCAAATAAAACACCATAAATCTAAACTGGATTCTTTATTCTTTTTTTTTTTTTTTTGTGGAACCGAGGTTTTGAACTCAGGTCCTTGTGCTTGCCAGGTGAGCGCTTATTCTACCGAGCCATTTCCCCTGCCCCAGTAAGGGTTTTTTGTTTTTTTTTTTTTGTTGTTGTTGTTCCTCGAATGCCTTCAGGGCACTTTTGGCCAGTGGGAGAGTTGTGAGCTTCGAACTCCAGCAACCTGAGGCTGACAGCTTTGTGGAAGCAGCCACTTAAAGGACTGAGCTAGGGCCAGGCCCCCCTGGATTGATTCTTAAACATATCACTTTTCAATTACAAAGGCATGAACTCCTCCAGATGGCAGCAGGAATAAAACAGAACAAATACAGTATGACAGCAAGGCCATACATCTGAAGCTATGTACAGGGACTAAAAGAAAGATAAGAGGTATCTGAAAAAAAAGAGCAAGTACACTTAAGCCTATGTATGCATGCACACACGTTTTCCCACATCATTCTGTACATTCTTTGTTCCATTAAATTCCTAGAAAAGTGTCAGCCAGATAGCTCAACATATCAAATCACCTGCTTAGGTAGATGCAGGGACCAGGATTCGATCCCTGGCATGCCTTGTCGACCCCAACCCTAGGGCACACTGAGACAGCAATTGACTGAGATTGACTCTGGGCCTCATGGCACTCGCCTATAATCCCAGTGCACCAGGGAGATGGCTCAATAGAACAAGTGGTTCCCTGGCAAGTACAAGGGCCTAAATTCAATCCCCGGCTCTGCCGGGGGAAAAAAAATCCCAGGGCTTGGGAGGCTGAAAACAGGAGGATCACTGTGAGTCTTATCTGTGTAGTTAGACCCTGTACTAAATACATTAAAAAATTCCTAGAAAGTCCGAGTACATTTTCTTCTGCATAAGTAGCACAAAGAATATCACATGAAAAAAGGACAATTTTTAATAAAGCCAAATCATTCACAATGTCTTATACCTCCTTAAACTACTCCATCAACCAGAACTGTTTCAGTAGACATGTATTATCAGTACATGGTAAAAGTAAATACACCCAATAGTGAAAGGTAACAAAACTTTCTTAATTAATTTTTTACTTCTGCTAATTTAAACTACCAGGTCTGTGGTAACTCATCACAGCAGGAATAGGAAATTGGGACCTTCTCTGGTCTCCTGGAGTCACATAGGATAAAGAAGCAATAGAGTCAAGAAAACAGACCTAGAATATCTAGAGTCCCCAGTATTGTCCATCCCTGATCCAGGGAAATTCCTCAATTGGGGGGGGTGTCTAGGGTATCCCACTGTGGGACATCCACCTTCAAGGACTCTGAGCACTTTGTATTACATGAGACTGACCCATGAATCGCCACCAGAGAAGCTCTCCACTTGCTTGCTCAATTTAAAAATAGACAGCTCATGGCACTACCAAAAGAGCAACCCCATGTGGTAAAACAAGACAGGCATGCAACTCTTATCAAAGGTGTAGGATCCATCCATGGGGAGGACAAAGTCCAGAGAGAGGTATAGGGAAGGCACCTCTGCATCCTTTGAGAGGTCAGCGACCCCATTGCACCCCAAGAAAATGTTGAGCAAGGAAAGCTCTGGGAGATAGCAGTGAGCACACAAGTATACAGTGGGTTCCGCCCACCCTTCTGCTGGGTTGAAGGATGAAGCACTAACAAAACTGTAAAGGGTCTATAAGTACAATTCTACAATCAAACCCAAGTTTGCCAGTTACATAAAGACCACATATTGTATGCCTCCATTTATATGAAATGTCCAGAATAGGCAAATCCATAGACAGAAGATACTGGTAATTGGTAAAGGCTGGAGGTAGGGAGTTGGAGGGAAACAATAGGTGCTAACAGGTATGGAATTTTTCTTTGGGATAATAAAAAGTACCTCCTAAAAAGCTGATGATAGTTATGTAAGTTTAAATATACTAAAAATATTTGGACTGTACATTTCAAGTACGTAAATTCTATCTAAATTTTATCTCCAAAAGTTATTACAAAAATGGTATGTCTGCATAGCTTTTATGATGTTCACAGGTATGGAGCAAGCGAACAGCATTTGCCACACATAGCACAGAAGGTACAGAGGACTTAATTTCTTAGGATAATAAAATATCTGCAACATCAACTGGAATTTGAAACACCTCATGATTAAATTGCAATAACCCAGAAAAAATGGTATCTCTGCTATTCACCATTCATGTGACCTCAGCTATTTACAATTTACCTTTGATCTCAAATTCTCCCTTACATAATTAAGTAAGGACCACATTAAATTACTAAAATAAATGACACATAGAATTCAGTAAATAGTAATCTTTATAGATCAAGTATACAACTTTGAGTGAAGAACATACAGCATTCTTATAAAGTAAGAGCTAATCACATAAAAAGACTGAAGTATACAAATGACGAGGACAGCTATGAATAGCACCTTTCTAGTAAGAAACATGTTTTCTGTACTGGTATTTTAGCAAATCAAACTTCACTAACACCTATAAAGAGCTGAAAATAAATTTTAACAATATAGTGGTCTACTAAAATACGAGTCTGCTCTTTTGAGAAGTACCGAAACATCTTCAAAAATCAAGCATCTGAGTCATGAACGTTTTCATGTCTTTTTCAAAATAAAACAGAGTAAGACATCCCCCTAAACCAAAATTTTGGTTTACTGTATAGTACCAATGTGCTAATCTAATCCCATAAGTCTTTTTTTAATAGACAAAAGATGTTTTATCATAAGTGTCTTCTTCAAAATATTTGACACTAACTGACTCACCATTGTCGCTCTGGCTATTGCCCTCTTCTGAATTTGAACTCTGTTTTACGGAGCTATGGCCTCGCCTCGGAACACAGTATCCCGAAGTAGCAGGAACCATCATAGAGGGACTACCATGGTTCTACCAAAGACAAGACACATAAGTTAGAGGAATGTTTTGAAACTAGACCAGTGTTGGAAAATCTTTTAGAGCTATCAATGGTACAACCTGCTGCAGCACATGTGCCTCAGGTTCTCCACTAGACTAACAAACATTGTGAACTGCTGCTGTAAGAGAAATCTAAGCATTATGAGTAAATACTTTAAACTGTACTTTAGAATCAAAAAACAAAGAATGATAAAAGAAACAAAATACTAATATACACACATATGCAAGATGTCTGTCTCTATCCCTTTCTCTGAGATACACTTTAAAAGTCTCTTCTCTCATCCTTTAAAAGGTCCACGATGAAAGTTCATGTTTTCCAAGAAGTTTATTCAGCTTTTCATAACCTTAAAATGTATATACTACCTTCAGAAAAAGAAAAAAAAAACAGCTCTTTGGGTGAAGCTTTGACCCACTTACAGGTAAAGATGGATAAGCAGTTTCATCTCCTTCAACTTCATAAAAATTAACAGTTTCTTCTAAGCCACTGAGCATCTGTCCATTCTCGGGGACAAAGCCATAAAGACACTCCTTATTCATACAATGCATCTGGCGATTATTACGTTTGAAAGAACTTTGGAAAAAATATGATAAAATATGATTAATTTGTTTTTAATTTCCAGCAGTTCAGACATCTCAAACAGGTATTTTAAAAATTAACCCCGTATTTTCATTGCTCAGGAGTGAAACTAAACTCCCATTTTTCCTGACTTCCATACTTACCGAGATCTATAGGAGAAGTTGTCAAAACTCTGGCAGCACCTATTACCTGGTTCAGAGTAAAGACCAACTTTAGGATTTGATATGTGCCTATTCATAAAACGAGATGAATCCCTGAAAATAAAAAGAAAAAGAACACTTTATCCTGTTTAAAAGATCTCTGTAGTTAAACAGAATCAAAAATCTTTTCTGAAAATATCCAACTAGAAAGTTTTACTTTTCCCCAAAATACTAATTCTGCTATTAATGGACATACTATCACATATCACATGGACATTTTCATGGAATTCCACCTTTGAGAATCTCTTCACCTCCTTCACAATCCTCTTCATTCTTTGAGAATACAAATCTGCCAATGAATTCATTCGACAATAATGTTAAGTATCCATCAGCTCTATGATCTTTATGTTTAAAATTTTTGTTAATCGTTTACTCAGTACGAGGTCTCACTATGCAGGTCAGACTCATAGGGATCCTCCTATCTCAGCCTCCCTAGTGCTGGGATTACAAGCGTATGCCACCATGTCTGGTTTTCTATGCTCTCTTCCGGCATAGAGTATACAAGATATTTAAAATCATAAAATATATCTCAATTCTCCTACAATTCTGCCTAGGAATTATCTCTAATTCTAAGCAAAAACACATTAGGAAAGTCAGTTAAATTTTACCTGGGTACTCCAAATCCTCGGCTTTGTCTATGAGATGAATGTTGAAAATGAAACTGTTCACTGCACATAACATTGTCAGCTGTCTGAGAGTAGTGCAGTGGAGGTGGAGGGTCATATCCATAATGCATACTGTGTTGAAGGTTGGGTGGAGAAAGGCGGTCTCCCCTGTTAGGCATTGTCATATAAACGTCTTTCCCTCGAACTTTCTTAAACATCTTCTTCCGCTGTTTCATGTCCATCTCTGACATAGCTTTCAGGCAAACAAGCAGTAAGTAAGATTTATGACCAAAGCAAAATGTCTAGTGTCCTCACATTCCCTTAAATTCTCAAATGCTTTTCTTAGGAACCATATAACCACAGGGAGAGAATTACTGTATTTTTTGAAGTTGTACTAGATCTTACATTTGTAAGGGTAAAACCAGCAGTTAATTTCGGTAATTAATAGGTATTTTAGTACTCTCTTTAATATAAGCAGCTTTGGTCATCACAACACTGAGTTATCCAGTCATGCACATTACTAGTCTGCAAAAAGCTATTTATTATCCCTGGTTGTTCCTATGAGGTACCTTTCGTGTTCTTTGAAAAAGTATTTCCCCCTCAGTGTAAGGTAACAAAGTCACTGAGAACTGTGGTTTCTCAATCAGGGACAATTTGATCACACCCTCCCAGCAGGATACAGTTGGTAATATCTGAAGACAAATTTGGTTGTCAGAACTAGGCAGAGACTGCTACTGGCATATAGTGGGTAAAAGCAAGGCATCATTCTAAAAGGCAAAGGATAGTCCCCTAACAACCACACTACCCTGCAACAAGACATTAAGAGGGCACTACAAAAAGGAAAAAATAAAGTCTAGCATACAAACCCATTTCGGACACATAGCCTGCAGACATTTTCTGGTAACCTCTTCCTTTCCGACTATGGCCAGCATTCCAGGTAGAAACAGGTATCAGCTGAGTAACTGCTTTTAAGTTAGCCAGCGGAACAACATGCCTTCAAGTTAAAGGTACCATCATGAAGCCATTATTACAGATTCAAATGTCATTCAGTACATATCCTACCCCATTCTGCTTCATTTTCAAGTATATATTGTTTAAGCATATTGGTACTGACTTCGCTTTTTAGGTTTTCTGTTGTTAGGCTGGAAAAGAGTAGTTTGCACAATTTCACAGCTATTTGTAGTACCTATCACATATGCAGAATAAAAGTCTGTAACAGACTGTACCAGTTCACACACATTTGTTGTCCTTCCTTGGAGGAGGGTCATACGTCCTCCACTCCACTGATATCAGGCTTAGCTACATAAACACATAGTTTGGTGAATAAAACAAAAGATGTTTTAAGGAGCAGCAACTGGCTTGTCATGTTCTCCTTTTCCTCCTGCCTATGACCATGGAAGCATATGTCAACACAAAAGCTCTATTGTACTGGGTCTTCCTTTATTTGATGAATTTTTGATCAATAGACAGCACAGTCTAATTTAATGGTTAAGGTAGATCAACAGCATTACCAACACCTGCAAAACATTAGAATTTAAATTCCTGGGGCCGGGGAGATGGCTCAGTAGAATAAGCGGTTCCCTGGAAAGTGCAAGGGCCTGAATTCAATCCCCGGTTCCATCAAAAGAAAAAAATAAAAGCAAGAAAGAAGTTTAAATTCTTGGGGGCTGGTGAGATGGCTCAGTGGTCTAAAGCACCTACTTGGAACAAGCTTAGCGAAGCATCAGGGACCGCGGTTCGATCCCCCAGCACCACATGCCAGCCAGCCCCGCCCCCTGGTGGGCTGAGCTGGCCACACA
>NW_004524693.1:6980904-6984021 GCF_000260255.1 Octodon degus
ATATATGCAGTGTATTATTTGTTGAAAAATAAAAATAAAAAAAATAAAATAAAAATAAATAAATAAATAAAAGGTCATGCTTGTTAAGTCAAAAGCTTGGCGTGATGGCACCTCTTTAACTCTAAAACCTTTTTTAATTCGTGCAAAAAAAACTGAAATATATAATCTTGCATGATTGAAGTTTATTTTGAAGCTCTCTCTAATATATAAGTGATCTGAGGTACTGAAAAAGACTCTGAGATCTATGGAAGATGTTGCCACCATGAAATATTTTAAAGGGCTGGGGAGATAGCTCAGTTGAGTGAGTGCTTGCCTGGCAAGTGCAAGTGCCTGAGTTCAATCCCTGGATCCGCAAAAAAAAAAAAAATATTTTAAGTATGCTGTTCCACCTTTCTATACCATGCTAAGCTAACTTTCCCCAATAATCAAGTTCTCTTATCCCAGTACTATTTTTCCCTGACCTTTTTTTGAAGGCAAACTCTTGCTTTATACCACAGGCTGGCCTGGAACTTGCTGCAATCCTGCCTCAGGCTCTTGAGTTCTGATATGACAGATTTGTGCTACTTCACGTGTTCACCCTAAACTTTTTTTAAAAGTAAAAAATTCAACTTTGTTTACTTCAGAGTGCTGAGAGCAAGTGTTAAAGTAATTAAAAGTATAATTTAAGAGTAAGTTGCACCTACAAGGGGCATTTGCATTTAAGAACACTGATTAACATAAAAAACAGTGGGTATATTTTGAGCAGAAAAGCCCTTTATGCTTTGGGGCTGAGAACTTCAAATAAGAAAGGTTAGATCCTTCGGTTCATAAGCGTGATGATTGGGTGTTCATGTCTTATAATGCATGAGATGTGCCTCCCTCAAACCTTGTTATGACATGGGCACATTAGCCATCTGATGTTAAAAAAAAAAAAAGGTTAATAAACTGGGGGCTGGGGAGATGGCTCAGTAGAATAAGCGCTTGCCTGGCAAGCACAAGGGCCTGAGTTCAATCCCTGGTTCCGCAAAAAAAAAAAAAAAAAAAAGAATAAACTAGAAGCTGTTCCTGCAGAATAAAAGTGCAGCTAACCAAAACTAATGAATAAGCAGTTCTTAAAAGAGGAAAAAAAGACTACAATTTCTCTATTCCCAAATGATAGAGAGCAACTGGTCTATGCCTGTTAGATACTGGGGTGCACAGCAAGAAGCAAATAGCAAGTGAACGAGTAAAGCTTCATCTTTACGTACAGGTACTCCCCACTGCTCGTGCACCTGAATTGTGCCTCTTGTCAGAGCAGTGGAGGCATTGAGTTTCTTATAGGAGTGCAAACTGTTGTGAACTACCCATGTGAGGGAACTAAGCTGCACACTCCTTATGAGAATGTAATGCCTGATGATGTGAAGTGGAACTGAGGCAATGACGTTAGCAGGAGGTAAGCAGCTGCAAAGACAAATTAGCATTAGCCAAGAGCTTTGAATGCACAGAGACCAGAATAAACCTGTTGCAGACTCATGTTAAAACCTATCAATGAGGAGAAAGGGACATTTAAGTTGTAGTTGGTGGCAGCTTTACAGTGGCAACTCAATTGTACACCTGCATCTGGTGGCATGCTTTAAGTCAGAATCTAATAGTAACCTCAATCTGTGCATGGCCCAACTATTTTATCTACCATTTCTACCTATACCTCTTTTCCATATTGTGTGCTGTCTCACGGTTTTGATAAATGTATAAACTAACCTAGTCAAAGTGAGTAAAAGACAAACATCACCAGAGACAGTGACAAGATAGCAGAAACTACTGCTAAAAAAATGAAAGTGTCATTTAAAGACAATACGGCTGGGGAGATAGCTCAGTAGAAAAGTGCTTGCCTGGCAAGTGCAGGGTCCTGAGTTCAATCCCTAGTACCACAAAAAAAAAAAAAAAAAGACAATACGAAGAGTTCTACTTAAACTACATATTCACTGAAATGGTGACTCACATTTTCCAACATTGTTTTGTGAAATGTACAGTGACTAGCTATCAAAACAAAGCCATGAAACCTTCAAAATCACTTCATCAAAAGGAGATCAAAAGGGGGCCGGGGAGATGGCTCAGTGGAATAAGCGATTCCCTGGCAAGTGCAAGGGCCTGAGTTCAATCCCCAGCTCCGTCAAAAAAAAAAAAAAAAAAGAGATCAAGTACCACATAGAGATCACACATTAAAAAACAGGTCTTTGAAGTTTTCCAAAGTGAAAAAAATCACCAACATAAAAACTAAAAGCAATTATTGAAAGCTACCATATCATCAAATGTGGCTGCACAGT
Organism: Octodon degus; assembly: GCF_000260255.1. Lineage (NCBI taxonomy): Eukaryota > Metazoa > Chordata > Mammalia > Rodentia > Octodontidae > Octodon > Octodon degus. The sequence goes on from NW_004524693.1 coordinate 6,983,187, forward strand.
ATTCTCAGTGGCTAACTGCATTATTAAAGCTCAGAAATCCTTTACAAATGGCAAAAAATTCTGATGTTGCCTACTGCTAAGGTCATTTGTCATGAACTTTTAGGAGGCTGCAGAACACTAACTAGATAAATTGATAAAATAGCAAGGACACTGGAAGCACAACTGTTAGAGAAGATTACTGAGTCACTCTGGTATACAATCCAAGTTGATGAGTCCACCGAAGTTAAAAAACAAGGCAACGATGCTTGTTTTCATCTGATGTATTTTCCAGGGGGATGTGGATAAAGATATCCAATGTGCACTTTTGCTGCCAATCAACATGACAGGCACAGAACTATTCAAGTCTTTGAATAACTATATATAAGGGAAGCTGGATTGGACATTTGGGATCAGTATATGCATGGGCAAAGTGGTTACCATGACTAGCAGGCTTTCTAGTTTCTCTTGTGTCAAAGAGGTTGCTTCTGAATGAGTTTACACACTGTGCCATCCATAGAGAAATGCTAGCTAGCCAAGAACATTACCTGAACTTAAGATGTCATGGGATGTAATTAAAATTATCAACCACATTAAAGTATGTGAATTAACTGCGATCTGCTCATTGCACTCTGTGAGACGAATACAGAATATATATATACCTTCTCTTACATAAGGAAGTGAGATGACCTAAAAGTTGATTCCCTGGCCAGAGTTTTTCAGTTACAAGAACCATTCCACAAATTTCTTTCAGAAAAACTACCATTAAACAGAAGACCCAATGCTATTATGGGCTACTGGACTCTTTTAGAATATTTTGCTGAGTTTACACACCTATAATATTCAATAACGGAACTTA
>NW_004524693.1:6984121-6988363 GCF_000260255.1 Octodon degus
AAAAAAAAAAAAATTATTGGGCCCTATTCCAGAAATGACTGAATCAGAAACTTTGGGGTTTGGACTCAATCTGTGTCCTCCAGAATCTCTGAAAAAGACTAGATTAGCTTACCTTGGTATTGGCCAACAAGCCACTTCTCCAGGTGCATAAATCAAAATTCTATTTTTCTTAATTTAATGCTTCTAAAAATTAGCTACTGACTAGAATTTGGAAGGTTTTATTATTACCTATATTAATATTTTACACTTCAGCAATGCTTTTATAATTCAAGGTAACATGATGCCAGTACCAAACATAACTGATGCTCTTTCTAGCACACTAATAATTCTCAATACTAGGAAAAGGTACCAAAAACGTAATGCTTTTAGTAATTTAAGAAATTGTTATATTCTTACTTTTCTGCCAATTCTTCAATGAAAACTGTTACTGAATCACCGTCATTTCCAACTTCTTGGATATGAGCATTATAATATCTTCCATCTGATTCCAAGCGAACCTGAAGAACAGGAGAAAACAGTAATATATCTAGTATCAAGTACACTGACAGTTGGTTTCTGCCAAACAAAAATAATCACTTTTCCCCAAATGGAATTAAATGTCTACTTCTTTAAGTGACTGCTATCGACACTACCATTCTAGGTCAATGGAAGAGGCACATACAGTACAAGAATTATGTATATATTTTTACTGAAAACCCCACATTTATCTTTGAGGTTTTTCCCCAAAATTGAAAATATCAAGTCCTACTGTTAAGGAGAAAAAAACAACAAAATCTGAGAGCCCTCCCCACTTCCCTGAAGTCATGGAATGCTGAAGGAAGTGCAGTGGGGCAGGTGGGTATAGAGAACCAGGAGGAAAGTGGGCAAGAAAAACTCCCTGCACCAGAAAAGCCATTCAACAGAAACTGATAAAATACAAGACTATAGCAGGACCAAGTAAAAACCAAAAAGCAGCAGTGCAAGAGGCTGTGCTGTGGATATAGCCTCCAAAAATTGTAATCATACCAAAGCTTGTAACTAAAACTTAACATTAAAAAATGTGTGGGATTTTGTGATTAACTTCTGTTCAGCTTCTTTTAATGACACCCTTTTCCAGGACAGAGAGTCACGCAAACATGTATCACTTGTGGTTGAAGATGATAGGAACAAGTTAAAGGCCTATTATCTGCAAGACAGTACTTTAAGACCTAGTTTAATTGACTTAGTTATCACCTTGGAAAAACAATTTATTCTTTAAAGGAACTAACCTGACATTTGTCTCCTAAATAATACTGTCTCCCAGCATACTCCATGTAATCAGATTTTTGAAGTTCTAGTAAAAGAAAAGGAAGACTGAAGTGCAATCGAATTGGCCCCTTTCCTTTTTTATATTATTCAATTTCTCAACTTACTTTTACTACAGTGCTTTTGACAATAATTCCCTTTAGGTTAAAATCTGGGGAGAAAGCACCAAAGGGCCAAGACTCACCAAAAACAGTTTTGTACTTTAAAACACAAACAGGTAGAAATCAGGATTTTGTAATTATACTGTTGGTCAAATACCACAAATGTACAGTAACACTACCCACCTTCTTGCAAGAAACCTATCTTTTTTAACGTATTTAGGACAGGGTCTACAAGGTCTCACTGCGTAGATCGCACTTATAGTGATATCACCTCCTGTTCTCAGCCTCCCAAGCGCTGGGATTATAGGCATGCGCCACCATGCCCAGTCTCAATCTCGTCTCAGTGCACCCCGTGGGCAGGGATGGCACTGTAGGCTGGGGATTGAACCCCAGCCACTGCACTCTGCCTAAGCAGGCACTTTAGTCCTCTGAGCTATCTGGCCAGCCCAAAGAAACCTATTTTTAAACAATTTACTGCATTACACAAGGTCTTAACCTCACTCTATCTCAAGGTTCACTGAGGTTCAAGGAGTTGAATATAAAACAATACTTCACAACGAGCTGTAATTCATATTATGTCTCTGAACCACCACACTGGTGTTTATAAGCCACCCAAAAGGATAATCATGCATGTAGCATGTACCACTCATGGTATAAGCTGCCTGATGGACAGTCAGTCATGCAGGCATTTGCCACCTTTAAGATGTTGGGAACATGTTAAAGGCTTATCTTAAAGATAGATAGGTCTTTTTGCACTGGAAATTGAACTCAGAACCTTGCACTTACCAGGTAAGTGCTATGATGCTGAACTATATCCTTGGCCGAAAGATAGTATTTTAAGACCTAGTTTAATCAACTGAGTTATCATATACAGAGTGATAAACAATTTTAGGAACTGACACAATTTTCCTACATAGAGCCAGGCCGTATTTTAGATTCAGTGGGCTATACAATCAAAATTACCAACTCTTTTATAAAACTCTATTTGTGAAAGCTGAAACTCCAAGTTTCTATTATTTCGTATTTTTAAATTTTTCCCTGCTGTTTAAAAATGTAAAGAGACACTACCAAGTTACATGACGTTACAGTACAAGTTCTCATATGTCCTGAGTCTTAACTGACCTTGGAAGGCTGGCCAAAATGTTGGCTTTCCTTGCGGCCCTCCCTTTTTCTCTAATTTTGGTCTGCAAACTTAGGTTGTTAACCATCCAGAAGATAAGCTTACTGTTATTACCATACAACCTAGGCTGTTAAGCTTAACCTCACTATCTGTCTGCATATCAAACATCTTAGGCATAACATGAAACAGGTATTTTTCATCAAGTATTGATATGTTGAACTTTAGGATAGATACATAGTTACATTCTCTTAATGAATAGAGGGATTTGTTCTAATGGTGTTTGTAAATAGGATATCAAGTCCGCATCTTGTACAGCAATTAACCACTAGGAAGAATGCATGCAATGTGTTAATTATTGAAACTTCCCTACCAATTTGATTTGAAACTGTCTCATTGCTATTTGTTTCTCAATAAAATTATGGAAAAAACAAATAAATAATTAATTAAAAATAAATTAAAAAGTAAAAATGTAAACAGTATTCTTGGATCACAGACCAAGCAAAAAGAAATGGTAGAGATCTAGTCCACAGGCCTGACCTATTAAAAAGGATAGTCTTGACAGTTTACATTTCTAATAAGCCTGTCTCCAGTCATTAAACGTTTGATATTCTCAAGGGTATCTATAGGCTACCTCTACACAGCCTTGCAAAACTGAAATCCCAAATAAGCATCAGGGTCTAAAAACATTCCTCCCATTTCTAATTGTATTTGTTTCTTACTCCAGATTTAAATTATATGTAATAAGATAAAAAGGCTATTATCTGTTGAAAATGTCTCACACAGTAAACAGTTTACAGAACTATTCTTCCAGCACTGTAGGATTCCAAAATATCCTGTTGATATTACATACCTTTTCTGCTGTCCAACCAAACATCAAATTCTACATTACGATAGGTTTCTGGATCCAGGGCTTTGAGCACTTTATAGGGGAAGACCATCTTTGATGGATTTTCTGGAGACTAAAAAGAAAAATAATCAATCATGCCAAACCTTACTATCCTCAGTGTAAGTCTTCTTTCTAGAAGGAAAAATTAAGGTGTAGTGCTACTAAGCCATCAAACTCAAATCATTTCAATATGTGTTCAAACATCAAGAGAACTGACCATATTTTTCTCAAAAGAAATAGAAAACCTAATGATTTGTTCTGAGGCCCAACATTATGCACATAAAATTACATTTCATTTTTCCAGGGCATTAACGAATTTCACAATTTTTTCTTCAATTTTGTCATTGTTCTCAGTTTTTCTCTTAGCTTCACTGCTGGTATCACTCTTTTAGGAGCCATGGTTACGCCATTTTACCCAAATAAAGCACAATGCTTTAATACATTAACACAAGCACTAGGCATTACCTAGGCAAAAGCAGAGCTAAGACTAAAGTGTCACCCTTTGTCTCCCTGCCAAGACAGGATATATGACTCACTCTTGGCCCGTTTTCTCATGTCAGATTTTTGGTTTAACTCTCAAGACAGTTACAAACACCGATCAGAATTTTTTCAACTTTTGCTGTCTGAGTAGTGAAAGGTTTGAGCTCAGAGCCATTCAACAACCAAGGCATCACTATGTATTCCTCTTACCCTTTTTATTAAAATAAGAAATAGCAAAATAAACTTTACCATATATTTAAACATTAGGAAACTAAAGAAGGAAAATTCTACAAAGACACATGAACTGATGTTATATAGCTCAAAATTAAAAATTGTCATTTATGTAGCAACAAATATTATCTTTTTTTTTT
>NW_004524693.1:6997682-7004764 GCF_000260255.1 Octodon degus
CAGTGTATTATTTGTTGAAACTGTACTTCCGATTTGATTTGAAACTGTCTCATTGCTATCTGTTTATCAATAAAACTTTGAAAAAAAAAGAAAAAAAACTATCAGTACCAACACATTTCAGTGACACAAAATGGGTTGTAAAGCTTGCTTACTTGTATGACATATTCAACCTGCTTAATGAATTCACAGTGTCACTTCAAGGGAGAATGATAATTGTGCATCAAGTCAGCACAATTGTGCTTGTGTTCAAAGCCAAACTGAAGTATGGGGTGAATGAGTGATTACTGACATGTTTCAAACATTAGTAGATCAGTGTTCAATCTGTAGTATCACACCAAGAAATATTCTATGAATAATCTCAACATACACATTTGAGTTTAAATTCGTATCACCACAATTCTAAACAGAATAAAGATATTTCAGCACAGGGGGCCTGGCCCTAGCTCAGGCCTTTAAGTGGCTGCTTCCACAAAGCTGGCAGCCTCAGGTTGCTGGAGTTCGAACCTCACACCTCTCCCCCTGGCCAAAAAGTGCCCTGAAGGCATTCGAGGAACAAAAAAGAAAAATCCTTATTAAAAAAAGATATTTCAGCACACACATACACAAAATATTAGCAGAGACTTTAAAAGACACTGAGCCAGGGCCTTGTTTCTTCTGCTTGGTGCATAATTACCTACTTTTAGCTTTCAAAAGAGTTTGAGCATTACTTTATAATTACCAAAGACCCATACACTGGGAAGGAATGAATCTAAAACGCATTGGTAAATATGCATGGTGAGTCGACTTTGTCTATGTTAAAAGAGGACAAATGCCTCAGCCATATGATTAGACAACCTCACACTTCCCTACATTCTGAATTAAAGTCAAAGTTGAGTATTCTGAGATTAGCACAAAAGCACTAAAGAGCCTGCTTCCATTCCCAACACCTATCTTTATGTAGCAGGGTTTCTTCAGTAACAGTAAAGTGAAATTAAGGAGTACACTGACCACATGCAACACACTTGGGATGCCACTGTTTCCTATCACCCTCAGAAAGGACCATCGAGTTGTCAGAAAAGAAGCTCAGTAATCCCATAAAGTACTCAATAAATTTAATATGTTTGATCTCAAAACCATCCCCATCTCAGTCTCATCTAGGTAAAAACTATCTTTCAAGAATTACTTATGAATAGAACGGCACAACCACAGGAACTAAGAGGTAGCTATGTGGATGTTCACTATATGAGTCAACCCTCTCCTGTATGAAAACTTTGAGAACAAAATGATGGGAAATAAGCTAAACTGAAAGTTGTAAGGTCCCTGGTAAAGTCAGGTGCGGTGGCACACATTTATAATCCCAGACTGAATTGCAGAATGAGACCCTGTATCAAAATAAATTCTTAGTAAAATCCAAATACCCAAATCACATAATTAATGTTCTATACCAGTCATGGTGATCCTACAGCACATGTGTCATGGAAGGCTGTATCACTGAAATCTCTGTATGATTTGCCATCACTGTTCTAAACAATTGCTAAAATACAGAAGCTTGCACTCTTCAAAGAATTCTGATTATGACAGACATTCACCTGAAAACTTAATTAGTTTGGGTTCAACTGATATTAAATGTACTGATGTGTGAATTTACAACAGATCAAGATGGATTGGAAAACGGAAAGAGGAATGGGTAATTAATAAAAGGATACTAAAATATTAAGACTCTATGTGGCGGGAGGTAGCATACAAATGTTCAATGTAAAATTCTTTTAATTTGTATGTTTGCAAATCTTCCTAACTGGGCCAGGGAGATAGCTCTGTGGCTTAAGCCAAAATTTTGTCATGGCTTATTCTACCCCCTCTTTATATAAAGCCCATCCATCTTTTTAGTACTGTTCTTCACATGTGATAAACCCCCTTTCCTAGGAGTCACTCTCACCATGAAGTTTAGAAAAGGGTTTTCTTTTATGCTCTTTGTACATACATTATAAAACTTATAGCCCCTTAAGCTCTTTGAAGACAAAGATTTAAATATAATCACTTTGGCATCCTTAAAACTCAGAAATACACCTCTATGGGCTTCATGTTTGCTGAGCAATAGCGCTCCAATTTATGTGTATCTTTTAAGTCTCCACCTACTGAAGCATTCTCTATTCCTTATACTCCCTTCTTACCTTAGGTCTTTTGCCTACTTTACTGTAACCTAGGAGTTCTCCCAGTATCTAGTGTTGTTTTACCACAATTAACATATTCCATGAATTGTGCCCCATGGTGTGAATTAAGACTCAAATATTGGGTAGCCCTGTTATTTGCTAATCAAATACTCTAGAAAAACCTTTTCTTTCTCTCTTTTTTTTTGGTAGAACTGGGGATTGAACTCAGACCCTGCGCTTGCCAGGGAAGCACTTATTCTACTGAGTCATCTCCCTGGCCCAAAAATCCTTTTCTTAAGAACATTTCAAAGAATATATATTGAAGAAAAGTGAGGTTATATGCTGAGTTGTCTCACATAACAAAACCACCTCCTACTATTGTACAAGCACTTTACTACACAGAGCCTTGTCCCTGCTCAGACACTTCCAGACTAATAAGAAAATGGGCATGGCTGCCAAGTATGTGTTAAATAATATAATTAATGCACTTGGCAATGGGCTACAAGAATAAAAAGGGACTTGGAAAGGTTTCAGAAGAACAGATATTGAAGTACAAAGGAACATAAAATACAAAAGTCAGACTATGTGGAAGCATTGTATAGTAAGGGTGGAAGACAAGGAAACTAGAAAGTAACTTTAATCACTGATTATCTAGCTTCAAGGTTTTTGTTTTGATTTTTTTTTGTTCTACATTCTCAACCCTTTTTAAATGTTTTATTGAGACATGGTCTCAGGAAGTTGCCCAAGATGAGCTTGAACTTGGATTCTTCAGATTTCAGCCTCTCAAGTGAGCTGGGATTACAGGCATGTGCCATCAGCCTGGCTAGATTCATTTATTTTGTATTATGGAGGAGTAACAATATAGCAGCCAAATTTACACCGCTGAAGATGATGGATTGGTAAGGAAAGAACTGATGCTATCGAATTTTGTCATTTACATCACATTGACTAGGGCCAGCCTGATAGCTCAACGGACTCAAGTACCTGCTTAGGCAGAGCTCAGAGGCCAGCATTACACACTGGCCCATCCCCGGGACACACTTAGACAATGATTGAGACTGGGCATGGCAGTGCACACTTGTAATCCCAGCGCTTGGGAGGCCAAAAACAGGAGAGTCACTATGTACAAGTCGGATCTACTTAGTGAGACCCTGTAGACCCTGTACTAAATACAGGAAAAAAAAATAATCACATTGACTTTTTCACTAGATTTAAAAAGACTGCTATTTAATCTCCAGGCAAGCCAGCAGCACAGTTCTATTTTATTCAACCTTTTCTCATATTCTTACCTTGTCTCTATAGCCATTATCTGTGATGTAAATTGGTGGCTTTCCAGGATGGCGATAAAGAATGAAGTCCCGCCTACATGGACAGAAAACAAACATGGATGGAAAGAGATGATTTAGTATATGTAAAAATACAATAACACACTTGTGCTTTTAAACTAATTATTCATATAAAATCATTCACATGTTCAGCTTACTATTTGGTTTTAAAATAACAGGCTAAAAGATGCTATACCAAGGCAAACTACAGTTTTATGAATTTCTCCAAATACATCTTATCTGGAGGTAGAAGAATAAAGAAGATAATCTACCAATTATATGCATGTTGATTATGGTGGGAGCTCTCTTTTACTTAAAGGAAGCAGGCCTTAGCAATTCTGGGGACAATAAAAGGCAAAAACTTCAGGTTCTGAATGCCATATGGTTTATTGAACTTACTTTTTGCAGCATGAAAGGAGCCACAGACTATGCACACATGAATATACACAGCTGTGTTCCCAACAAAGCTCTACTTACAGACAGAATTTCATGATTTACACATGCCATGAAACTTTCTTCAATTACTTAAAATTTTCTAACTATCATTCTTAGCTCAAGGGACTTACAAAAACAGGAAGCAGGTCAATTTAGAAGTTGAGGGGCCGGGGAGATAGCTCAGTAGAATAAGCCCTTGCTTGGCAAAGCACAGGGTTCTGAGGCCAATCCCCGGTAAGGCAAAAATAAAATAAAATAAAATAAAAAGTTGACTTCTGATTTAAAAATAGACAAATGATTAGATACCTGCCCAGTATCTGCCTATACTTCTTGACTTAATGGGAAATGAGCAGACTACAAATCAATAAGATGATTCCAGTTCTACTGAGGTATACACTATCTCACCACACTATGAACAGTGAAGGAGTCTTTAAACAGATTGTTCAAATTAAGATTTCCACTACCTTCTAAACTGTACTTGTGCTTATTTTTCAAACTTCTATATTGTACCATGTGCTTATTTTTCAAACTTCTACAGCTTTCTAGAATGCTGTTTTTAGTTTTAGAGACTAAAAGTAGAACTTCCAAAGCAAAAAAAAATGTTTAAAATTTTCTATTATGAACCTGATAAAGAGTCTTTTAAGAAATTTTGTTACTTTCCCTACAGTTTTAGTGCCACGGAGATATCTGTTCATGTATGTGGTCCTTTAGGGACAAAAAAAAAGCACTACAATACAGTATCTGCAATTTTGTTCCTCTCCCCAAGCCAATTTCTAGCCTACCAGAAGTAACAGTCCCACTAAGAATGCATGACAGAGGAATGAAGTTAACGCTCAAGAATTCTTCTAAGATGATACTTATTTCCTACAGAAAACACCAGTACTTCTTAAAAGTCCCTTATTCTTCCATACAAATACACACAAAATACTGGCAGTAAGGAGAGTATCTGTACCAAGTTTCTCCATCCCTAAAACACCACCAACCAAGTAGCTTTGACTACACTTTACAGTATCAATATATATCATCTCCAATTTCCCAAATCCTAAAGGGACTTTAACAACACCCTTATACAAACATACTCTCCCAGTTGCAAAGAGGACATAACTTACTTATAAATTAGAGAAAGAGCTCTTATTTCCAGCTGTCCAGCACTTTCCTAAACATAAACAAGAGTTTTTTTAAAAAGATTTTATAGCTACAAATTAGAAGGATTTTGGCAAGTTTAACAGTATTTTTAGCTGGTCAGCTTTGTATCAAATAAAGCATCTGTATAACATACTATAACTTATTTTAAGAATTAGAATGGTTTGGCATTTAGTAATGACATTTAATATGAGAGATTTAAAAGGTATAGTAAAAGTAGTAAAAGTAGATCTAATGTAAAAATACAAAGGTATTTAGTAAATATATTTGAAGTCCAGAACAATGGAATTTTATCACACAGAAATTATGTTTTCCCACACAACAGGTAACTACAAATCAAAAACTGTTTAATATGATATTAAACCTATTAGTAACATTCATTACCACTTTCTTCCCTCATTAAAAGAGGCTTTAATGTTTCCCAGCACTGTCCTGTATCCCCTGTACTTACTCCCAGTTGTTTACTATTGTTTGTGAATACATAATTCTCAATGTTCAACACAAAACAAGTTCACTGCCAGGCTCTAAAGTTCCACAATAACTATTTGATGCAACAGCCATTTAAGGAACTATTTTGAGTCTGGCTACAGTGACAAAGATGAAGATTCAGGTGATTATGCCAAGTAACTCTGAAAATATTAAATTCCCGTATTTGATCTTACCTTGGGATCTCCCAATCGTTCCAGGTATTTCTCAAAAGATCCCTCCACAAACTTCAAAAATAAAACAAACTGGACTTAAGCAAATACATAGCATTACTGAAATTTTATTATACTCTTCAGTATTGTCCTCCAAGGAGTTTTTGTTTAGCTCAATAATTACCATATGAAATTACTAGTGTATATAGTACCTAAAGCATATTTGCACATGCACAGAACTTCTAAGTGGAAATTAAACTTATGAGTATAAAACTGTCTTAGCCGGGCTTATCCACATACCAGTGCATTTCATCAAATGATATGCTTGTGTGTTACTTTCTTAATGCTAACGTAAACTGACAATTTTCATAAATCAAACAAAGCAGATTTCAAAAAAAGTTCTGAAAAAAACTACAGATTTCAAAATTGTTGGGAGACATATTTAAACGTGTTTACTTCGGCAGCACGTATAATAAAATTGGAACAATAAACTGAGAAAAAAATAAGTGAGAAACTTTTAAGTTTAAACTTTCACTAATTGCAAAAAATTAGGACATTAAGGAACTTTCTTGAGTAATGGAAGCATTCCATCTCTTGATGGTGATGGCTCTTGTATATCGCTGCAAAAACTAAAACTGCTAAATTTAAAATGCTTAATCTGGGCCAGGGAGACAGCTTGGCAGTCTAAGCACCTGCCTAACAAGCGCAAGGACTCAGGTTTGATCCCTGGTACTACATGCTGTGCTGGCCCCTAAAACCAGGTGTGTTGGTATATGGCTGTAATCCCAGCACCGGGGAGGGTGAGACAGGAGGATCACTATGAGTCGAAGCTGCATAGCGTAGAGACCCCCTGTACCAAATAAATATTTAAAAAATTAAAATACTAAATCTTACTGTATGTTAAACATACCTCAAAAAAATTTACATTGAGCCAGGCATGGTGGCCAATACCTATGATTCCCACATTCTAGAAAGCTAAGGTTGGACCATCTCAGGTTTATTTATTTTTTATTAATTTTATTGAGAAACAGCAATGACAGTTTCAAAACCAATTAATAGGACAGTTTCAATAATACATAGCATATTGTTATCTTCTTAGTGGTTATTCATAGTACAAGATGCAGACATGATATCCTGTCCAAATACTATTAGTACAAACCTTTATTCTCACTGAATTAAGAGAAACTACCTGTAATCTATCCTATTTTGTACAGGCAGATACAAAATGGTCCTTCCTTTGTATCCCTTTTTTAATATTTAGTTTTGTTAGAGATGGGAAGATGTCAAGTTTTAAAAATACAGCCGGGGGGCTGGGGAAGATGGCTCAGTGGAATAAGCGCTTCCCTGGCAAGCGCAAGGGCCTGAGTTCAATCCCCAGTTCCGCCAAAAAAAAAAAAAAAAAAAAAAAAAAA
>NW_004524693.1:7004864-7008885 GCF_000260255.1 Octodon degus
TTTTTGCGGAACCAGGGATCGAACTCAGGCCCTTGCGCTTGCCAGGGAAGCGCTTATTCCACTGAGCCATCTCCCCGGCCCCAACAAATATTATCTTGATATGCACAAGAAAATATTTGAGAAGCTTAGTTTGGGCTGGGGAGATAGCTTGGTGGTCGAAGCACCTGGCTGACAAGTGCAAAGACTTTAAGTTTGATGCCTGGTACCACATGCTGTGCCAGCATTCCAGCCACCAAAACCAGGCATGGTGACCCACGCCTATAATCCCAGCTCTGGGGACTAAATCTATGTAGCAAGACCCTGTACCAAATAAGGATTTTTAACAATTTTTTAAAAAGCTTATTTTAATCTAATTGTATAATTACCAAAAGAACAAGCTTTCTTTCACTTTTCTAGAAATTCGAATTGAATATGGTTTCATAATCACCAGCACTTGACACACAGAATGTGTTTTTTGTTATAATAGCATTTGTTCTATTTAGTTGGTCTCAAGCTGAAGGGCTACTTCACTTTAGGCCTGTACAGATGGTAAAACTTTCTTCAAAAGTCCAAGATTAGCACCTTTCTTCGAATAGGAAAGTGATAAGCATTATATTCTTTAATTAGAATAATAGGACCTAAAGAGTGATGAAAAACTAGTATTTGGTTTGTAATACTATTTTAACTTGAATACAAAAGCTTGTGGAACATCCCTACAAAGTATGCACTTCATTTTGAGAATGATTTTTTTTTGCTGGTTCAGGTTGCCTTAAGGGCGGGTCTGGTAAGGCAGGTGGAGGTGGGTGTCCAACCGCAGTATCCTGCACCTGACTGCATTTGCATGAGCAGGCGCTTAAACAACTGAGCTAACCGGCAGGTCCCACACTTCATTTTGAAAAATCTCAATTCCATAACAAGGATTCAGAGAAAATGAAGCACATATTTTACATATTTAATATACATAATTTCTACAAAGAAAACATAATCAATTCTTCTTGTCCCACATAATTACAATGGACCACTCCGATCTTAACTATCTTTATGATGCCGCAAGTCAACAGTATGGAAGTTCTTTGCTTTAGAAAATATCAAACCTTTAATTCTTCCATTTCTTGATTAAAGCCCTCTGGTATATTCTGAATACTGCAGGCAGCACCCCACTCTTCAGTCCTAATCGAAAAGAATGAGTTAGATCTAAAAGCTTTTTACAGATGTAGAAGTTCCGTGTCTCATGTGTAGCGACCATACTACCACCTAGTGGTGAAGTACCTCATTTTAAAACTGAGGCAAATAACTTTGACTTCAGTATCTGCCTTATGCTTTCTTAAGTATGTGCTACAATACACTTATTTAGCAGGTTACAGTCTATAAGAATACACCCTTGAGATAGTCTCTATGATTCTGTTTCCTAGTGTTCACACACTTGTGTCATCTGTTTCCTAGTGTTCACACACTTGTGTCATTCTCCTCTCCTGAAGTTTGCTTCTACTCAAGACAGGACTCAGGCAAACTATAAAAGAACCTAACACTCACCTTCCTGGTCTCTCTTTCCTAAGCTGCCAGCCCAGTGTGAAAGGAGGTGAGGGCTGACTAACTGCCAACAAAAAACTGAAGCTCTGAGTCCCACAACTGGAAGAAACCAAATAGTACCAAGAACCATGGTGGTGGTTTATCTTTTCCCAAAGCTCCAGCCAAGACTCAGTTCTGGGCAACACATTCAGTACAGTCTCACGCGACCCTTAGGAATTCCCAATTAAGCCACTCATAGACAGTAAACCTACATAAATTGTAAGAAAGTGTGCTGTTCTAAGCTGCTAAGTTTGTAATAATATACAGCACTAGATGAGTAATATACTTTGACTCCCTACTACTACAGTTTCCATAAGCCTAAAGTCCTTAAGTGACCAGTAAAGAATGAAGCAATTTGTACCCTGATATGAGTGCAACCCTTGATAGTCCAAATTAGTTTTAAAAATTATGTTCAAGCAAAAATAAAGCTGCAAGTATTAAATGTCAAAGAACTAGAACTGTAAGACTAAAACAGAGTAATATCTGTCTGGCATAAAACCTGCATAAATTTCTGACAGAACTAGGAATAAGGAGTAGGAAAGTAAGCTATACAAGACAACACAACACCAAGTTTATTATCTAAAACCCCAAGTTTTCAACTATATCTATAGGTACACAATCGAAAGGCATACCAAAGGCAGATATTCAAAAATTCCAAACCTCCTCTTACCTAAGCCTGAGAGATTTCTATTAACTGCGTGAGTCACCATTTCAAAAATCATGCCTAGAATCAGTTTCTTCTCAAAGTATGCTCCGTAGCCTACCTATACCAGCATACTTAGGTATATCAGGGTTCTTTGAAAAGCAGAGTCTTACCTCATTTTGTCCTCAAATTTCGTGAAGGTGGACCCAGAGACCTTCCCTTTTAACAAGCACTCTTGAGTAATTTGTACAAATCAAAAGATTGAGAATCACAGAATTACATAGTTGTAAAGTCACTTCTAGCAATAAAAAATGGATCACAAAGAACAGAACCCACAAAGTCTATTTTTGGCATAACTGCTCACGCCTCCTTAAAAAACATACACTCGTCTTTTGTGATGTAAAACCACAATACATTTACATGTATGTGTGTACAAGTAATATAAATAATAAGCCTGCCTGGCCCCTTTCATACTCAAGTGATGATACACATAAACAAGAAATACACTTATCATGTAAACATCCCCTTTCCCTTTATTACCTGTCCTGAATTGAAGTCATGTCATCAATACTGGCATCCTCACTTTCAGCCACACTTTCAGCCACAGCATTTTTATTTTTCTTAGAACCAGTTCGAAACAAGTGAACTGCAGTGTTCAATGCTTCTTCATCCACAACAAACACATTCTTATAGAGAATCTCATATAATATAGCTAAAGTATGAAAAAAAGGACAGAACCACTATTGGTAAGACTTACATTTTTAACAATGCAAAAGTCATCATAACGCAACATACAAATTCTCTTAAGCATCAAGAAGGCTTTAAAGAGCTGTATTTAGGGACTCTCTCAAATTAAAGACAAGAAATCATCTGAAATCACGCAAAATATTTACAAAGCTTTCACATACCCTGACAAATAGCTGCATTTGACTGAAATTGTTTTGGGTACACAGAATCATAATGACCATTACTTGAATAGGAGAGTAGAATCTAAAGAAAAACAGAAAAATTAATGTTACATTTCTCATAATTACAAAATTAGGTTGATAACTTGAATAAAAATTTAGAAAGCAATAATGATTTATCATTTTAAATGATTTAAAAATTAACATAAGTAAACACAAGCTACTTCTAATTAGGACTTTTTTTTGGTGGAATCGAGTTTTGAACTCAGGTCCTTATGCTTGCCAGGCAAGCGCTTATTCTACTGAGCCATTTCCCCAGCCCCCATTAGGACATTTTCTTGGAAATGACTTTTAAATTCTAAGATGAAAATCACTACCAAAGTTATACTGTGAACCTCAATCACATTCCCTGAATACACCAAAAAAGTTCTGACTTACAAATCCGCATCAACATGTGAACATTTATATTTAATTTAGTTACTAAACGTTAACAGAAAAGTTTTATCTTAAAATCCAAGTCAAATACCCAAATATCCCAAACTCAAGATGAGGGGTGGGAAAAAAAAGCTGAGGGGTGGAAAGGAAGTTCATTTTATGCAGTTTATTGAAGCAGCTATTAAACTGAATGGCAATACATCAATACACTATATAGGTTGGATACACAGACCTTCCTAATGAATTAAAGCAGTCAGATAGTTACAGAAACAGAGAATTAACTTCTTAGATGACTGATTCCTTCAATCCTTAGCCTTTTAAATAAAAACTATTAAAAGGTCATGCTTGCCAAAAACTCAAACTTGACCCGGGTCTATCACCATGTACTAAACTAAAGTCAAAATGGATTAAAAATCTAAACATTAAAGCAGAGACACTAAATCTCTTGGAAGAGAAAGTAGGTGGAACTCTTGAAGACATAGGGGTAGGC
>NW_004524693.1:7009748-7012963 GCF_000260255.1 Octodon degus
ATGGCTCAGTGGAATAAGCGCTTCCCTGGCAAGCGCAAGGGCCTGAGTTCAATCCCCAGTTCCGCCAAAAAAAAAAAAAAAAAAAAAAAAAAAAAAGCCAGGGAAATTTAGGAACTCAGTGAAACTCAAAATAATAAATACAGAAATAGGGTCTTGGGCTGTAGCTCCATACTAAGGTCCTGGATTCAACCCCTAGTACCACAAAACAAAGCAAAACAAAAACAAAACCCTCAGGAACAGATTTCTATTTCCATGAATATACATTACTAGACATAATAATCAATTTATTTTTCCTCACTTCATGTTTTAAAGTTTTGAGATTAAATTGACCTACAAGAAACTGCACAATTCAATACAATCAAATATTTTTATTTTATACACACCCATGAAGCCATCATCACAACTGAGATAATTTATCACCTCTGTAAGTTTGTTCATCCATGTATAATTGACTTAAAAATCATTGATCTGCTATCTGTTGTAATATATTCATTTTTCTAGTTTTTTTTTATAAACACAGTTATACAGTATAAACTTTTTCTTAAAGAGGCCTGGTTTTTATAATATAGTACAATCAGAGATTCACCCATATATTTTTAACATTTTACACACATCTTTCTTAAGCAAAATGTTGTCCAGAAACCAATAACAAGCATCTCTTGGGAGTCTGTTAAAAATGCAGAAATCTCAGACCTCACCTCAAACCTAATGAATATAAATGCATTATTTTTTAAAGAGATCCCCAGGTGATACATGTGGACAAAAATATCTGAGAGCTGGACCTGTTAATCCCAACACTCTAGAGAGTGAGGCAGCAGGATCACCGTAAGTTCTAGGCCAGCATGCATTACAATTACATTGTGAGTACAAGGCTAGCCTGAACTACATACCAAGACACTGCCTTTAAAATAAACCCTTGAGGGGCCAGGGAGATGGCTCAGTGGAATAAGCGCTTCCCTGGCAAGCACAAGGGCCTGAGTTCAATCCCCGGTTCCGCAAAAAATAAATATAAATAAATAAATAAAATCCTTGAGATGTACTACTTTACACCGTACTCTTGCATTTAAATGTCAAACAATCCTTTCCCCAGGTGTGGAGATTATAACCAAATTCAGTGTAACAAGCTTTAAAATCAAGAAGCTTTCACAACATTCAAAAAATTCATTGAAACCTGTTGAAAAAATAGTAAGTTTGAACAGCAAGCACTGAGACACCCATAATTTACCGAAAAGACACTTCATATAGGACTGTGATAGAACCTTCAGTTTACTGAAAAAAAAGTTCCAATACCTCAATGTACAAAGATACCGTCTAAAAGTTGTGTTACTTAAAATTATTAGTGACTTGATTAGCCAACCTGTCAACACAATGTGTCGTGAACAGCAGTAGATGCCGCGACTCTTCTCTGCAATTCAGTCTGACTGGCTGAAGTCCATGCGCACTTAACAACACTCATTTTTAAATATTAATAGAGCAAAGGTTTCATGAATTACTGTGCAAGAAAATGGTATGTGTAGGGCCGGGAGGTGGCTCAGGGGAATAAGCGCTTCCCTGCAAGCGCAAGGGCCTGACTTCAATCCCCAGTTCCGCAAATAAAAAAAAAAAAATGGCATATGTATGTAACAAAATGACAATGAGAAAACAATGTTTTAAGATTTGGGGTTTTGCTGAGGGGGGGAGAAGTGGGGAAAGACAGACTTAACTTTTCAAGTACAAAACAACTTATACTGGGGAGAAGTCCAGAAACCTGTTAGCTACTGAGAAGCCAGGTAAAAATGAAGTATTTGCTGAGAGAAGGGGAAACTGATATAATGTAGGTACTAAAAACAAAAATTTTCCACCTGCGATATTACCAATTATCCTTCCCCCAGGTATGAATTGTACTTACAGACTCAAACATTTGTCGATTCTCCTTCATATATGAGACACAAGCCTTCCTAATTTGCAAATGATGGACCTGGCTGCCAAATAACTAAAAAAGAAAAGATTAGTTTACTGTCAAGTTAGTTGAAACAGAAGATTCTAAGACTATGAAATGACCAATGAAACCTCCCTTATTTAGAACATATGTACGAAATAGGGAAATTGAGGCATCTTACTAAAAAAACACTTGACTTTAGTGAAGGAGGGTATGGTAATTCTGTAATGCCCCTTCCCTTCTCTAAATTACATAGGATGTAAGTTTTCTTCAGGCATAAAACTTGAAAGAAGCAGGGGTTGCTTCCACAGGTTCGAGATACATTTCAGTATTTTCTTTAACCCCAGCATCCTATCCCTTCTATATTACAAATAGACATTTATGAAACAGGAAAGACTGCAACATATTTGTATTAAAGAGTGGACACAACACATCTTTGTATTGTCTGCATTAGGAAGTAGCACACAGCTAATTTTACAGATAGATCTGGACGTTTTCACTAAGAAACAGAAAAGGCACTTATAGGAACAAATGCTGAAAACTAAGTATAGGTAAGATTATTTTTTTCCTATTACCTGCTCTGCAACAACCCGAAAAAGGCTAGAGGCATCCTTAGCAGTCAGCTTTCGAAACAGCCCTAAACTGCTTAAATATTCATCCATTGAAGCCTCACTGAAAAACTTCTGGACACCGTACTTTTTCCATCCTTTATGCATTTTGTATGGAGTTGAGGGGAGAGAGAAGCAACAGAAGTGTGACAAGAGGAAAGCAGCAGGGTGCAGAGAGCAGTCAGGGGCAGGGAAGAGGGCTTGCGTTTGCAGGTCTCCGGAAAGCAGCTCAAAGTTTAAGCAGAAGGCAGCTGCAGTCAGCACAGCAGAATCTCGGCACTTCCCAAGAGCAGGAGAAGCAAGGGGTGGCACTTGTCCAGCACAAGTCAGGATCCTGCAGAAAAAAAAAAAAAGAGCCAATGCTCCTAGGAATGGAGAACTGCAGAATGAAACGCAAGAACATACGCTTTCAAAGGGTGGGATTAAACCAATCAGCTCAAGGTTCAGAAAATTATGTATACACAAACAGCTGTGATTCAGGAGCAGAAAGAAACCAAGCTTGCAGCTTAACTCAGGTCACCTGCTCCTAAACCAACTATAATAAGGCTCAGGTGTATAGGATGCAGCACAGTACGTATTACCTGAATTTTCAAACAATCTGTGCCCAAATTTCCTGCTCCCTTCATAGTTGCAGGGAGGAAGAGAAGCAGAAAAAAAGAGGGGGAGACAGGGAGAGGGGGAGAAAGGGA
>NW_004524693.1:7013089-7057530 GCF_000260255.1 Octodon degus
GAGAGAGAGAAATTTACTTTCTCCACAAAGAAAACAAAGGGGCAGGACCTCATAGTTGAAGCAAAGTGCCAAATCAATTACCTAAATATTTTGGCTATAATTAATTCTTGATAATGACTCTACTAGATTTAGAAAAACTAAATGAGCTGTGCTAAGCAGCACTGATAAAATTTTTGACTAACACATAGGAATATTGCAAAAAAGTATTTAGAAGTTGAAACAAAAATTTAAATTGAGCATATTTTCTAATATATACTTAAAATACTCTGGCATGACATGAGATGTTGGACATGAAAGGCATGTTTCAACATATGTATTAGGATACTTTTCCAGAGAAATTGTTCTGGATTCTAAAAAAAAGTAAAAAATTTAGGGCTAGAAAAAGGAACATTCATCTATTTGATTCAATCATCAAATTTTTATGTAAAATCCCCAAAACACAATGTTTTTACTTTAAATATTAAAAAACAATTTAGGGGCTATGGAAAACATCAACAATCACTTCTAATGTAAGAATGAGTTAGCAAGGTAGCAAAAGCAATAAAATCCTGACTTCCCTTAGAATGCCAAATTTGAAATTTACTCCTCTTTTTAAAGAAAGATGACTTAATGCTTGCATTAAGGGGGGGGGGGCTGCCCTTAGCTCAGTCGTTTAAGTGCCTGTTTAAGCAGACAGGAGCAAGATACAGAGGTTTTTTTTTTTTTTCTTTCTTTTTTTTTTTGGCAGAACCGGGGATTGAACTCAGATTCTTGAGTTTGCCAGTCAAGCGCTTATCCTACTGAGCCATCTCCCCGGTCCCAAGGATACAGAGGATTGATCCCCAGCTAGCCCTACCCTTCAGGCAGCCTGAGCCACCAAAAAAAAAGCATTAAGACCTGTTATACACGTGTACCACTCCCTATGATGAATGTTAAGCATGCACTAGTAAAAATGAAGATTGTAAAAAGAAACCGTAATACATGGGAAAGCAATGTTTTTTGCAAAGCTGTGAAACATGTTTGGAAAAGGGGATCATCATCTTTTTAAGACTACTAATTCACTAAGAGAAATTTAAGATTAAAAAGTTAATTCACTTTTAACAAAACAGAAATGTAAAAATACAAATTAATGTCTATTGCCTTTAAAATTAAAACAAGTATAAAAATTAATAAAATTTTCTATATTTCATTTTGAACAAGGGCATACAGGAAGGGAAACTCATGGAACGAGTAATGAGAATATTGGAAACAAAGGCTAGAAAAATTAGGAACAGGAAGACAAGAGTAAAGTAACACAAGGCATGGGGCTGGTGAGATGGCTCCGTGGTCTAAAGCACCTACTTAGAACAAGCTTAGCAAAGCACAGGGACCACGGTTCAATCCCCTAGCACCACATACCAGCCAGGCCCGCCCCCTGGTGGGCTGAGCTGGCCACACACACACACACACACACACACACACACAAAATTAAAAAAAAAAAACACAAGGCAGCAGAAGGACCATGCAAATATTGTCAATTCTTTTGTCAAAGGTTTAAAGGCAATTCAATGACAAAACTATTTTCAACAAATGGTGCTAAAACAAGTCATTTGTGTGCAAAAAGGCCCTAGATTTATATCTCACACATTGCATGATGATTAAATCACAATACATCACAAGTGTAAATCTTAAATACAAGTTTTGGTAAGCCCGAGGCAAGGCAGTCTGCCTTCCAGGTGGAGTAAAGCAGCAAGAGTAAAGGCTGCAGGATATGGCCCTGCATGCCTCTTTGTAGGTTCTGATTTTTGAGGCAGAAATAAGTGCTCAGAAAGATACACAGAATTTCACTGAAAATCACTTTAAGGAGAAAAATCTACAAGAATTCGGATTAAGAGCTGTTAAGTAAAGAAAAATGGATTAATTGAACTTTAACAACATTTAAAACTTTTGCTCTATAAATAACAATGTTAGGAGTGAAAATACAGACCACAAACTGCAAACTGGGAGAGGGGCTGGGGCGACGGCTCAGTAGAATAAGCGCTTCCCTGGAAAGCACAAGGGCCTGAGTTGAATCCCCAGTTCAGAAAAAAAAAAATCTAACTGACAAAGCTTTGTATTTAAAATACACAAAGAACTCTTGAACATCAACAATGAGAAATCCATCCAATGTTTTACATGGACAAAAGATTTAAATTCATATTTCACTAAAGATATAGGAATGGCTAATAACCACATCAAAAGATGTATTAGCCATTTGGAAAATGAAAAGTTCAAGCAAAATAACGTATCACAAGATGGCTCTAAGGGTGTGGAGAAACCAGCCCTTAGTAAAAGGATCCCAAAGTGTGTATGATCCAAAGAATTTACCATTCCATTTACATGGAATCAAAAAAGGGGAGGGGCCAGGGAGATGGCTCAGTAGGATAAGTGCTTGACTGGCAAACACAAGGATCTGAGTTCAATCCCTGGTTCCGCAAAAAAAAAAAAAAAAAAAAAGGGGAAATCTACAGAGACAGACTGCCTGGGAATAGGTATGGCCTATAAACAAACATAAAAATCTCTTTGGAATAATACAAATCTAAAAATGTTTTTTACTAATGTTTGCACAATTCTGTAGTCACTAAAAATTATTGAATTATATTCTTCAAATAAGTTTACTTTTAACAGCTTTGAAAATTGTCACATAGCACACAAGTCACACTTAAAGCATATAATTTAATGATTTTTTGTTTGATTATACACAATCTTAAAAGCTGAAAATGAAGCCCTACATCCTAAAGCCATGGACTTATAATCCTCACATTGCCACCAATCACAGGCATCAACTAATCTAGACTTAACTACTATGGATTTTTCAAGTAAATGCTACCAAGCAATACTGTGGTCCTGAGTAACGCTCCTTTCACTCAGCACTAAGATTTTCAAATTTTATACCACTATATTATGTATCAGTGTCTCATCAACTGTACACAGCCATTAAGCCACAATACATCAAATCATAAAAATCTGTTATTAGCAAAAATGTTAGACTCAGGACATATGAGAACTTGTACTGTTATATCATGTAACTCAGTAATGTTCCAAATTTTCTGATCAAGAAGATTATGGGGCCAAAGAGGAAAGTGATTCATGATGTAGAGTGTGCCTAAGGAGAGTCACATGGAGAGAAAACATTCTCTCAGGTTTTCACAGAGAGCACACTGGTCAAGCAATAGCCGTAACTCATCCACATGGCTGACACTGACAAAGGTTCTACAATCCGAGGTACAGGATCTCAGGATAAATCCTGAGGGGATTTCACTGACCTTATCAGACCCAAAAGCTACAACTCTTGTTGCATAGGTCCTGCTCTACCTTGGTCTTAACCATCCAGCAGAAAAGTATAAAAACGAAATATAAGAAGTTAAGCCATGCTGTTATGTTGAGCTGTAGGGGACTCAGGTCAACAATTTCTGACATTGCCAGTGAAGGGGAAGACCCAATACTATTATGGGCTACTGGACTCTTAGAATATTTTGCTGAGTTTACACACCTATAATATTTCAAATAATGGAACTTAACCAAAAAAAGGGGATACAGATGAATGTCCATTTTGTATCTGTGTATTCAAAGTGGTTAGGATAGATATATAGTTACATTCTCTTAATGAATAGAGGGATTAGTTCTAATGGTGTTTGTAAATAAGATATCATGTCTGTATCTTGTACAGTAATTAACCACTAGGAAGAATGTATGCAATATGTTAATTATTGAAACTGTCCTACCAATTTGATTTGAAACTGTCTCATTGCTATTTGTTTCTCAATAAAATTATGGAAAAAATATTACTATAAAGATTCATATACAATTTTTACTTGAGCATATTTTCAGACTGTAGTCATCCTAGTAAATGTGAAAGGAAATTCCGGGACTTTGCTTTGTACTGAGCATCTTTTCACATGGTCTCTGGGGGCAATCTTATCTTTTAGTTGTTATTGGTAGTACTGGGAAACTGAACCGAAGGCAGCATGTAGAGAAGTGCTCGACCACTGAGCTGTTGTGTCCAGCCTAACCACTTGTGTATCCTTAATACACAGCCACGTACATCTTAGAATGAATAAATAAGACTTAAAACAGGCAATACCAAGTGTTAAAAGATACATGAAACGGGGCTGGTGAGATGGCTCGGTGGTCTGGAACACTTACTTGGAACAAGCTTAGCAAGGCTCATGGACCGCGGTTCGATCCCCCAGCACCGCATGCCAGCCAGGCCTGCACCCAGGTAGGCTGAGCTGGCCACACACACACACACACACACACAAATAAAATAAATTTAAAAAAATTAAAAAAAAAGATACATGAAACAACTGAAACTCTCATGTTGCTAGTGGGAATATAAAATAGTACCATCACTCTAAAAATAGCTTGTTTCTTACAAAATTAAATATAAGTACTGTAAGACCCATCAACCAACTTTTTTTGGCAGAATCGGGGATTGAATTCAGGCCCTTGAGCTTGCCAGGCAAGTGTTTATTCTACTGAGCTATCTCCCCAGCCCCCAACTTTTACATATACACCAAAAAGAAATGGAAAAAAAAAAAGAAATGGACACCCAAAAACTCATACATTCATATGTGTAGCAGATTTATCCGTAATTGTAACATTTAAAACTAGAAACAATCTAAACACACATTGGTGAATGCACAAACTGGTAAAGTCATACAAGAGAATACTTCCTAACAATAAAAGATAGTACACAAAAAATACAAATTTCAAGGGCCAAGGAGATGGCTCAGTAGAATAAGTGTTTGCCTGGCAAGCACAGGGTCCTGAGTTCAATCCCAGGTACTGCAAAAAAAAAAAATATATATATATATACACACATATACACATATATATTTATATATATATATGTGTGTATATATATTTCAAAACATCATGCTATGTGAAAAAGTCAAAGGCTGAATATTATATGACTGAACTTGCAGTGACATATGATAAAGCAAAATTAAAGGGCAAATGGGTAACTGCTGCCAGTTGTTAACAGCTGAAGGGAAAAGTTAACTACAAAGGCATGGCTGAAAGGGAGGTATGAGGGCTAAGAAATTTTTTGTAGCTTGTTTGTAGTACTACTTATCTGTTAACACATTTATCAAAAATACTAAAACTAAAAAAATACTGATTTTGCTCTACTTAAATTTAAAATGAAATAAAAGGCAGAGTAAAATTTAAAAGTTGAGGAACCAAAAAGGACAGATATGAAAGAAAACATAGGAAAATTAGATAATCAAGAAAGCCAACATCTAGGGCTGGTGAGATGGCTCAGTGGTCTAAAGCACCTACTTAGAACAAGCTGTAGCAAAGCATAGGGACCGTGGTTCAATCCCCCAGCACCACATGCCAGCCCACCCCGCCCCCTGGTGGGCTGAGCTGGCCACACACACACACATAAATAAATAAAATTAAAAAAAAAACTTAAAAAAAATAAAAGCAATCTTTAAAAAAAAAAAGAAAGCCAACATCTAAAAAGAGATTCAATAAAAGTAGAGAAGAAATGATAGCATACAAGAAAATTTCTAGCACTACAGGACATAAATATTATATACATCATGGGATTGAAAAGCATAAAGAGGGGCTGGGGAAGATAGCTCAGTAGAATAACTACTTGCCTGGCAAGTGCAAGGGCTTGAGTTCAATCCCTGGTTCCGCCAAAAAAAAAAAAAAAAGCAAGAAGAAGCAAGAACAATGAAAAAATGCCATCTGGGGGCTGGTGAGATGGCTCAGTGGTCTTAAAGCACCTACTTAGAACAAGCTAAGCTAAGCAAAGCACAGGAACCGCGGTTCAAGTCCCCAGCACCACATACCAGTCAGCCCCGCCCCCTGGTGGGCTGAGCTGGCCACACATACACAAAATAAATAAATAATTAAATAAATAAAAGATAATTCTAAAAAAAAAATGCCATCTGCACTGCACTAAAAAATTTATCAAGGAGTCAGGGAGATGGATCAGTAGAAAAAGCACTTTCCTGGCAAGCCCAAGGGCCTGAGTTCAATCCCCAGTTCTGCAAAAAAAAAAAAGTTATCAAGTCAGGATAGAGAGAATATTCCAAAACTTTCAGAATGGAAAAACAGATCACATACAAAAAAATCACATATATGAACTGGAATAAAATTATCCAAAGGAAATCTAGAATTAAGCAAACTGGAAGTCTGAATCCAATCAATTCTATACCAAGCTATCAGATGAGAAACTAGAATGAGGGGTTTTCAGATAGGAAAGTTAAAAAAAATTATAACCATCCTTTTGCAGGAAGCTACTGGAAAATACCTGAAGCCAAAAATCAAAAAGTTAAAGAGGGGAAGAGGAGCATTCACATTCAGACAGTCCTGGAAACAGGAGATTCAATCTAAGAGATGGCCCAGAATTTTCTAGGATACATTCCAAGAAGAAATCCCACAAGGACAAACCGCAGAATCAGACAGATTTCAGATAAAAGATAAAAAGCAATGGAGATAAAAAGATGCCAGAGAACATCAGCATGGTCATCTCAAACGAGTACTTAGGATTCAGGGTACACAGTGTAGAAAGCCTGTCTAGCATACACTAGCTACAATACACCATCCCCAACACTGCAGAAAAGTAATATACATTATAGACAACCCCAAGCTTTTTAATATACTGAGAGGTACACATGTTGGAAAATGTTTCTATCAAAAACTGAACAGATGAAAACATGGCAAGACAAACTTTACAGAAAGAAAATGAAGTCAATAAACAATTACCACATCATTCCTATGTGAGCAGTATTGTACCTAAGTAACCGTAATAACAACACTGAAAATGGATCTTACATGAACTGTAAAAACTAGACTAGAAACATAGGAAAAAAACAGGGACTACAATACTTCACTTTCAACAACAGATAGATCACTTAGAAAAATCAGTAAGGAAATACTGAACTTGACTGAACTACATGTTCACCAAAGAAACCTAACAGACATAAACAGAACATTCCACCTGAACAGCTATTACAATCCATAGTCAGCAATGGACTGATCACTTAGAAAAGGAAACGTTGTACTTGGACTACACTATAACATTTTCCCACTAACTTGTTACATATATGACTGTCCCATCAGGTGGTACAAGCCCAAACAGGACAATCATGCATGTACCATGGGTGCCTCAGAATCACCTAGCAACAAGACATAACCAATGTGAACATGTTAAAACCTGACAGACGTAATAAACATATATAGAACATTCCAATAGTAAAATATGGATTCTTCTCAAGCACACAGAGAACATTTTCCAGGATAGAGTATATATTAAAAAAAAAAAGTCTTCAAATCACAATGCCATGAAACTATAAATAAATAAAGGAGAAATTCTGGCAAATACACAAATCAGGGCCAGGGAGATACTTCAGTGGAATAAGTGCTTGCTTGACAAGTGAAAGGTCCTATGTTTGATCCCTGGTACCACCAAAAAGAAAATAGCAATAATAAAAAAAAAGTTTTGGGGGCCAGGGAGATAGCTCAGTAGAATAAGCACTTGCCTGGCAAGCTCAAGGGCCTGAGTTCAATCCCCGGTTCCACCAAAAAAAAAAAAAAAAAAAAAAAAAAAAAAAGGTAAACACACAAATCTCTGCAATGACATGTTCCTGAATAAGCATATCATAGGAAAACATACAAAATATCTTCAGACAAACAAAAATGGAAACAACATACCAAAACGTACAGGACACAGCAAAAACAATTTCAGGGTGGGAATTTGTATCAATCAATTCTGTTATCAAAAAAGATCTCAGGGCCAGGGAGATACCTCAGCAGTGTAAGTCTGCTTGGCAAGTGCAAGGTCTTGAGCTCACTCAGGTACCAAAAACAAACAAAAAAGATCTTAAATAAATAAGGTAATTTTATATCTGAAGGAACTAGCAAAGTAACTAAGCCAAAAGCAAATAAAAGAAAAAAAGATGAGAGCAAAAAAAAAAAAAGTGAAATAAAAAGGTGAAATAGAACTGGAAGAACAATGGAAAAAAAAAGAAACAGGTACTTCTTTTTAAAGATAAAAGTACATAAACCTTTAGCTAGACTAACTGGGAAAAAAGATAAACGCAAAACAGAAAAAGGACACACTTAAACTGATACCACACAAACATCATCATAAGAAACTAAATTTCTATGCATGTATAACCTAAGACTAAACCATAAAAAATAAAATCGGAACAGATGAAAACCTTGGAAAAAAGAATCAATTATTAATACCAAAAAAAAGCCTAGGACCTGATATCTTCACTGCTGAATTCTAGCAATTAGAAACACTAAAACCATGCAGCACACTTCTATACTCCTATGAAATTTTTCTATAAAACTGAATTGGAGAGTATCTCCAAACTCATTTAACAAGGCTAGCATTACCCTGAAAACTAAGTCGTTTAATGACACTGTAAGAAAATAAAACTACAAGCCAATCCCTCTGATTAACAGACACTGACAAAAACCTAAAGAAGCAAATTCATTGAATACATTAAAAGCATCATTCTACTCAATTATGTGGGATTTATTCCTAGTATTAAAGTACTGTTCAATAAACACAAGTCCGTAAATGTGATTACCACACTACCAAAATGAAGGATAAAATCGTATATTCACCTCAAAAGGTGCACAAAAAGCATTCAACAGAATTTAACTCTCGATAAAAACTTTTAAATAAAAGTCATATATGACAAATCTGTAGTTAAGATCATTCTCAATGGAGAAATGTTGAAATGTTTTCCTCTAAGGTTAGGGACAAGGATACTCTCACCATTTCAACATGCAATACATAGTCCCATCAAGATACAAAATAAAAAATAAATAAAATTAAAAATAAAAAAAAGATACAATCAGGCTAGAGGAAGAAATAAAGGCATCCTAATAGGAAAAGGAGAAATGAAACTGTCGCTGATATGGATCATTTTAGGAGGAAGGGATACTAGGGATTGAACCTAGAGCTTCCTCACTGAGTGACATCCCTAGCAATTTTTTCAGACATAGTCCCACTAAGTCACTAAGTCACCCATGCTAGAGTTGTACTTTAGATCTTGAGCCTCAGCCTCCCTAGAGGGCTAAGACTACAGGTATTTGCCACCACATCCAACTGCTGATATGATCTTACATACTGAAAATCATACAAGACCCCAGCAAAACACTATTAGAACAATGAATGAATTCAGTAAGTTGTATGAATAGTAGTTACATACACTAGGAAAAAAATATAAACAGGAAATTAAAATTTACAATGGCAGCAATCACAAAATAATTACATGCACATTTGAAAAGGTAAAAGAATCGCTACAGAACTGTAGAATTTGATAAAACTGAAAATTAAAAAACAGAAAAAATATTGTGTCCATATATTATTCTATCAATATTATGAAAATATCCATATTACTCAGTGGTTTACAAATCAATGTAATCTTCATAAAAATTATGACGATGTTTACACACACAGAGAAAACAATCCTTAAGTTGTACATAGCAGCACAAAAGACCTCAGCCTGGGCAATTCAGTGAGATACTTAAAATTGAAAAGTCTTACAAAAGGAGTTGGGGATGTAGCTCAGTACTACTTGGATTCACTATCCAGTACTGCAAAAACAAGTATAATAAATCCAAACAGCCAATCTCGAGCAAAAATAATGCTAACATCTGAGTCACTGATTTAAAACATATTAGAACACCTATAATATTCAATAACGGAACTTAGAAAAAATAGGGTATACAGATCAATGTCCATTTTGTATCTGTGTATTCAAAGTGGTTAGGATAGATATATAGTTGCATTCTCTTAATGAATAGAATGATTTGCTCTAATGGTGTTTGTAAATAGGATCTCAAGTCCGCATCTTGTACAGCAATTAACCAGTAAGAAGAATATATGCAGGGGCTGGTGAGATGGCTCAGTGGTCTAAAGCACCTACTTAGAACAAGCTTAGCAAAGCACAGGGACCACGGTTCAATCCCCCAGCACCACATGCCAGCCAGCCCCGCCCCCTGGTGGGCTGAGCTGGCCACACACACACACACACACAATCAATAAACAAATAAAATTTAAAAAAAAAGAATATATGCAGTGTGTTATTTGTTGAAACTGTACTTCCGATTTGATTTGAAACTGTCTCATTGCTGTTTATCAATAAAATTTTGGAAAAAAAATTAGGATAGATATATAGCTACTTTCTCTTAAAAAAATAAAATGAAAAATAAAACATATTAGAAACCATAATCAAAACAGCACTGTAAACGGTGTGGTGTGTACCCCTATAATCCCACCACTAGGGAGGCTGCCACAGGAGGATCTCTAGGAGTTCAAGAACAGCCTGCAGGCTACAAAAGTGAGCATAAGGCCAGCCAGAACTACACAGAAACAGCATTGTAACAGCATAAAAAGTTATGCTAGGCATGGGAGTGCCTGTCTATACTAGAACTCTGGAAGAATGGGGCAGGAGGATCCTACATTTGGGCCTAGCCTGGGAACCTTAGATTCTGTCTCAAAATAAAGACTGGAAATGTAGCACACCATGAAGGCCCTGGGTTTAATCTCTGGTACCACAAAAAACATCCACATACACTGACCAATGTAACAAAATACAAAGCCCAGAAATAAAACTTTATATGTATACTCAATTGATTTCAATGAAAGTGCCAAGAATGTACAATGAGGACAGGTTAGTCTTTTTAACATATGGTACTGAAAAAAACTGTTTTTTTTTTGTTTTTGTTTTTGTTTTTTTTTTTTTGCTCTAAATGCCCTAAGGGGTGGTTTGGCTGGCTGGAGTGTTGTGGGGATCGAACTACAGCAACCTGAGGCTGACGGCTTTGTGGAAGCAGCCACTTAAACAACTGAGCTAAGGCCAGGCCCCCAAAAAACTGGTTACCCAGTATCCAGATGCAGGAAAAAAAACTATCTTCTATACTATAAATAAAAATCAGTGTAAACTGGGAGTAATGATACATGTTTATAATCCCAGCATTATGATACACTGAAACAAGAAAATCCCAAATCCAAGCCCAACCTAGGAAAGTAAAAAAGTAAAAATACCACTGGGTAAAGAGCTCAGTGTAAAAGCCCTGAGTATGAAACCAGAAACCTAGGTGAACCTGGGAAAAACTCTGACATTAGGTAACATTTTTATGACCCTTAAGAAGAGGATGGGATCAAACTAGGGAGAAAACGTTTATACCATGTACCTGATGACAGGGTAATATCCAAAATGTATACAGAAATCAACTCAACAACAAGAAAACAAGGCTTTTCAAAATTGGCAAAACACCAGAAGAGTATTTTTCAAAAGACAACAGAACACAAATACATTATCAAAGTACACTAAGCATCACTGATTAGATAAATGCAAAATAAAACCAATGACGTTAAAAAAATGAGGTAACATTTTACAATTAAGTATTAGGAAGGATGCAGTGTAAAAGGTAACTCTTCCACAATGTTGGCAGAAATGTGAGTTAGTACAACTGCAACAGAAAATAGCAAGGAAGTTTCACAAAAAAATTAACTACAACCTAAATCAGTAATCTTACTTCTGGGTATATACCCAAAGTAAATGACATCAAGTGTCAAAGGCTGTGCTACTTACATGGTCACTGTAAAACCACTCACATTAGCCAAGATAATGGAATGATAAATAAAAAAAAATATATACAACCAACTATGATTTCACCTTAAAAATACTGTCACTTGTGACAACATGGATAAAACTGAAGAATGTTATGCTAAGTCAAATAAGCCAGGCACAGAAAGATTCATATGTGGAATCTAAAGAAGATCAGCTCATACAAAGAGTAAAACAAGTGGTCACCAGAGACTGGGAATAGGGTTGAGACAGAGAATAGGCAGCTGACTAAATGGTAGTTTCAGATAGACACTGAGACATACTCTAAGATCTGTTGCACAGAAGAAGGAATAAAATATTTCAAAATGAATGAGGAAATTTTAAATGTCAAAAAATAAGATGGTGGATGTTAATTAACTCGATGTAATCATTCCACTGTATAGATAGTAAAACATTACAACTGTACTTTCAATGTGTAAGATGTCAATTAACTTTTTTAATTATTAATTTTTTTAAAAAATCGTATTCCACATAAGAAATCTGTAAGAATATTCGAAATTTAAAAAACCTATTTGAGCATACTATTCATAAAGTATACAATATAACAGGGTGACCTACGTAAGATCAGAAAGAATGTAGACATAGGAATGTTGCTTCTTATAAGCCTTGTAAAATTTAATATTTTGAATTATTTACATGTTAACTGAAAAGTTTTAAAAACAAAATTGAAGTATTTTATTGTTACTGAAACAGAATACACTGCAAAAATAAGTGAACTTTTACAGCCACGAAACCTCTTACAAATGAGCAAGCTTCAAATAATTACAAGACTTGTTCCATTTTCCTAACAAGTAATCATACAACACAACAAAATCTCCATGTTTGCACAATTATAAAGAATCACAAAAAAAGAATCACGTATCAACTATAAGATAAACAGGAGTTGAAAATGATAAAATATACATTCTACAACTTACTATGATCAATAGATTTCAAAGACCTGTGGGATATATAATGCTAACTTCATCGTATAACAGATACAACTTCAAGGTATTTAATATTGTCCTTTGATACAAATATTTAGTACTTGAAATCTCAACTCAGTATTTTCCACAGCAATCTACACTCCAAACTTACCAAATTCTAGAATAGTGATCCTTAAGTTGACGTCTTGCTATAAAAAAAGGTATCTTGCCCAAAGATTCTGATTCAGCAGGTCTGGCACAGATCTCAAGAATCTGCTTTCTAACAAGCACCCATGTCATTTTGATACTGCTGGGTCCAAAGAATACCCTTTGAGAACTACGGCTCTAGAACTGTGTGTTTCACAGGTTATTTAGTATTCCTATAATAAACACTATCATAACCTTAGCTTTGAGGTTTACACAACCCACTACGGATGTTAAAGGTCCTAGGGTATGTTTTACACTGTTTTGACTTTTCTGTTGTTCCTGCAATGCTTCAGTTTGAAAGAAATGTTGCTCTAGACATTTTTCTGTGGTTTAAAACCTAAGGCTGTTAGAATAATTACAGGATACTGGATGTTCAGTGCTCAGTGCTTTGGCCTTAGTACCTAGTTAAATATCAATTACTGTTACTTGCTATCTGATGGAAGTGGTCCAGTAACTATTCTCTGCTCAAAAAATTAACTGCCGGAATCATTTCTATTTAATAAATGGGACACTTTAACAAAACAAATGAATACTAATGGTTTTAATTCTAAGGTAACACTCCATGTTTCAACCAAATAAACTTTTGAAACATGGTCTCATTATGTTGTTCAGGCTGGCCTGGAACTTAAGATCTCCTGCCTTAGTCGCTCAAATGGTGGGATTATAAAGAGTTGACCAATGTGCCTAGCCAATCAGCTAAATTAGTTCCAAGCTTTCCTGTTCTTTTCTCAGGTTTTTTGAGACAGGGTTTTGCTATGTAGTCCAGGACCCCCTGCCTCAGCTTCCGGAGTTCTGGGAGGGATTACAGGTATATCTCATCACACCTTGCTAGAAGTTATTTTAGAAAAGCATGCTATTATCTGTGATAAACTACAGTTGTAGATATACAACATATAAGAATGCTTTTGAGAGGCCGGGGAGATAGCTCAGTGGAATAAGCATTTCCCTGGCAAGCGCAAGGGCCTCAATTCAACCCCCAGTTCTGCCAAAAAAAGAATACTTTTGAGTTATTATTTTAGTTTTTGATTAGCATGAAGAACATTATGTACTTGATTTACCCACTTAAATTGATTATATGCTTTTCATCTGTAAAATGGAAAGAGCCTGGACAACCTAGCAAACCCTGTCTCAAAAGCTAAAACATAAAAAAGGAGTCCAGCATGATGGTATATGCCTATAATCGCAACACTCTGGGAAGCTGTGATGAAGGATAATAATTTTGAGCCCAGCCTAGGCAACATAGCAACTTAAGTGAAACCGTGTCAAAACGAAAAATACAAAGGGTCAGAATTATAGCTCCATGTGAAGGCCCTGGAATAATTCCACAGTACTTCAATAAACCTAAAAACTCCACAGGTTATACACAATTTGAATTATCAGGTCATTTGATCCCCAACATTTGGTCCCACTGTCCCCATAAATGATGGGAATTTACAGAAAATTCAGTGCTCCAATTATAATTTCCAGACCCTTTCCTACCTCTTGGAGCCATAAATCACATAAAACTCCTAAGCTGCTGCTTCATTTGCAAAATGGAATAGCAACAATTTCATAAGGTTACTATAAACACTGAGTAAGTTCACAGGTATAAAATGTTCTGAATAGTGCCTAATACACACAAAGCATTCAGAATTGTTAAGCACATTTAATTCTGCATTCCAGGCTCCTCCATAAAAATGGTACTATTTTGTACAGCAGAAAACTGATCACCTTATGACTATTATGGATGCTCATTACAATCTTTTCCAAAAATCAATTCAAAATCTGTCTATGTATCTATCCTGTCTCCCAAACTGGACATTTTCAGTCTCTACAAATCAGTGGGATTAAGTGCTTATGTCCTAAAATAAAGGACCATGAAAATTTATATTACTACTAGTCACGGCTGACTTCAATCTTTGCCTTTTTATACTATCCTTTGTGCCTACATAGGATTGACCTTTAAAAGTATGCAAACTGAAAGTATCTAAAATCAAACACCTCAAAAAATAAAATAAAAGTAAAATCAAACACCTCAACAGTACTTTTTAGACTTAAATGTTCTGGAACCCTACATAAAGTTCACTGGTTAGACGATTTTACTACAAAATCTTTCCAGCGTTTTTATTCCCAATTGTCAGCATCATTAAATAATATTCTCAAATTCCAAGGCAACCTCATAAGATCAAATCACGTTTCATCTATTCCAACACCAGAAAGTATTAGCTGTCTACTTCTGAACCTGCCCACAGTAGAAATTTCTCAGTATTATACTTTCTACCTGAAAATTTTATACCTAATAGAAAACTGCTTAAAAAATTACATTATGTTTACTGACCTAAGAAGCTACAGCCATATCATGTAATAAAACAATTGTAAAATACAGAAAATATAAATGTTACTACCATTTTTCATAAGGTCCAGAAGGATGTAACCTTGGAATTTAACTTAGCCATGTTCAAAATTTGTGACCTGTACCATTTTCTTCACTCCAAAAAGTCAGTTGTCTTGATTAGTCCTACCCAAAGCATTTTAGTACACTCTGAAGAAACTCAGAAAATCCAAGTTTCTAAGTCCTAAATAAGGTTGTGATACAATAAAGGTAAATCAAGTGTGATCTCCTGCTAAAATAAAGAGCTGACAAATTTAAAAAAAAAAAAAAAAAAAAAAAAAAAAAACCTTCCTTAGAAGGGATGGCCGGGGAAGATAGCTCAGTGGAATAAGCATTTCCCTGGCAAGCACAAGAGTCTGAGTTCAAGCCCCGTTTCCTTAAATAAAAAAAAAGGGACGAATAAATGGTAGACAAAAAAACTATGAAGAAAAAGCTTAAATTTATATTGCAGGATGACAGAAAAATGCACAAGACTGAGGTACGGTGCTTGCTTCAGTGGCTCATGTAAAAGCTGTTATTTTAAGCAAATTATAGCCTCTGAGCTCTTCTCACCTAAGAAAGCAGGGGACTAGGTGAGATACTCTTGAGAATTCTGGCCAATGAGACAAATTCTTTTTTTTTTTTTAATTTTTTTTTTATTTATTTGAGAGAGACAGAGAGAGAGACAGAGAGAGACAGAGAGAGAGAGAGAGAGAGAGAGAGAGAGAGAGAGAGAGAGTGTGTGTGATGTGTGTGTGGCCAGCTCAGCCCACCAGGGGGCGAGTCTGGCTGGCATGTGGTGCTGGGGGATTGAACCGCGGTCCCTGATGCTTTGCCAAGCTTGTTCTAAGTAGGTGCTTTTGACCACTGAGCCATCTCTCCAGCCCCAATGAGACAAATTCTAAAGTACTCTGCTATAAAACAATGTAAAATACCACAGATGTGCCAAGATGTTACTACATACAATTGACACCATGGTTTAAATCTTTTTTGGGGTTACCAGTAATCAACCTGTCTTGAGCTGGCCTGGACATGCTATGCTGCTGAGCTATTTAAATCTCTTTTGAATGAAATAATAAAAGGTAAATTATAATTATTTCTGAAATGTAGAAAACATTTTTGGGGTGTACTGTTTTGTTTAATCTTCCTGATGTTTGAGTATGCACTGGTTAACCTGCAGGCCACAAGATAAGGAGTGACCAATATAATCTTTCATATCTTAATTGTTCTCAAAATTGAGATAAACATTTCAAAAGAGGGCCCATTAAAAAAAAAGAGGGCCCATAAAATTTAAGATTCTCTCCCTGGATTTGAAAAAGTTCTTTTGTAAAACATCAGTATAGCATTAAAATACAATTATGATGATGGTGTCATGAATTCTCAACTATGTAGATGTGAACTACTATTTAATTACTCTCAGCATATTTTTAATCCAAGGTGATTTCCTCCTGTTACCCAGAATACATCTCAGCCACCACCTTCTACCATTAGTAAAGAATTTATCTCAATATATGCCTAAGTAAAACACAACCAGGAAAAAAAAATCCATAAAAGCGTATATAATACATCCCAAGTAAAATGTTAGAAATATTTAACATTTTAGGACAATACAACTCAAAGTAGTTGCGTACAATCTCCTATTTTCATGGTTAAAGTATATCTAAATATTTTACCAGAGAACTATGGATACAGAGAATCTATCATAAGTCTTAAGACAACACATTCTAATTAGAAATTCTACGGCACGTATGAATTCTAAAACCGTATTTAAGCAATTAACTATATCCCATATCATTTACTCATTTGTGAAACTTTTATAAGCACATAAACTGTTAAATTAATCTGATGCAGTACTTTTCATTATCATTGTGAAAAGGTGTCTTTAAACATTCAAATTCTATTGGCTTAAGTCCTCTTTATTCTGTATTTTTCAAAACTTTGACATTAAGATTTTTTTCACTTTATACTGTAGAGGAGAAAAACAACATATCCAAACCTCACTAATCCTCAAGATAACGTCTCTCCAGGTACAACAGATCAACTAACTTGGATCAACATTGCTAGATGATTCCTGACCTTTTCTATTTCAGAGCACAACCCAACATTTATACTTCTTAAGGAAAAAAAAGTGTTCCTTAGATTATTAAGCTAAAGGTGCTGGTTCTCACACGAAAATTTTTAGTTTCACTTTTTACACTAAAGAACGTCAAATAGTATTTATGATTCTTGTCAGTATTTTCAAATTTCACTTTTTCCAAATACCTACACTCCATTTAGGATTCTATGACAAAGCCTGCAAATCCATACTATATATTGAAAATTAGTGAAATCTAGCATGTTTACTAAATTTCAATTAGGATTTGAACCTAAATGCAATGTTCACACCATAAAATTTCCTATACATACTAGAGATGTAGGAAACATAGTCTACAAATATAACTGCATTTAATTAGACTTAATCACATTCCACAGACTGGATGTAGGGATTTTTTAAAGTATCACGAGCTTAAATGTTTATTTTTGTAATCCAACAACTTTATCCAAAAATGCAGAAAATTTTTCTGGCTGGCCAGGAGGATAACATTTCAGTGTTGATAAATCCATTGACTGTAACAGCCCAGGAAGCGTGCTAAAACAGAAGAAGAAAAATATTAGGTAACACGGGAGAAAATTCCATTAATTCATCTGCTGCCCAGTTGATGACTACAGCTAATTTCCAAGAATAGAGTGATGCTGCTTAAACTATACAGATGAATTTTTATGTGTATTATAGGTATACATAGTAAAATCATTACCAATAAAAAGAGTAATGTAAAATGTCTATGTGAACTCAACAGATAACTTTATCTCTTAATTCAACTATTTCAGAAATGTTCATAAAAAATGAGATCACATGGCTTCTCAAAACTGGGCAGATATGACAATATGAAGCTTTTGAAAACTAAGTAGACATGACAAAATGAAACTATTCAGAAATTTATTTCCACCAGCCATATAAATTAGAACAGATGTACTACAAAGTAGTCTAGGCTTGGGGAATATAAATTATTTCCCTAAAATGAGAATAAATACAATTATTCATAACACTTTCATATACTTGGCTTTCCTGAAATTAAAGTAATTCTAAATAAACAAATTGGAATGGATAAAATGTGGCATTTATACATAAAGGAGTTATTAATAGGAAAATGGATTTACTGGAGACCATAATGTTAAAGCACACAAGCTTAAACAGCAGTTTCCCTATATGAGAAATTCAAAATGTATAGAACAAAATCAAAGTTAAGAGGAACCAGGGAGATAAATCTTTGCATAAAAGGGACAAAGAGGGGCCGGGGAAATGGCTCAGTATAATAAGTGCTTGCCTGGCAAGCACAAGAGCCTGAGTTCAATCTCCAGTTCCACAAAAAAAAAAAAAAGGGACCAAGACATAAACGGAGCACAGAAGAGAATAAAAACAAATTCAGACGTGCTATGTATTTGTATCACCTGCCTATGATTAATATGGGCATTGTATGCTGCAAATATGTACAATACAAAGAAAAAAATAAATGGAGACTTGCAGTTTCCTTTTCTACCTAAGTAAAAAATCAGGATGTTTGTAAATCAAGGTTTTCCCTTTTAGGACACATGAGGTTCGATGAAAACATAGCAAATGTTCATTATTAAAAAATTTATTACACTAAAAGACATTCTCCTTAATCCTTTTCATAATATTCTCCCTTACTCTGAACATTTTAATTTCATCATTCTTGCCACTTTCTGAAGTTCTAGAAGACAAATCTTTTGTCTTTTAATTGTATGGTCCTGGATTCTCAATGTCCTGAATCAATACAGAACATTTACCTTTCATGATAATTTTGATTTTGGAGAGGAACCAGACTTTGCACAGTGCCAGATGAGAACATGCCCCA
Organism: Octodon degus; assembly: GCF_000260255.1. NCBI lineage: Eukaryota > Metazoa > Chordata > Mammalia > Rodentia > Octodontidae > Octodon > Octodon degus. The sequence goes on from NW_004524693.1 coordinate 7,032,075, forward strand.
AGGTTTTTTGTTTTTTAATGTACTAAGGATCAAACGCAGGACCTTGCATTTGCCAGGCGGGAGCTTATGCTGCCAAGCTATCTCCCCAGGCCCCACAATGTTTCTATGAGACTGCCTTTACACTGGAAGGTACATAGTGACAGCATTCACCATTATGCTTTTATTCACTCCTTGTACAGACACTCAAAGACAACTTCCAGAACTGCTTCTGAAAACAGAAGGAAATACGTGTGTTCTAAATGAAGGATAGTGTTTTGAAGATTAAGGGTAATGTACCTTTTAGTGTAATAAATTTCCTTTAAATATTCACCATATAAAAAACATTTACCATATATTTTTGATTACCCCTTGTATCACATAAAATGAAAGCAAATTTAACATTTCCAATGAAAATATTCACCAAAACATCTGGAAACATGGTCCTGCATAAATAAAGCAATCATGAAGGTGGGAATCTAATACTCTATAGAAAATGTCAGCGAACAATGTTCACCCAAGGGCAGCTATGCCCATTATCTAAGCATACATAATCATAACTATGTAACTTTGCTTCTAAAGTCTTGCACTACTTCACAAGATCAGCTTCTACATTATGCAGACACCCTGATATTTGTTCTCTTCTATCAGTAGAGATGAAGAAAACAATAATTTAATCCCTGAAATAAGCAATAATCTGTCTCCTCCCAACGAGTACAGGAATCTGTTTTTTTTCACTGATGCATACTAAGTGCCTAGAAAAATTTCTGGCGCATGATAGGTGCTAAATAGCTAATGAACAGTAAGTATGTACTGCGTACCTACAGAACAGAATCAGAAAAATGAAGAGTACATCCTAAATAGTTTCTTGTAGGGATTGCTATCTCAAAATAATTTCAACTTACAGTAACAGAATAATACATATGTAACATTTATACTTCATCAGGTATTGAGCTTTTAAAACACCAAATCAGAACAGATTTTAAAGTCAAACAATTGGGAAGTACTGACCTGGCCCTTTGGTAAGCTTCTAATATCTCAAGGAAGAACTAACACAGAACAAACCAGCAATTTTCTTCATCCTTCTATTGTGATGTTGATCAGTTCTTGTTGAATTCTAATATATTTCTATAAAATATTCCTTACCATAAATTAATTCTCTGCTTAAAAGGCGCCAATGGCTTCCCATTACACATATAACCAGATTAGCCTATCCCTTTCCTGTCCGCACTCTCACTTGCTCTCTATGCTCCTGCCACACTAATCTTACCTGTTTCTCAAACACACCAGCCTGCAAGTCTATTCCTAATTTAGGCTTTCATAATTGCTGTTCCTCTGCCTCTTATAACTTCACGTGATTGTTCTTCCCTACAATTTAGGTCCCACTTCAAGTGTCGTGTACTTTGTCAAGCCTTCCCTGATGATTCTGCCTAATTAATGGTTAGCCCAGCTATCACATCACCCTGTCTTACCTTCTCTGTAGTATTACTCTGATACTCTGATATGTGAAACTACCACTAGAACAAAAGTACCACAAGAACATGGACTGTATCTCTAGCACTTAACAGTGCCTGCTACATTTTAGTTTTGCAACTGAATAAACAAGTACGAGTACATAAAATTTAGAGATTCCAAAGCATTTTAAGGAAAACACAACTAAAAATCAAATACTTTTCTTAAATACTAAAAATCTAAATAAGGAACTCAACACATTGGCCAAGCATTGGCCGTGACTCATCCACATGGTGCACTGATAAAGGTTCTACAATCTGAGGTACAGGATCTCAGGATAAATCCTGAGGGCATTTCCCTGACCTTCTCAGACCAAAAAGCTACAACTCTTGTTGCACAGGTCCTGCTTTATCTGGTCTTAACCATCCAGTAGAAAAGTATGAAGACGAAATACAGGAAGTAAAGCCATGTTGTTATGTTGAGCTGTGGGGGACTCAGGTCAATAATTTCTGACATTGCCAGTTAAACAGAAGACCCAATGCTATTATGGGCTACTGGACTCTTTTAGAATATTTTGCTGAGTTTACACACCTATAATATTCAACAACGGAACTTAAAAAATTGGGGTATAACTATGAATGTTCATTTTGTATCTGGGTATTCAAAGTGGTTGGGATAGATATATAGTTGCATTCTCTTAATGAATAGAATGATTTTTTCTAATGGTGTTTGTAAGTAGGATCACAAGTCTGCATCTTGTACAGCAATTAACCACTAAGAAGAATATATGCAGTGTATTATTTGTTGAAACTGTACTCTCGATTTGATTTGAAACTGTCTCATTGCTATATGTTTATCAATAAAACTTTGAAAAGAAAAAAAATAGGGAACTCAAAAAAGCAGTTTCTCATAATGTGTACACCTGAACACACACATACTCTCATGCTCTCACGTACTAACATGGCAAGAGATGACCACCAGATACACACAAAAAAAACACAACACAGACTGAAGTGAAAGATGAACAGATGAGATCTGTAAGAACATTAAAGTCTACTATGAAGACAATATGCAATATATTAATTATTGTAACTGTCCTACTAACCTGTTTTGACACTCATTGCTATTTCTTTCTCATTAAAACAAAAAATTAAAAATAAATAAAAAGGACATTAAGTATGCTTGTTAAAAGTGTAAGAAGCAAGAGACAAATTGTGCTAGGTCAAGACTAGCTGGGGGAACTTGGGTAAGGTAAGAGGTCAAATAATCACGTGCTAGTATACCTGCAGGTACAGTAGAAGAGATGCCCCTCTTGGTGTAGCTGCTTTGCCAATTCCAGCTGATGATTGTTCATCAACTTTTCATTTATAACTACCACAAGCGGCTTGCCTTTTTCCAGAGTCTCCAAACAGCTTCCTGCACCTATGTAAATAAATTTGTTAAAGCAATTTTTAAAATGTAAAAGTGCTCTACCAAGCTTTATAATTAAAATTCTCAGGTTAAATAAAAACCTTTCAATTATACATCCAAAATGACAAAAATATACTTATTATTTGCAAACCTGAATTTCAAATTTATTTTTTAGCCAATGCAGATTATATGGCCATGTTTCAGTGCCATGCTACCTGCTTGCTAGTGCTATCTCTGCAGAGTGCCCTGAATCCAAGTAAGATTCAGGTTCAACATACTATACACAAAACTATACTGTCACCCATGTGTATTGTCAGGTACGACACCCTCTGATTCAATCAGTGGTGGACTGAAAATACTAAAAAAAAAACACTTCTACTGAGTACACATTTACTCTTTATTCCCTAAATAGGGGGGGCCAGGGAGATGGCTCAGTGGAATAACTCAGTGGGCCTGAGTTAATTCCTATAAAAACTACTTAAGTGTTTTCACTGTATTGCATACTGTAAGAAATCTAGCAACAATTTAAAGTATACAGAACGATGTGTGTAGGTCACAGACACATAATAAGGCTGTTTCATATAAGGGGCTTTGGCATCCCCAATTTGTATCATCAGGTACGCTGGAACCCTGTGGATACAAAGAAACCATAGGTACTGATTTCTATTCAAACACAAGCAGAAAAAGCAAACCTCAACAGTAACAGGCACCAATTAAATCTCTCTTTATGAGTGTACCACCTGTGAGTGATAGTTAAGGTCCATGAACAAGTACACATACAATATCAAGATCAATTCAGTTTTAAAACCAAAAGCCATCTGAACGTTTTAAATGGGAGCACTTTCAATACTGCTGCTCATTAGGTATAATCCTTTTTTTGGATATCATACACTAGGGTAAGTAATTAAAAACATAGATTGTTTTTAAACTAGTTAAAACATAGTTCTAGATTGTTATCTGCTCACCATTTACTGGCTAGATGTTACTTAACCTCCGTCTCACCTTCTTCATCTCTAAAATAGATACACTAATAATATTTAGTTCCCGAGATTTTTTTGGCAGCTTTAAATCAGTTAAAACACAAAGTATTAAAGCAATGCCAAAAATTCTGTTAGCCATACACTATACATTTTCAATTAGCAATCTATTGGTTAACGTTGGTTTCTAAGGACTTTTCACTCCTCAAAATAGATTTTTTTAAACCAAGAAACACCCCGTCATACACGACGGTAAAGACGGCAATGAAAGTGCTGTTTCACCAGGTAACTCGTAAAGGTACTGGAATATCATTCACGTGGTTCTGTTAAGAGTTTGTGGTTGTTAAAGAATATCTTTTACTGAGCTTATTTCACATTCACACATAATACAAATCCAAAAAAGTCAAATCCAGTTTGTTTATAACCAATTAGCAGTCTAAATATTCCTTTCAAATCAAGGCCTACGTACTAATTTCAGTTTAAGCATTTTTTTACATTAAGCATTACACACCATTAAGTAAATTATCCTGCTCCTCTGTGTTTACGGTTTCGTACTGTAAAATTGGGATACAGAGATAATTTCCCGTACTTCTCTTTCCCAGTAATACTAAATTCCATTCTGTCCAGCAAAATTCTCGATTGTTATATTCAAGTAATCACATTCAACAAGGCTACCACGAAGTTAGCCTGTGAAACGAACGTAATCATTTTATTTTACCACGAAAAACTTGAAGCATCAGTTACTTATTTAGCAACGGCTGAACCTTCGGATTCTAAAACATTTACCTGCGTGACTAATAACGAGATCTGCTTCCTGAAGGTCTTCTTGCAAAGAATCCTTGTACCTATAAACGTCTAGAGTAAAGGACTCAGCGCTGAAGGCTTCGGGCACCACCGTTCCCCTCCCAATTTGGAGCGTAAGCTGGCTGTAGCCGAGGCTCTTGAAGATCTAAAACAGGAAACAAGGAAACGCGCGGGCCTTTTAAATTGGCTTCTGCAAGAACCGCAGGAGACCAAACCTTAAGTCGGTGCGCAGAACGGAGCGTGAGCTGCCCAACAGCTCACCCGAGACCAATTTCGGTTCCCAAAACGAACGCACGCCCCGTCCCCATCCCAGCCCCACTAGAAACCCCCGGAGCCCAAAGAATCCAAAGTCCCCGTTCAGAGGTGTTAAACAACTGAGCTCGCTCGAACGACAGCCAAAAAAGACCTCGAATGGGCGTCGCAAACTTGGGGGGACCCAAGTCTGCCTCTAACTCACGAGTCCAGCCGAAAGAAGCTCGACTCCAGCCTCCGGAGACAGAGAGCTCCGGAGCGCCGCGGCCAGAGCCCGCGGGCGAGACTCACCAACTCAGCGGTGGGGGTGGGAAGGCGAGGGCCAGGGCGAGGGCGAGGTCTAGGGCAAGGGCGAGGGCGGGGGCGGGGCAGAGGGCGGGGGCGGGGGCGGGGCGTCCGCACCTGGCTGGCGACTTCCAAGACAAGAGAAGACGAGCCCGAGCCCGAGCCCGAGCCCGAGCCCGAGCCCGAGCCCGAGCCCGAGCCCGAGCCCGAGCCCGAGCCGAGCCCGAGCCGAGCCCAAAGTCGGGGGGCGGAGCCCTTGGAAGGAGGGGCCGGGTGCAAAATGGCTGTGGACAGCTAGGAGGAGCCAAGGGAGGAAAGGGAGGGGCGGCCAGAACAGGCGGCGAAGTAGCAGGAAGAGGGGCGGGGGAGGCGAAGCGAGGTAGGCGGGGCTGGGGTGGTCGGCGCCGGAGGCGAGGCGCCGGGAGTTTCTCTCGGAACGCTTAGGTCAGGCAAGGTTGCTCAGGCCAACAATAATGTCGGAGGCGGTGAGCGATAAGCAAAGCGCGGCGAGGCAGGCCGCAGGCTCTCGCCTCTCCCACTCACACGGACACTGTCCTCCGCTGACACGCATGTTATGAGCTCGTCAAAACTGGTGGTCCCTACGGTAACAAACACGCGCTTCATTGTGGGGGTTCGCCTCGCCGACTCCTGAGGACCGGAAGTGACGGGCGGAGGCTGTGGGCCTCCAGGCGCCGGAAGAAGCGGAAGTTCGCAGTGGCCGCCGGCGGGGGTGGGGTGGGGGTTACGGTGGGGAGGAGCCCTGCTGAGTACCTCCGAGCCCGCCCGTGCGCTCAGCTGGGCGGGGCTGTCCTGCCGCCCGCCGCTTGGAAGCCCAAGTTTGCCCGGGTCGCAGAGAGGGAAAAGCAGTTATCTTGGGCCACATATAGAATATAATTAACAAAAGCACCTCTCAAAAATATTTTTATTGGGGGCCTGGCCCTAGCTCAGGCCTTTAAGTGGCTGCTTCCACAAAGCTGTCAGCCTCAGGTTGCTGGAGTTCGAACCTCACAACTCTCCCGCTGGCCAAAAGTGCCCTGAAGGCGTTCGAGGAACAAAAAAAAAAATATTTTTATTATAGCACAGGCATGTCCACCAGCGAACCGCGGCTTTGGAGGTGCCTGTTAACACTTGTCCTGTAGGAGCCCCAGGGACCTTCACTTTAAGGGGGTGGGGAATTGCCAAATTAACCTTTTTTCAGAATTAGTACATTTAAAAATCTAGCACACCCTATCCTCAGTGTGGGTACAACATAGAGAAGTTTGGGGTTCTTTGTTTCACGATGAAATGTTTGCATTACAATGTCAAAAATGGGGCCAGGGATACAGCTCAGTGGCATAAATGCCTGCTGGGCAAGTGTAAGGTCCTGAGTTTGATCCCTGGTACTGCAAAAAAAAAAAAAAGCCAAAAATGTGCATAGTTGTTGTTCTTGCTTGACCTTTGCATTTAGAGGGGGTAAAGGCAAGGAGGTGCTTCCACTTTGTTTAGACAGATATTATATATTTAAAGATGAATTTTTGACCGGTGTGGTGACACACACCTTTGGGAGGCTGATGCAGGAGGATTACTGAGAGTTGCAGGCCAGCCTGAAGTGTACTGTGAGACCCTGTCTCAACAACACCACAAAAAAGATGAACTTTTAAAACCCACCATAAATCCTTTTTGTTCCATTTTAGTACGGGTGCTGCAAGGCAAAACCCTTCATTAATCTCTCTCAGTAATTTTTTTTGGCTCATGAGAAGCATTAAATTGGTTTAAATCCTTTGTATGCACTTAAATTTCGGATGCCTGCTTCAGATCCTCCCACGGATAGCTTTTCATCTCTATTGTGTCTTACAAAACAGGTTTCTTGTGAGTTTAGGGGGTTGCTATGGTTTCCTTTGCTTTGTTTTTGTTTGTCTTTGTTTTTGACACTAGGTCTGCTCTTGCTATTACAGGCTGGGTTGACCTCACCAGTAGCCTAGGGTGCCCCAAATTACCTGGATCTTCCTTCCTCTCAAGTGCTGGGTTTACAGGCATATACCACCATGTCCAGATTTGATGGATTATTTTTGTCTCCTTACCTAAGAAAATTTTGCAGTCAATCAGAAATTGGGTACTCCAAAATACTGTAGACAAAGAAAGTGTTTTGGAACTCCACTTGCAGCTAATAAATCTTCTAGTAAGGTAGCATGGGAAGTGGCATGGATTTTGATAGGGTTGGCTTGTATAGATTTTCATTCTTACCGTTCTGAAAGGGTTTTTGGAGGGGGGGATTTAGAGAAGAGTTTAATAAAATTAAGCAATGTCATTTGTGATCTTAGCCTTCAAACTATACATCTTAGAAAAACTGTCAATAACCTGGAATAAGATACACAATGTTTATGGAAACATTTTTGTTATTGTTGTTACAGAGAAGACCAAAAATTACCCACATGTCCCTTAACAGAACATATAATGATTTCACAAAACACTATATATAAAGAGTTTTAATGGATGAACTAGTATTGCATAGCAATACTTAAAAAATATAGCAGCAGGAAAATCAAGTTTTCCAGTGATGTACACATTATACTTTTTAATTTTTTAATTTTTTTAAATTTTTTCATAATTTTATTGAGAAACAAATAGCAATGAGACGGGTTTCAAATCAAATCGCTAGGACAGTTTCAATAATTAACACATTGCATACATTCTTCTTAGTGGTTAATTGCTGTACAAGATGCAGACATGATATCCTATTTACAAACACCATTAGAACAAATCCCTCTATTCACTAAGAGAATGTAACTATGTATCTATCCTAACCACTTTGAATACACGGATACAAAATGGACATTCATCTGTATCCCCTTTTTTCGTTAAGTTCCGTTATTTGAATATTATAGGTGTGTAATCTCAGCAAAATAGTATAAAAGAGTCTAGTAGCCCATAATAGTATTGGATCTTCCGTTGGGTGTGCTTTATCTTCTACACTGAGAACTGAACCCTGGGCTTCCTAGGCAGGTGCTATAGGGACTGGGGAACTACATCCCCAGTCCGTAGAAGTGCTTGTGAATCAAAGCTTCAATATATATTTACAGGATGATAGCAGTTTCTTTTTCTCCAGAGCTGAAATAGTTACAAACTGAAAAAGAAAAAAGCGCACTGATGCATTTTAAAGACAAAACAACCGCTCCAAATCTGCAATAGATTTTTTTAAATTTCTATCTTAATTAAAAATCTCTGATTAAAATGAACAAATTAAAGTTAATATAATTAGGTGAACAAACCAGACCCTTCATAACTCCTGCTTCAACAAAGTTTATGGGGCATTTAAGAGCAAATGTTTCTGTCTTACAAATTGAGTCATAAATATACTTGTAAAATATACTTCTAAAAACTATTTAAAACCCACCCATCTATCCCAGAAGACCTGCATATACCATAAAAACCTCAAGACATTGGAGCTAGGTGCAATGGCGCATATGGTAGCTGTAATCTCATCTACTAGGGTGACTGAGGCAGGATGATACCAAATGGACACCAACCAACCTGGACAATTTAGCAAGCTAAGCCCAGTTTCAAAATATAAAGCAGTAAAAAGAGCTACAGATATAGAGCATTCTTGGGTCCATCCTCAGTCCTGAAAGCAAAGGTCTGGCCCATGGAAAGGAGGCTATCCTGCCATTAAAAAAAAAAAGCCAGTGTGGTGGTGCATGTCTGTAATCCCAGCACTTGGGAGGCTGAAGCACGAGGATTGTTGCAATCATCCCATGAGATCCTGTACTAAAATTTTTAAAAAAAGTCTAAAGTTAATAAACTCAAATATACTCTTAGTACATGTTTTAATGTTTCGTTGTATTTGAAAGTGGTCAAAATATTAATGAATATTCATCAAATAATTCAACCTAGCAAACATCTAAAGGTATAGCTATCAAAGAGATTTGGGAAGCCTACTTAAGTAAATATATTGAGAAACATAATTATTGTTAAAAGTATATTTGTTATATCTTATTTATGTCTATTGAATTTTTTATTTTTACATCAAACTTACAATTTTTATTATCTTAAACATCTACCAGAGATGATGTTTATGTTTAACATTATATTAATGTTAATGACATGTTTAATTGGATCAATACCTACAACATATTTTACTAAAATCACATTAACAAATACATGAGTTATTTATAAGCACTCTCAATTTTATCCCATGTAGACAGTATTAAGATTTCTATAGACATGAAGATAAAACGTACGACATATGCATTCATAAAAATTCCATAAAATTCTTAGTTTTTCATTTTAAAATTTTAGTCATGAGACAAATACAAAAGCTTTCATATTTATAGACAGACTCCATGGGAAAAATAGATACCTTAAAAATATACATCTAACTTGGATATCAACTTTTAATTAAAACTGAACAGGCAGAGAAATGTATTTCAAATGAGTAATTTTTCAGGAAAGACTTCAACTGATGGTTGCAGTTATTAGAGTTCGGTGATGGAGCATTTGTCTATCACGGTGAAGCTCTGGTTTGAGTCCTATCATTGTACACACACACACACACACAAATGCATACAAGACTAAAAGTGAATTATTATCCTAAGGTAACTTTGAAATACCGTACATTTTAATCAAGGAGTTTTGGGAGATATGTTGCCAATTAAATTACTATTTAGATTTTCTTTTTTAGTTTTGTTTTTGGTCATTTTGAGACAGGGTCTCCCTATGCAGCTCAGGCTGGCCTTGAGCTCATTTTGTAGGCCAGGCTGGTCTTGAACTTGCAACAATCCTGCTTCAGCCTCTTGAGTGCTGGGATTACAGACACGCACCAACACATTGGCTTTTTTTTTTTTTTTTTTTTTTTTTTGCAGAACCGGGGATTGAACTCAGGCCCTTGCACTTGCCAGGGAAGCGCTTATTCCACTGAGCCATCTCCCCGGCCGGCTTTTTTTTTTATGACAGGACAGCCTCCTCTCCGTGGGCCAGACCTTTGCTTTCAGTACTGAGGAGGGAACCCAAGGATACTCTATATCTGCAGCTCTTTTTTTATTCAGGGTTTTTTTAAATTTGAAAAGATATGAACAACCTTTATTTATAAATTATTGCCATGTTGTATTGTACATACATGGATTATGAGAAGCACATAGAGAACTAACATGTTAATAATTACTAGAAAATATATGTGTACATCAAGGTTCAAGTATTTTCTTCCATACACCAGGGGATTACAGTATATTTCTCAAGAAGAAAGCCTTTTGGAGGCTGCTGCTCTAAGTAACGTGATAATTTAGTCATAAACCCCTATCAGATGGTGAAGAACAAGGCAGTCCCATGCTTGGACTGAGGAGGAGCTCCCTGCTCTAGTGCCTGGCTGAGAAGCCCGGACCTGTCATTTTTCTCCTAAGAGGACTTGCTCAATGACAAGAGATACACTCTGTAGGAAACAATCCTGCTTACTGGCAGATACCCTGGAAATTAATAAAAAGCAGAATTTCATTTAGTGTCCAGCAGCACTCCTGCTACTTTAATAGGACTTGCGAATCCATCTCTAGAGGACTTTATCAGCAACGAGTCAGGCTGCATGGCAGCTGGCGAAAGATCTCCTGAGTCACCCAGCCTCAGTGGCCCAGGCTGGGCAGCTCAGCTCACAGCAGCCAGCCAGTTACGTCCAGTGGGTGCTGGTCAACCTCGGCTGGCTGAGTGTGCGTTTTAGTGAGCATTTTCTTCTGCCCATTACATTCACTAGGTAGAATCAAACTGTAAGGGAAAAGGGAGCACACTTCCATATACCCTCTGTTATGGGTCAACTCTGCATAGAAACCAGATCAGCCAGATAGAAATTTGAATAGAGCCTTTTATTTATTGAGCTCAGGTCCGTCAGCCACTTCTCTCGCAGGAGAAGGCTGATCGGCCCCGAACATAGGTAGCAAGGTGGTATTTATAAGAGAAATCACATCCAGTTTGGTAAGCAAACTTGTTATCTAGTATAGAACAAAAGAAACTGCATTTATTTGACACAGCTGTAAACTGTTTATAACTAAACGGTCTTTTACAGCTTAGTGATAAGTATATATTTTTATAAGATATATCTTAAGCTGACTATGTTACAGGAGATGGTTGGGGAGGGAGTTTGTGTTAGCTTGCTGCCTTGACAAGAAACAGTTATTTATTGTTAAACAGCCTTGAGCCAAAAGGGAAAACACATTTCTTAGAGCAGATAACAGGAAGCACAAAGGGTTTTTATAATTTTTTACAATTAAGGCACAAAACTCTATTAACCCTTTACACCCTCCTGGAAGAACACTGTGGCCTCCTGTTACTGGGAGAAGGGCTTGCATCACACAGGGAAGTTCCTGCAGCAGGCTGCATGGAATCCAGATCAAAGACCTGGACACAAGCCGGTCCAGGCCTGTCCACTCCACATGCCTTCCCCTGCACAGGAGATGGACAGAACCCATGTGGCTTCCGCAGTTCTGCAGCTCTTTATATTCCTTTATATTTTGAAACTGGCCCTATCTTGCTAAATTGTCCAGGTTGGTTGGTGTAGATCAGACTGGTAGTGATTCTCTTGTTTTCAGCCTCCCAAATGCTGGGATTACAGGCGGGGGCCACCATGCCCAGTCTCAATCGGCCTCTCAGTACGCTCCAGGGGTGAGGCTGGCATGGCATGCAGAGCAGTTGAGAAGGTTTTATTTATTTATTTATTTATTTATTTATTTATTTATTTATTGGCTTGGGCTGCCTTAAAGGCAGGACTGGTATAGCATGTGGAGGTGGGGATTGCCACGGTCCCCTGCACCTGACTGGGTTAGCTGAAGCAGGCGCTTAAACAACTGAGCTAACCCGCAATCCCCCAGACTTCTTACAAAGAAACTAAACGTGTCTGTTAGTAAACATTTAAAAATCTCATTTTGGTCGGCTGGGCTTGGGCCCCGCGGTTGAGCCGCGTCCCCCACCCCCTTCCCCGAGCGTCTTCCCCCCTGGGGCGTCTCCTCCCCCTCCCGGAGCCCACTGCTCCCACTTGAACTTCCTGGCTGCCCCTGCCCTCGGGGGAGACACGAGCCCCAAACCTGCTGGACGCAGCCTTCCCGGACCTTTCTCATTTTTAACAAGGTTAAAAGGTCTAGAGAATAAAGCTTCCTGTTTTTCCGTGTAAGGTTCCACAAGTGCAGCTGTAGAAAAGTGCTTATCAGTTAAATTTTTAAAAAATCATATTTTATAGGAACATATATTTACAAAAGATTATAAAATGATGTTAATCTACAGACTCCTGATTCACAATTCTTAAAAGTTAAAATTCTAAACTGGGCATGGCAGTGCAGGCCTGTATCCAAGCACTCTGGCAGGCTGAAGCAGAAGATATTGCCAACTCAAGCCCAGCCTAGCCGATTTAACAATCTAGGAGTCCCTCGTTTTGAGATTATAAAACATTTTAAAAGGAGCAAAGGATGTTGCTCAATGCTAAGAGCAGAAACTCAACCTAGTGCAGAAAAAAGTTAAAATTTTAATTGATGTATGTCATTAAAAGTTTTTAAAAATGAAGGTAACAGTTGTGTACGTGAAAGTATACAAGAAAAATAAGATTTTGATGAAATTATAAAAGTATGTGTTTTTGTTAAATGTAAATTGTGTACAGATTGTTTTTGTTTTAATTGTGCAGTAGGAAGGAGTAAGCCCAGGCCTTAGGTATAATGGACATGCAGTCTGCTACGGAGCTGCACTCACCAGACCTAGTTTAGAAGCTATTTAATTCCAAAAGAAACAAAAAAAGTCGTAAAGTGTTTATAAAAGATAAATCTTCCAAAGATAGCATTATGCATTATAAAGTTTATTACAGTTTTTAAAACATGTCTTTCTAACACTTAGACTTAGAAGTATACTGCTATTAAACTAAAATTTGTTCCTCTCCTTCAAACAAGGTTTTGTACATTTTTTTAGCCTTTGTGGTGGTTTTTTTTTTTTTTTTTCCTTTCAGAAGGGGATTGAACTCAGGCCATTTCGCTTGCCAGGCTTTTGTAGAGTATTAATAAAAAGTGTAAAATATTTTTTCAACTTTTGAGTAAACTGCCAGGTGGAGGATATTCCTTGTGTGGTGTGTTGTCTTTACTAATAAGTCCTTAGAGAAAATTACCTTTTCTGTCTTAAAGAGTTAAGATTTTGCTTTATTCAGCTATATACCTTCCTGCACTTTTAAAGTTTTTAAATTATCACTCTGGTAAAATGAATAGCTATTATTTTCTAGTGGTCTGTCTGTGATCCTGTTTTTTAAGTGATAGAGTATTTTTATGTTGCCCAGACTGAACTCTTGGTACCAAGAACACCTCCTGCTTTAACCTCCTGAGTGTCAAGGTATACAGGTTCATACCACCATACCTGGTTTAGGATCCTATTTTCATCAAATGTTCTAAATCTTTCATATTTGAAAAACTTACCAAAATCAAATTCTTTATTAAATTCTTTAGACTTCAAACTAACTTTGGCCATTCCAGAGGGCCCTCAAAAAATCCAAGGATACATACATACTTTGTCTTATTTGATGAATTAAAATATGGAAGGTTATATAAAATAAATTGTGTTATCTCTTCTTTGAGTTATGTATAAATGTGTTATTAGTAACTACTCCGTAATTTCAAGATTCTTAAAACCTGATATAGGTGGAGAGGGCCATCCTGGACACAGCAGCACCCCAGGCTCTCCTCCAGTGTCTTGAAACCTCCAGTAACTGTAAAGGGATAGCATTTGTCAAGAGTGGATGGTTGCTGCAACAGAATACTATTTAGAAGCGCTGGAAGAATTGGTTTGACCTAAGGTCAGATGATCACTTGATCTATTATGATGATCAGACACGACAGAGTATTGAAGGAAAAGTCCATATGCCAGTGGACTGCATCAGTATCCTCACAGGGCACAAGTGTTGGGATATTCAGCCTCCAGATGGGAAGCCGAAAGGTTGTCTACTTCAGATTGTTTGCTGAGATGGGAAGACGATCAGTCTTTGTACAGAAAGCACAGATGACTGGCTTAGAAGTTTACACTTCAGGATTCCAGAATAAATACAGCTTGCATAGGCTCTGCTGTCCTGTCTGAACTGCCGTAGCTTCCTAAGCCCCTGCCTTACATGGCCTATGCTGCACCGACCTCCGAGCAGGCATATGGCTACAGTCCTTACAGTGGTGCATACCCGACAGGAACTCAGATTGTCTATACTGTGAATGGGCAGGCGGATGCAGTGCCTTACCAGTACCCATATGCAGGACTCTATGGACAGCAGCCTGCCAAACAAGTGAACATTTGTGAGAGCTTTGGAGACAATGACAGTGACCTGGCCCTGGGAATGCTGGCTGGAGCAGTGACAGGCATGGCCCTAGGGGTCTCTGTTCTGGGTCTTTTAGAGTCTTTGAGATCTTCTATATACACAACTTCTGATAACCCTGTGTGCAATAATAATAGGACTTGCAGGGCATTTCTGTTTGTGGCAAATGTTTTTTTAATAATAGTTTTAATAGTTCTTTTGGAAATAGTGACTTAATAATTATAACTGATCTGTGTAAGTGCTACAAAGTGGGGCTTAAACTGTGTTGTTTAACTATAACATAGATTCTAGGGGCACAAGCTAATTCCCAGGCTTTGTAGAGAGAGATTTTCTTCTCAGTTAGGTGTAGTGTTTAAGAGATAATTTCTTATTACGCAAATAACATAGCGATGAATGAGTGAGTCATTGTGGTAAGACAGATTAACCTCAAACTTTGAAATGTTAGATCAGAACTTCCCTGTCCGCTGCTGCCTTGAGCAGTGGGCTGGGGAGCTGTGGTGGCCTCCTGAGGCAATGGAACTCCTGGGAGCCCCGGGGCCTGACTCTGCACTGTGGGTGGGGGCACCACCCTCCTACCCTTTAAGTGTCAAATGATTTTTCTAAAACCTGCTGAATTCTAGAGCTACCACTGCTTGTGTTGTATCTGTTTTTCATAGTGGTTTGGAAAACATCTCAAATGGTATATGAAGGTTGATTTGCACTATAGAGATGTATTTTTAGTGTCTGATTTAGGAATATTAATTGCTGGCTAAACCTAAATATAGCCCATTTTTCTACTTGTTGAGAAGGTAATATTAAAAGAATGATGGAAAACAGAGGGAGCCATGGCTGGCCTCAGGCCTTGGGACTGCGCTGTGCAGGGAACACCGTTTCCCACCCACTATAGGTCTGGCCTGATAGGTAGGGCCAGTGGCTGCTCACCAATTGATGGGCTGGACTAGGACTGGGCTGAGTTGGCTTATAGACTAGAGGTGGGGCCTAGAAGATGAAGGTGCCACGCAGCCTGCCTGGGACCTCAGCCTTGTTTTTGTTCCTGACGCACACATTATACAGAACCCTAAAACATTTAATTTTGGGGCCAGGGAGATGGCTCAGAATAAGTGCTTGCCTGGCAAGCACATGGGCCTGAGTTCAATTCCAGGTTCTTCCACAAAAAAAAATTAATGTTGGGCCACCAGATGTGTGAAGCTCTGAAAAACCCAGTCTCACATTTCTGACAGATACTCATGTGAAATAGATAATTCAAATATTTCTCTTATTTTGTGTTTCAAAGCTGATCATTGGCTAGTTTCTGGCTTGCAGGGTTTAAAAAGTGTATGTTCACAAAGGCTGATTATCACCATTAAGCCCACCCCCCCATGCCATTTTCCTGACAGTACACTCCTTGAAGCACACACTCAGGTTGTGACTGTGCTGGGTTACATACATGCTCTGTTGTTGCAGTGTTGAGCTGGCTCCATGACTTGATGACTAGATGGCATATGAAGCCAGATGCTAAGTAGATTTAGTAGCTCCCACACTCTGTTCTTCTAGCCACTCCTAGGGGACTGTTTGACATGGGACTGTCCTTTTGCAGCTGAAAAGTATACATGTGAGTAAATGTGAAATGTGAAAAATGGCGTTGAAGTTTTAAAGTGTTGCTTCAATATGTAATGCTGATTTTGTGTCCTATGTCGTAAGAATGGCTTTTGTTCATCTTTTTTTAAATTTTTTTTGTTCATCTTGTTACATGTATATACCAACTCGCCAAGATGAATGTACTCGTGTATCACAAATATGTACTAATAAAAATTTTAATGAAGAAAAAAGCCTGATATACCTTGGTATGTATTATCAGTCATAATTCCAGCAAAGCAATCTTAAATTAGAGTCTGTATGTCAAGTGTGAATAGGTCCTTTAAACACTTCTCCAAATACAGCTTCTCTAACTGCAGTAGAACACCCATTTCTGACAAAATAAAACAAAAAGGGGGATATAAATAAAGGACTGATTTATAGTGAAAAAAATATTTGTGTATACAAGATAGTTAGGATAAAGATACAGCTACTTTCTCTTAGTCCAATGAGAAGAAAGGTTTGTACTAATATTGTTTAGACATGATATCATGACTACATCTTTTCCTCTGAAAAACTACTATGAAAACAACAATATGCAATGCATTAATTACTGTAACTGTCCTATTAACCTATTTTGAAACTGTTGCATTGCTATTTTATCTTTTTTTCTAATTAAAATGAATAAAAGATTTAAAAAGTCCATATGGTCAGTCATTATTCTTCATTTACCTATGTAAATAATCAGGAATCAGACCAAGACTAAAACTTGTACAAATAAATTGTTCTTTATTTTTTTCCTTGGTAAAAGAATAGAGGGACTAGAAAGAGAAAATTACGTTTTAAATGAAATTTAAGCATAGCAATTAATAGATTGTATTCTTGTTCATTGTTTTTAAGATTTCATTGTTCACGCAAAGTTTGAACTAATTCCTGAATACTTGGTTTCCTTTTTCATCTACAACTCTCCTAAAATACATGGTATGATAAAAATAAGATTAATGTTTAAATTAAAAACCATTTATGGGGGCTGGGGCTATAGCTCAGTGGCTTAAGCGCCTGCCTGGAAAGTGTAATGTCTTGAGTTTGATCCCTGGTACCATTAAAAAAAAAAAGCATTTATTTCAGTAAAAGACATAGTGCTATTGTGCTGTTGAGTCCTTTCAAGAAAACTCTCAGCCGGGGAGATGGCTCAGTAGAATAAGCACTTGCCTGGCAAGCGCAAGGGTCTGAGTTCAAATCCCTGGTTGGGGGGGGAGGAAGAAGAAGAAAAGAAAAATAAACCTCTCCCTCACTTTGAACAATGTATCCCTTTAGTGAAGCAATTTGAGAAGTCTTTAGTGAATATCTTTAATTGAACTGTGATGGCTGCCTCAATGCCCTGAATTGATTGAAGTTGTTTACTTTTCATGATTGTTTCGACCTTGGGGAAGAGCCCAAAGTCACCCAGTGCCGGATCCAGCAAACAAGGTCGCTGAGGATATACTGTAATGTGTTTACAAGCTTGCTTTCCCTTGGGTGCTACAAAGCAGCAGCATTCCCTGTATATTGGATCAAATCTTGTAAAGGCAATCATGAAAGAGGACTTCCAGAACTGCTTCAGAAAGTGGCAAGAACACTGCCGTAAGTGTGGTCAAAATATGGTATAGTATTTTGTGGAGGTTTAATGGCAATATGTCTTTTATTATAATTTTTTTAAAAATTTAAACATTCACTATATATTTCGATTACATGGTATAATGCTTCCAGTGTTTGCCCACCCTTCTGACTTAAAATCACTAAAAAATTAAGCCAGTTTTTATTTTTTGTATTTTAGAGGAGGGTCTACAGGGTGCTCAGGGTCTCACTACTAGATCGTACTCGAAGTAATTCACCTGTTTGCAGCCTCCCAAGAGCTGGGATTACAGGTTTGTGCCACCATGCCCAGTCTCAATTGCTGTCTCAGTGCATCCGGGGTGGGGGTGGGGGGCTGGCATGACAGGCCCGGGGATCAAACCCCTGGCCCCTGCGCCTACTTGCAGGCACTTTGATCCACTGAACTATTTAGCTGGCCCGCCAGTTTTTAAAAAAATCATGCTAGCAACGTATAAACAATCTTTTTGCCTATTACTAGATGGACTACTTAGGTCATTGGAACATTTGATGCAAACTATAATCCAAGATTTATCAGATTGGCACAATTTCTTTCTTCTCAATCTAAAGATACCTTGAACCAATGTCTGGGAATGTTCCCAGATGACAGCCTTGGGGCCGGGGAGATGGCTCAGTGGAATAAGCACTTCCCTGGCAGGAACAAGGGCCTGAGTTCAATACCCCATTTGGCCAAAAAACAAAACAAAAAAACAGATGACAGCCTTTCAGACTGATACTAGTTGTTCAAACCGCCTCAACCAGTAATCTTTCTTTTGCTTCTAGAGGAATATTCCTTACTGTCTTTTTCTTTATACTATATCTAGGCTTAACTTCAGTAGAAACCCATTTGTAGGGCTAGGTGATAACTCAGCGGTAGAGTATTTTTGTGTAGCACACATGTGGCAATGAGTTTGATATCCAGCATCAGAACAAAAATTATTAGGTACTATAGTAGGACCTGAGAGGATTAGAAACAAAGTCTAGTTCCTGTTCTATCCCAACAACAAATTACTTTTGGATCCAATAATGGTTTGTTAGCATATTAGAGCTAGGCCAGGGAATCCATTTCTATCCAGTGCTCTTCCACACTCTGCTAACCCAGGCTTCCATGATTACCCTACAGGAATGGCATCTGCATTATAACGCAATAACAGTATCATGTTTTAAACAATGTAACCAGAAATGCTGCTTCTCAGTCTTTTTTTTATTTTTTGTATTTTTTAGGGAAGGGTCTACAGGGTGTTCAGACTCTCACTATTAGATCAGATTTTAGTGATCTGCCTCTTTACAGCCTCCCAAGCGCTGTGATTACAGGCACTTGCCATCACACCCAGTCTCTCAGTCTTTTAAATATAGTACATTTCAGAATCCTTGAGATGCTCTTAGATTTATTTTTTTCTTTTTTTGGACCTGGGAATTGAACTCAGGCCCTTGCACTTGCCAGGGAAGTGCTTATTCCACTAAGCCATATCCCCGGCCCCAACACATTTTTTTTCTTTTTTGGTGGAACCGGGGATTGAACTCAGGCCCTCGCGCTTGCCCTCGCGCTTGCCAGGGAAGCCCATATTCCACTGAGCCATCTCCCAAGCCCCTCTTAGATTTCTTTTTAACTATTCTATCAATCAAAACTTTTTGTATATATTTTCTGTATTATATTTTATTAAAGCAGAGATTTTGCCAAAATCTAACACTCTTTTCCCTCCATATCCCCCTCCAAATAATGACATTTGTTCTGTGTTTAGTGACAGCAAAACAATTATTTTATACCTACACTGGTCAAATACTGAAGTCAGAATAATACTGTATTTGGCAGTTTTGGAAAAATCATAAAATTGTTTAATTTATTGATGTTTTTATTTCAATGATGTTTAAAGTATTCATAATAAGTTTCCTAATTTTTTCAGCATGCTAGTGATGGTTTTATTTACTGATGAATGCACACAAGAGCTAACAAAATTGAGACTTAACCATTAAAATATGAAAAAGAAAATATAAAAGAGTAGAAACAAGCAGCTAGAATAAATCACATCAAAGTCTTAGACTTAAATTTTTGAAAAGCCTGACTGTACAGTTGAAGACATGAAGTTGAACGGATTGCAATGATAATTGTTTTTATCAGCAGAGTACTTGGGTCATCAGAGGAAAGGAAAAAAATTTTCATTTAACCTTCCTAATGTCCCAACGATTGCAGTAGATACATTGTAGGTAATCTCATTTTTTCGATTTAAATTATGATTTAAAAAATCTCATACATATACATGAAACTGCTGCTTATAGAAAATTACACTACAAAGGATATTAAAGCTGCAATATTACTAAAATAATTAAAATGAACCTTCATGATTTTTATCTCACATTTTTTCCCAGGCCATAATGACCAATATAAAAAGCCATGAAATACACACACAAAAAAAAACAAAACAAAACAGGGGCCGGGGAGGTGGCTCAGTGGAATAAGCGCTTCCCTGGCAAGCTTAAGGGCCTGAGTTCAATCCCTGGTTCCAAAAAAAAAAGCCATGAAATGCTCTCTTTAAGTAAAATCCAGTTGAGTAAAGAACAGGTCACTTCAGCATTTAATTCTATTTCAGCAAGTACAAAACCAAGTTACATATCCCCTTGTGAAGTGTTTTCTAAGGAAGACTTTCATATGAGCCAGGTTTTGTATCTATATCTGATTCATGTGAGCCTTATTTTATCTCTGTCTATCTGATTAGTGATGTTACTAATTACCACCCTGTTTTGTAAAATTATTAAAAACAACTAAATATCAATGTTTAAAACTTTTTCTTGGTAAAGTTCTGGGGGTTCAGTCTGAGGCCTTTACACTGAGTTTCAGTTTTCAGCTCTTTTTAAAATTCTAAAATAAGGTCTTGCTCAATTTTCCAGGTTGGTCTTGAACTTGTTTTTTTTTTTTTTTTTCAGTACCAGGGATTGAACTCAGGACCCTGCTTACTCTACTGAGCTATCTCCCCAGGCCCTGGTCTTGAACTTGTGATCCTTTCACCTCAACCTCCCAAGTGCTGGACTTATAGGCGTGTGCTCTCATGAGGGTCTACAAATTATAAAGTGCTTCATTTGAGGATACTGAGTATGGTCTGAATATTGCGTCTTTTAATAGCTATGAAAATTCCAGAAATTGGTCAGAATCTGTTGTATAATAAAAGGCTAGTGCTTAGATGAGGCAAGAGGTCTTATAGGTTTTCCAAGGACTCAAGTTTTTGAAAGTCTAAGTTGTATTATTTTGGACTTTTTCAATCCTTATTAATTTTTGCTAGCATACAGCAAAATTTACAGATTTTGACATTCTGTTGTTTATAAATGTCAAAGATGGCTATATCAATTAATATAAATGAGCATTTATTAAGTATTCATTGAGCACTATATGCATGCCACTCTGCTACGCACTAGAGAATCTACAGTCCAGAGGGAATATACAAACATATGCAAATATGATTTACAAATTGTGATGAAATACTATAGAGAACATACCTATGCAATAGAGAATAACAAGGGGTATTTTGGGGAACTCACTTTAGATTTAATAGGAGAAGCTTCTCTGCAGAAGTGACATTTAAGATGAGGCTTAAAAATAAGGCACCAGCCAGGAGAAGATAGAGGAAAAATAACCTTCCAAGCAAAGTGAATAGATTATGGACAGGTCATCAGGGAAAGAGCTTTGCTTGTTTGAACAAAGAAATGAAAAAGGACAGTGTATATAGAACCTAATAAGCAAAGGATCCGGTTGTACACAATGAGATTGGAGAGTTCAACAAACCCTATAGGTCATGGTAGGGATTTTTCTTTGTATTACTCAAGAATTGAGTAAATGGCAAATTTGTCAACATATTTAAGAGGATTTTTGCTCCTCTAGAAAATTGTAATTTCTAGGTTAGAACATCATCTCAGAATAATTAAACTAAGTCCAAAGATGTTTGTGGAAATAATCCATTTTAAAGCTTAAAATTTTAATGTTACTGAAATACTAGCATGCACATAGATTTATCTTATGATCTTACAATGAAAAACAGCAGTGTGTTATCTTATCTCTTTCCATTCCTCATTTTCTGTCCTGAAGGAAAATTGTAAATGTAAGTATTCAGTTTTGGAGGTTTTTATGTGTTATACTTTGTTTAAAAGGAAAAAAATTGTACAATTTTAGAATGTTTTCTCAGTAAACCTAATGTAGTGGAAATAAACATTAAGAAATAATTCCTTTGCTGTCATTTTTAAGTTAAACATCATAGGACTACAAAATATACATACATGTGTTTAATGTGCCTTGCTTAACTAGACGCCTTATAATAGATCTATATGAAAAGGTTATATAGGAAAATAAAAACAACATTGAGGGTAGAGGCTGGGAATGGCAGCACAAATGTTTATTGCCAGCAATTGGGAGGCTGAGCCAAGAGGAGTTTGAAGCATACAAAGGGGGAATTAAGAAACTCACTTTATAACAATAAGTTGAACTTTCAGAGAAATGTGAAAGACTTGTGGAATACGTAATTGGTAAACCATATATAACTATTCACTGAGTTGTGAAAAATCAGAAGGTTGGTAGCAGCCAGACATGTTGGTGTATACCTGTAATCCCAGCGCTGTGGGAGACTGAAACAGGATTGCAAATTCTAGTGCTGCCTACGCAGTTCAGCGATTTATCAAGACCCTGTCCCAATGCAAAACAAAATGTTAAAAAGGGGTGGGGATGTAGCTCAGTACAAGACCCAGACTTCAATTCCTACTATCTCAAACAAACAAATCGTGTTCCTACAGGAAACTGGACCATATCAGTTTTTGAATAACAAAAACTATAAAGTCAAATACTCATAAGAAATATGGACTTGTGGAATGCTTTTGGATATGAGTTGTATTTGTATGTAAAGTTGACTTTAAACATTAATGCCCCTCAATTGGAACCTTAACATACATGTAATTTAGTGACTAATTATACCGATTAGAGAGATGGACCAAGGGATTTGAGGTAGATTTATGAAATTAGTGAATTCAAAACACTTCTAAAATAATTATTCAGGGGCCAGGGAGATGGCTCAGTAGAATAAGTGCTTCCCTGGCAAGAGCCAGGGCCTGAGTTCAATACCTGGTTCCGCAAAAAAATAAATAAAATAATTATTCAGGGGCCAGTGAGATGGCTCAGTACAATAAGTGCTTGCCTGACAAGAACAAGGGCCTGAGTTCAACCCCCAGTTCTGCCAAAAATAATTGAATAAATAAAATAAAATGAAATGAAATAATTATCCAGACAGACCTCACCCTCACATATTAAAATCTGCATGGTCCCCTGTCTCAACCTTGACTATACAAAAGACACTGTATGTAGATTTTTTTAAAATTTTTTTAAAATTTTATTTATTTATTTGTGTGTGTGTGTGTGTGTGTGTGTGTGTGTGTGTTTAGCCAGCTCAGCCCACCAGGGGGCGGGGCTGGCTGGCATGTGGTGCTGGGGGATTGAACCACGGTCCCTGTGCTTTGCTAAACTTGTTGTAAGTAGGTGCTTTAGACCACTGAGCCATCTCACCAGCCCTGTATGTAGATTTGAGGAAAGAGGAACAGCAAAGAAGTGGGTTGTACACAATCATAATGATTAACAGTAATCTTCA
This sequence comes from Octodon degus, assembly GCF_000260255.1. Taxonomy (NCBI): domain Eukaryota; kingdom Metazoa; phylum Chordata; class Mammalia; order Rodentia; family Octodontidae; genus Octodon; species Octodon degus. Next base: position 7,055,315 of record NW_004524693.1, read on the forward strand.
TTGAATATTCATTATATGCCAGTAACTGTGCTAAATACTTTTCTTGAATTTTTTGAAATCAAATAGTGATTATTTGAGAAACAATTTGATTTTTGTATTTTTATAATACATGTTTGCAATATATGATGACATTCATTGTGGGGAGTTGGTACATGTACGCATCACATAATTCTTATTTTTTTTTTTAGAACCGGGGATTGAACTCAGGCCCTCGCGCTTGCCAGAGAAGCACTTATTCTACTGAGCCATCTCTTTGGCCCCTACATAATTCTTTTTTTTTTTAATCACAGTAGCTTTGTAGTATAATTTTAAGTTAGGGATTGTGATGCCCCCTGCCTTGCCTTGGACTCCAAATCTGCATTTATTAGTCTAGATCTCTTCTTTTTTCAAATGAATTTTTGGAATATTTTCTTTAGTTTTATGAGGTATGCTAATGGTATTTTTATAGAGATTGCATTAAATCTCTATAACAATCTTGGAAGTATGGCCATTTTCACTCTATTGGATCTTCCTATCCAAGAGCAAGGTATATCTTTCCATTTTCTGATAACCTCTTCAATCTCCTTTTTTAGAGTACTATAAATTTCAATGAGTGAATCTTTTACTTCCTTTGTTAGATTGATTCCTAGGTATTTCATTTTGGGGATGCTATTGTGAAGGATGTGGTTTCCCTAATTTCATTCTCGGTGAATTTCTTAGTTGCATACAGAAATGCAATTGATTTTTGAGTGTTGAGTTTGTATCCATCTATACTAATGAAAATGGTTATTAAAACTAGAAATATTTTGGTGGAGTTTTTGGGATTTTCTGTGTAGTGTATCATGTCATCAACAAATAATGCTCATTTCACTTCTTTCTTCCCTATCCTTGTTACTTTTATTTCTTTTTCTTGTCTAATTTCTCTGGCCAATGTTTCCAGAACTCTGCTAAGTTAGAGTTAGGTGACAGTGGACATCCTTGTCTTGTTCCTGATTTTTAGAGTGTAAGCTTTCAGTTTTTGACCATTTAATATGATGTTAGCTGTTAGTTTGTCATTGATGCCTTTTATCAAATTGAGATAAGGCCATCTATTCCAACTTCCTGTATTGTTTTTATTATGAATGGGTGTTGAACTTTGTCAAATGCTTTTTCTGCATCTATTGAGATGATCATGTGATTTTTTTTTAATCTTTGGCTCTGTTGATGTGATGGTATGTTACATTTATTGATTTGCATATGTTGAAACACCCCTCCATCCCTGGAATGAATCCTACTTGGTAATAGTGTATAATCTTCTTGATGATTTTTGCATTCTGTTTCCCAGTATCTTACTGTAGACTTGTCCAATCATTGTGGAAATCAGTATGGAGAGTCCTCAAAAAGTTAGGATTAGAGGTTGCATTGGACCCAGCTATTTACCTTCCGGACATCTTCCTTGAAAAATTTAAAGCATCATATCCAACCAATGTATATGTACCCATGTTTATAGAAGCACAATTTGTAATAGCTAAATCTTAGAAACAACCCAAGTACCAATCAACTGAGGAATGCATAAAAAAGATGTAGTCTTTTTATACAATGGAGTACTACTTAGCTATAAATAAGGATAAACTTGAGACTTGTATAGGTAAATGGATTCAACTTGAGACCATACTCATAAGTGAAATAAATCAGACTCACATGTGTACACATCGTATTGTCTCCCTGGTGAGAGAAACCAAAAGAGTGAATAAGATCCAAAATGTACAATAAATATTGTGAGATGGGAAGAAAACGTTTACAGGAAAAGTGGAACTAGAACAGGGGAGGGGAAAGGCTGCAAGGAGAGAAATAAAGCAAATGAGTTATACTATTAGTGTCTCTTAGTTCATTGAAAGGAAAGGTTTGTGTTAATATCGGTTGGACCCATAGCTTGTACTCTGAATAACTATTTTAAAGGTAACCATATACAAAATATATTAACTATTGTTATTCTCCTATTGTTTTGTTGTGGAATTTTGTTTTACATTTTTCCATAAAATAAAAAAATATCTCTGGACCTCAAATATTTCATTAAAAATGAGAAAAAAATTAACATCTTGACTTTAGTCCAGAAGGGCTCTTTTTTTTTTTTGGTGGAACCAGGGATTGAACTGAGGCCCTTGGCACTTACCAGGTAAGCACTTATTCTACTGAGCTATCTCCCTGATTGAACTCAGGCCCTTGCACTTACCAGGTAAGCACTTATTCTACTGAGC